>NC_141199.1:16541565-16881565 GCF_054491065.1 Syngnathus leptorhynchus | reverse complement strand
GTTTGTCTTGAATGTTACTGACTTTATTTCACATTCTTTTGACATTAGAGGCATATTTTTTGCAAAGTTTTTGGGTTTGGACTCTGTATGGGGCAGTGAGGAATTGTGCCCCATGAACTCTGCCCGGCAACAAGTGGCCTCACTTTTTTTCCCCTGTCTCTCAAGCACCAATTCTTGGTATCGTTTTGTCTCACATTTTGTGACATGAATAACAATTGAAAATGTGTATTTGATGCACTACGAGATATACCGGCAAATCCAATTACGCTGTCCTTGACCTAAGGTTCAACTTGGTGCAAAAATTGAATCCGACAATAACTTTTTGGAGACAGCGCATATACAGTATATGAAATTGAAGCTTCCTATAGGAAGCAACAGCAAGAATACAAAAACATCCTTAAGGTGAAACGGAATCACGTCAGCTTCCAATTAACATCATACAGGTAATTGATTATTGGTAAGCTGCCAGTATAGGTTGGTCAGGGAAGCCCAAATCAAATTCAAGCTTGCATGATCGATCTTCGCAATCAAAGATGCTGCGGCGCAATTTCACCACGGTCGCTCACAATTTGATTAGAGATACTTTACTGCGCGATGCCTCAAGGCAAACTTGTTTTTGTATTTAAAAAAAAAAAGTTTATCGTTAAGTTTAGAAGTTAGTTTAAATTTAAATGTAAATTGTAAAATGATGTAAATGGATTTAGAAGTAGTGCAATAAATATAGTAAACATTTAGAATGTATTAATTTAAATAAATAAATAAATAAAATTTTTTTTTTAATTCAATTGTACATAATTCATTGATTGTATTTTTATCATGATGTTTTAGTTTATTTTTGTAATAACATGTAGAACATTTAAACATGCATTAAAATTCTGTATTTATATATTAATAATCAATATTAATTCAAGCTTTTTTTAAAACTGAGGTATCTGGATGTCAAAGCAATCACGAAGGAGAAAAAATGCTTCTGGTATTATTTGAACGCTCGAGCGGGAACAGCCTGCGAGCCGCCCGCACAAACCAGCCAGCGTCTGCTCATGGGGAAAAAAAGTTCAGAGGTCCTTCTTGCCTGGTGAGAGCGCAGATGGTAGCGGAATTAGCCAAAGCAAAAGTTAGCATCTGCACGTTTGACTCAACCGTGGAGTTTGCAAAAAAAAAAAAAAAAAAGCTGCTTGCAATTGTCTTGACAGCCTTACTTCAAACAGATGTACAAAACATCAGAAACATCGCTTTCTGTATGGCCGTGAACCTCGGACCACCAAGAGTGGCTAGCAGACTAGACCAACTTTTGCTAGCGGACCACAAATATTGCTCACAAACCCTCAAGTCACAGCAGAAATATATTTTTTGTAAACATCAATCTTGCATTCCCAATTTCAAATGAGCCTTTTCTTCAGTTTAGACCAAAATATTAGGAACAGCTCTCCGTTGTTTGCTTCTCAATTCAAACCACCGGCAACCCACACCGGTACATTTCTCCTAGAAGCTTGTCGGTGAGCAAGCAAGCAAGCGAGCGAGTTGGTTAACAGTTGCCAGGCAACCACTCCCTCGCTCACGTGAGTGACGGGATGCCGCCGAGCACCCCCCCCCCCCCCTCCCCGATTGGTTAAATGAAGATTATTTTTTTTTCTTCTAAAAAGTTTATAAATAACCTGAGAGGAGGTTGAGGAAACAAGGGGGAGGCGGTGGATTGATCTTGCACCTTGTTTGTCTCCTGACTCATGTGTATCACAAATGGGAATCAGGTTTATCCAGTCCTGTAATGCCGAAGGGTGGCGAGAAGCTCCCATTTTAAAAGAAAGAACTCGACGTACTTATTAGGGTGTGGCACAAAAAGATGACCACCGTGACCCGTACCCTTTGCTTGACAGCTGATAAGATCACAATTCACAAATAATGTGAGGTGGTAAAAAGTCCACTCAAAATCTGAGAAGGCTGTCTCGCTTCCCTGGAGGTGTAGCTCAGTCCAGCCGAAGGTGCTCGCTCGCTTGCCTCTACATTAAAGACACTTTGGAGTCTTTGATGTATGGAAAGTACGTTTTAAAAAATATCAAGATGGCAGTCTTCAAAAAATTGTTAAAGGTATGCATTTCTGCAGACATGAAAGAAAGTTCAGAGCACTGCCCCCCCCCCCCCCCAAAAAAAAACATAACTGCAAAAATAAAATTAAATAAA
This sequence comes from Syngnathus leptorhynchus, assembly GCF_054491065.1. Lineage (NCBI taxonomy): Eukaryota > Metazoa > Chordata > Actinopteri > Syngnathiformes > Syngnathidae > Syngnathus > Syngnathus leptorhynchus. The sequence goes on along the minus strand of NC_141199.1, from coordinate 16,879,387 downwards.
AAAAATGAAAAAAAAAAAAAGTGGTATTTTTAGTATAATTTATGAATTGAGTTGCCACCACCTACAGGAGTGGAGTGGAACTGTATCCTGACTTTACCCTTAGCCCACATGACGAGAGATTCCGCATTTGAAGTGGTAAATGACCCATAATGGCAGCAGTGTTCACTTTTTAATCGCTTGGCCGTGCCTTTGTCACCGAGAAGCTTCGCCGCTTTCATCCCTTAAATGGCGGCAAGGCGCTAAACGAGGTTGCCGTCTCGCGCTATGCTAATGCACGCCTTTGATGTGGAAGCATCGACGCAGTGGGGGGGGGGGGGGGGACAGGCAGGAGAAATGAGAAGACTTTTTTTTTTTTAATGAGGACCTTTGTGACCCAAAAGGAATCCCAAATTTGATCCGTAATCAGGTATTTTAACATAAAACGTGCTCGCGTGTCCATCGAGCTAGCTCCTGTTAGCTCCGAGCAAAAGCTAGCATTTGTACAATTGAACGGTTTATGTAAACAAACACCTGCTATTTGAGGAAATAAGTTTCCTTCTTGTCACCAATCGAAAAGGAACACTTTGAAAAAGTTATTCCGCCCACCCCCCCACCTGTCTTCGCTGTAAGGGAGGCATTAAATGGAATCCACGTCGTGTACTGTATATTATTCAGCACCGATTCCATTAAGGCAGCTATAATTGTCATGCCGAGAGGGCAAATGATACACACGGCCACATACACACACACATACACGGACCTCTGAACGTATCAGGTAATAAGTGGCGCTTATTTTAATTATAAGTCAGACCGGCTGCGAGGGACACGGATACAGTGTGCCTTATTGCAATTTAATTAAAGAATTAATGAATAAATGAATAGGAGAACTCAATTTTCTCAGGGTTAAGCGTACGCCTACAGATATATCATCGATTTCATTAAAAAGAAAAAAAAAGGTAGGATGGATGGATGGATGGATGGATGGATGGATGGATGGATGGATGGATTGATTGATGGATGGAAACGCCGACTCCTGTAGGGGCCACTGATGTCGATTTCAGTGGAGGCGCACACGCATGAACGCACGCACGCACGCACGCACGCACGCACGCACGCACACACACACACACACACACACACACACACACACACACACACACACACACACACGGGACTTTAGCCACATCACAGCAAATTAAATGTGACCGAAGTTTAAAAAAAATGAAACTTCAGCTTTTTCTAGGGGGATGAAACCTGTGTCTGGTTTTTGATTGATATTAAATTAATTACTGCGGTGACCATCCTTTGAGGCGTTGGTCGTTGTAAAAAGTTTAGGAAGCGCTGCAATTTGACGCCTTTCCTTCAGCGTTATTTTTCATGACGTGCATATGAAATTGGACTGAAGAAAGCGCGGGCTTTTCCAGGGCTGGATTTAATCCAAGTGGAGAGAACGCCACCCGCCAGAGCCACAGGCAAAAGAAAAAACAAGCACCCTTCTTCTCGCTTGGCGCCTCGGCCACATCTCCAGCTGTGCGTTATTATTGCAAAATGACTTAAGACTCATTAGCGTACGGCCTGATTAGCATGTCCTCGCCGCACGTGGCTTTTGAGCAGTTAGCGTCTTTTATTTCTCTGGTGATGTTAATTAGAAATACCAAAGCAGCAGCAGCAGCAGCAGCAGCAGCAGCAGCAAGAAAGCAGCAGTCACCCCTCAAAGGAGTCTCGTCTCGTCTCGTCTCGCTCACCACTTGTCGTAATTACCGCTGTTGCCTTTTGTGGCTTGCTAAACACGCGGCACACTTGAGAACGTCACCATAGAACGACTCGAAATAGAGTCAACCCCACGATATGCGTTCCCGTCGCGGTCCCACGATTTCACGACTTTTTCTTTGCACGCTTTGAATTTAATTTAGTCTGTCCCCCTCTTTATTTTGGGTGTAATTGCGCTGTTGAACACTAGATGGTGGCACAGTAAGATTGACAGAAGAGTGAAAACCTCCAGAAAGCAATGACACTGCGTTCATTTTCTAATCTTCATATTCAGACATGATTGTTCATGTATATGATGAGATGCTAAGCTAAGTTTGTACAAAACATGATTTCACTTGGACTGGTGGTTTAAAGTTAGCCCACTTTATTTCTCAGTGGCTCCTATAATGCGTCGTAGAAATCAGCGTTGACGTTTGAAAAGTTACTTTGATGAAGCTTGCGTCTGGTCCAGCTATGATTAGGCAGCCAGTCGGCCTGGCTGCACTCCCACTGGTGGCCTGCCGTCTTTTTTTTTTTTCTTTGTATTTTTTCGTCATTATTCCATCTTTCCCACCGCACAAAGTCACCCGAGAGCAGATTGTCAGCAGCCTATCTGTGAGCAGCAAGCATCAACCACACTTCATTTCTATGCCGTCCCCAGCCCCCAAGCCTCAATCAAAGGGCAGTTTAGAAAATGACAAACTAAATTGTGGCAAGTTTTTCCTGAACTTTTATCATCTTTGACAGCTTTATTCCATAAAGCAGCGGTAAGCAATAATTGTCTTTCTTTGTTCCGAAATATTCTCTTTTGTCATCGAAATGATTGCAATTTCCATGAATCCCTTTGGCTCTTACCCAAAACAACAAAATCTTTGTAATGTGGATTTTAATGAAGAAAAATCATTCAATATTATACTTTATAAAACATCCAATAATTGTATGAATATTTTTTTTTTTTTTGCCACACTGCATCAATTAAAACTGGTGTGGCTACCTAAGGGCAGTATAACACAGACGTCTGTCCTGTTCACTCAGGATTATTCTTTGCAGCAGCCTGGCATGTCTCAACTCCTCTTTAATCTCATCTGTACAGCCTTAATATTCGCCGTTCTATGCAGAGGATAAAGAAAATATGACGGCAAATACTGTTATATTGTCTGTGCGCACGTTGTTGCCGAATCATTCGTGTTGAGACGACAATGGCCAATTAGCATTAGCATTAAGTTAGCTGGGCCTTTCTTAATAAGGGAGTAGTTTAGCTGTTTTTCTAAACAGAAACAGACAAATAAGATATGCATACCCTAAAATTTTGACATCTTTCTAGTTATTTCAAATGAACGACCGGATTCCAAATAGTTCTGGGAGTACTACTACACAAACACACGCGCACAAATGTCACTATTTAACGAGAGCATCATGGGAATGCTGCTGGTTTAACTCGTGTTTATCTCTGGAGATAATTCCAAAAGTCCTCTCCTGCTCAGGAGTGAAATTTGAGCCAAGTGTGTTGCCGCATGCACATGAGCTACACACACACACGCACACACACACACACACACACACACACACACACACACACACACACACACACACACACACACGGTAGGGCACAGTGTATGAAGTGCATCCGTTGGAAGTGGCCGCGCCAGCGCCTCGGAGCCATGCGAAGTTGCCCACAGTTCTTGGTTTGTTTGTTTGTTTTGGGCTCATCCCAAATTCAACTTAACTGTGCAAATTATCCTCGCATGGGCTCATTTAAGTTTAAGCAAAAGGCAAACAAAAACACTGTCCCACTTAAAGTAGGAAGTGAAAATTGGCCTATTCTGTAGAAAAAAAGGGATTTTTTAAAAATAGAGCCTTTTTGCAATTCATTTTTTATTTTGTAAGAATTTTTTATGGAGATTTATTTTATGTTGCACATTCGACCAGCAACTAGCCAAGCGACGTCTGCCTTTTTTTTTTTTTTTTTTCCCCCCTCTCTCTCTCTCTCTCTCTCTCTCTCTCTCGGCTCCTGACCTTTATGTGGCGCTAGCGGGAACAAATAGAGGGTGCCAAAAAGTCGCCGTCAGCATTGGAGAAGACGGCGAAGTGCAATCACATGATGGCTATTGACATGCTTACCTGACACATTTTTTTTTTTTTTTTTTACCCCCACAGCTTGTCCTTGCTCGGCCCATCATGCTTTAGAAACCCCCCAAAAAAAGCCTAGTGTGTCAATGTCTCCTTTTGCACTGACATTGCTTTGCTGACTCCCAACATCAATAACGTTGTGGAAGGATAAGTGCTCGTTACGAGTGGCGTAGTGTGAAGTGCAACATGAATGCGGGAAGGGGACGGGACGGGGGGGGGGGGGCTACGAGCATTCCGCGAGGATGAAAACGAAGCTGCCCTTGACTTGCGTCACTTTGCTCACACAACAGTGATATTATCGATTATTATTTTTAAATTAAATTGAAATTCCGAATAAATATTTATCCAAAGGAAGTAATGGAAATGCTTCGAGGATTCCCCTCCCCCCCCCCCCCCCCCATATTTACCATTTAGAGGGGCCAATCGACTACTGTTATATTGTCAAGCCCTTTAACAGACCAAAAGGAGACTTCCATTTCCCCCAATGTTAACACGTCTGGTGTTTTAAGACCTCTTTTTGCATTATCTCCAAGGTGACAGATGTTTTTTCCTTTCCCCGATCTTTTACGACAACAACTTATCTCCGAGGTGACGGATGTTTTAGCCGGCGGCAAGAAACCAAGAGCTTGTTTCGACCTCCCTAACGGGGTCACGTTGACTTCCAGTGATAAAGCTGAGCTTGCAAGCGGCACGATGGTCGCAGTGAGCGCCATCGTTTTCGTCTTCGAGTGGAGAAACAAACATACGTTTGCTACGTTAGGAACAAATGGGAGTAACAAAAGGCTACACATTCGATTTATATGTTGATCAGATCAGTACAGGGTGGATGTGTATGCTAGCTTTAGCTCGTGGCAGAGAATAAAGACGATATGACCGTGATTATTGCTATATTGAATGTATGAATGCGTTGCTGCATATTTGTGTTAAAAAAGGATCATTTGATTGTGTTAGCATTAGCATCAAGCTAGTCGACCAGAGGCATGAAGCTATGCTAGAAAATGATCACTTGATTGTGTTTGAATTACCATCAAGTTAGCAGACTAGAGGCCTGAAGCTATGGTCAAAAAAGATCACTTACTTTAGTTAGCATTAGCATCAAGCTGGTGAACCAGCGGCCCTTTGTTTTATGTTTCGGTCTTAGCTTAACGTCTCATACTAAAATGGACGACAAACTTCTCATTAGTGTGCAGTGTCCGTAATTAGGTGGGAGATTTATTATTAATGGAGGCCATTAAGGCCTCCGTCCTCCCTCTCGGGCTTGATTGACACCACTTGGGTGCCATGAAGGGGGGGAAAAAAATGCAGCTTGACATAAGGGGCAATGCTAACAGTCGTCTACGTTCTGCGCGGGATTAGCTTTGCGTTAATGAGCTGCAGCCGTCTCTTGGTTTTTGGGTTGTTTTTTTCCAAAACAGATTTTTTTTTCTCCTGGCTTAAGTCTTTACCCAGAATCCCCTGCTGTTATCCAGTTATAGTGCATTAAATTAATCCTCCTCAACTGTCTGACCCAGAATGTTCCGGCCTGCCTTTGCGTTTTGACCGCACTCGTTTGTTTCACAGGCAGGCCATTCCTGTTAGCCCCAAAGTGTCCTTTCATGCAAAAAACAGAAACAAAAGTCATTTATTACGGACTAGCCTTCATTCCTTAGGGCTTTCTTTCTTTTTTTTTTTTTTTGTTCATCAATGCAACCGTGTGTATGGTTGCACTTGGAGAAGGATGGCCACAATGAGGAAAACGTCTGAAACCATGAAATGCAAAATATCCATGACAAAAAAAAATGCTGATTGATGTAAAGCTCAATTAAGTAAAAAAAAATCTGAATTTTTAAAAAAATAGTTCCTGATATATTAACTTTTTATTTTTAGAAATGTTTTTATATTTATAGAGAATGAAAGTCTTTCTCAGTGAAAGGCAATTTATTTTAGAATACAGAAGTAAGAATAATTTTGGGGCAATAACTTATTATTTTCTGAAAAACAACAACATTTCAAGCGTATTTCTTTTTTATTTGCTCCCAATTAGGGATTTTTTTTAAAAGGGGTTCTTTTTTTAAATAACCAAGTTTTCCGTTATGATTGCACTTGCTGCACTTGAAGCCATGCGGGGAGGCAAAAAGAGCAATGCCAACAATCCGCCAAAGACTAATGAAATTGTTTGTGTGCAGTGAAAAGCGCTCGGTGGCATTTGGCGAGGTCAGCGTGCGAAGCACTTAAGCAACAACTTTTGTGTTTTAGTCCTCCATAATCACATAAAGTAAAATGTTGGCTCAGTCAACGGGGAACAAAAATATGTAAATATAGCCCGAAAGGACATAAATTCTAATCGGGAGTTAAATGAAGAATTATGCATCGTAAAAAAATAAATAAAAAAAATAACCTTGTCAACAATTTATTGCACATGCAGCTTGAAAAGTGCAGATTTTAAGGACAGCCAAGGTTGCTAATAATAACGTTAAATTGCGCTTTGACCGCTCCAAAGGGGTGAAATTTGCAGTGTTTTTATTTGTACCAAATTATCATTCGTCAAAGTAATAATAGCCAAATATTGCACATTAAATTCAAAACACGACGCTCCAACATTATTTCAATTTTTTTTCTCCTTTATTATATATATATATATATATATATATATATATATATATATATATATATATATATATATATATATATATATATATATATATATATATATGACTATAAAAATAATAATAATAATAAATAAATGATGACGTATACTAAATTCAAAATATTTTTCCAATTGCTAATTAAACATTTTTCTTAATTGTCTTCTTTACCATGGAGTAAGTCATCATCCAGCGGTGGACCATCCGCCTCCTCCTACACACATGCATGCACGAACGCGGGCGCACACGCACACACACACACACACACACACACAGCGGCCGCGTCTTAGGGCTGTCAGACGAGGATTAAGCCTTTGAAAGGCCGAAGCGTGGGAACTTCTTGGAAAAGGGAGGAAAATGACATGAGCGGGGGAAAAACAAAAGAGCCGGCACAACTGAACCTCAACTCCTTCGATCAACTCCCACGCGCTCAAAGTGGCAAACTTTCGAGCACCTTTGCATTTTCAAACCACATCGATGGTTGCGACGCGTCTGACAAAATAGATCCAATGCAAGAGCGGGCGAAACTTTCCGCAAAATTCAGTTTAACCCTGACGTAAAAAAAAAAAAAAACCTCATCTCCCATCCTTCCGTGAACAGGATTCGTCCAATTTCAACTTCTCGGAATGGGTCTGAGGAGACGCGCGATCCAATTTGTCTCTTCTTGTTTGTTCTCTGACTTGTTTATCCGAGCCGGGCGTGGGCACGGCTGACAAATAGCCCGGCCGGAATGCGAGGAAAAAAAATCCCCAACTTTCATCCCACGATTGGCCTTCTCATCCATCACGTGCGACGGATATCGTCGCATCCAATCACCTGCTTTTCCCTGGCTTAAGCGTTTTTTTTTGTTTTTTTTAATTGTTTTTTGTTTTTTTTTCTATTTCTCACTCTCTTTCTTGTCATCCTCCTGAGGATTTGGCGACCTACTTCGCCATGCTATCAAGGCTTCTTCTTTTTTAACCATCTGCTGTAAATACACACAATGTGGACTTGTCGCACCTTTGGAAAACAATCCGTGGCTTTGATGCCGTGCCCTCGCCAAATGTTCCGCTCCAATATGGCACACGGGAAGTTGGGATTTATCTTCTAGGTCCCCACGCGGCATCTGCGCTTCATTTTTACAACACCTTTTTTTTTTTCCCCCCTCCACCGAGTTATTCTTTGGACATCTGTCTACTTTGACATTTTAGTTCTCTCACTTTGAGCGGCTAACTTTAGCCGCGCGCGTTAGCCTTCTTTCCATGTGAATGAAAGGAAAGTTCTGTCACTGCGATAAAATAATGAAAGGTTTGCCAAATTATATTTTATATTAAACAACACCTAGGAACCTAAAAAAAAAATAAAACTAATGAAAAAAATAGAATGAAAACTAACAAATGTGCACTCAAAGCAAATGAAATCAAACTGAATTTAAAAAGTAACATTCAAAATTAAAACAGCAAATCCAAAATTATGACACAGTAAATGTAGCTGTGATTATTTTGGTACCATTGGTTCAATAAAAGGATTTCAAATTAACTGGCGGATTCTTAACCAGAGATAGCAAAAAAATAATTCATATCGCTGCTAGACCGTGACAGACGGAAAACAGTGTTGTAACGTTTATAAAAACTTTTCTTTGTACAAGTCAGTCTCTCGCACATCACGGCCACACCAGAAAATCTAGTTACCCCCCCTTGTCATTGATTATTTGATCTTTTTTTATTGTTTGTTTGTACGCCGATCTTTCACAATGAGTCTTCTTTAGTAGCAAAAAGTCCTTTCTCAAACAAGCGAGCCCAATAAACAAGCCGCAATCAAAAGAACCACGGCGAGGATAATAGTCCAAGTCCCACTTTTTGACTTTAGAGACAAAGAGTAGGCCAGGGACACCTGGAGGAGGCATCGAGAGCAATTCAACACTCAAAGGAAAACCTTTCACGTAACATTTGTCCCTTTGCGCAAATAGTTGGGATGGTCAGACTGGACAGCCAAGGCCGACAGCATCTGCGACTCGCAATTAAGCTGAAAAGCGGCTGAGGGAGAGCGCGGGAAGGCGGCAAAGGTCGTAGGGAAGTCAGGATAAGGAAGGGGGTACAAAGCGGACCTGGAATCAGCTGTCGGCCTTGTTAGCGCTAATGATGTGCCGCAAGGTGGGTTTTTTGCCTAAGATCAAGCCGAGGAAATAAATGTCACATTCGTCAAAAGAAGTCGTTTGCTTCACGACAGATGCTAACGTGTTTTCCGACGTTTACGAAAAACAACTACTTTGACGTCACTAAGGCTGAGCTTACGCCTGACCATTTTCACAGTTTCAAAACTAAAAGAAGAAAGTTTTCGAGTCTTTCTAGAGTCAGGTTTAATACTCGGGACTTTCGAAAGCGTCTGACGTACTGCTAGCTTAAAGGCTATTTGATAGCAAAATGAGCTAACGGAACAAGCTAGCTCATGCCGAACAATGGGGATCAAGAAAAATTGACTAACTCGGCTAAGACGACAAAACAAAACCAAAAATGTCCACCTGGAAACTATAATAATCATGAATCATTTTCAAACCATCATTTTAGCACCCGGAACAAAGCTTGGAAATGATCCTTGATTGTTGGTGCGGTCTGGTTTGATGAACTTCTTTGTGTCTCTGCCAGGGTATTCAAACGAAGATATTGCCCGCACAGTTGGATTTTATGAACGCCAGCCATTTTTTTTTTTCACCGTCGTGCACTTTACAGCATGGACTTCTCTCAAGGTATAGCACATTAGCTCGTAATTAACTTAACGCCCTCGGAAAATGAGCGAGGGAAAAGGGGAATAAAGAAAGGAATTAAAGAGGGGTCGGGCTATGTCGTTCCCGGGTCCGCTGACTTCCCTCGGCGCGCTAATGAGTGCGTAATTAGAGTCGCCGTATAAATGCCACGCTGGCCTCGGGGATCGCTCACACCGGAGTGAACTATGGCGTGCTTAAATGAAGCGGAACGCTTCGCCGGCGACTGGCGTTTTTATGGCGAGAGGCTGCTCTTGGCACGGAAGGTTCATGTGGTCAACATTAATTCAGTGTTGAAGATCACAAAGAGCAGCGGATACATTTTTCCAGCCTTTCACCAAGCTAACGTACACGTTTACCGGACCTAGCAAAAACACCAAAGACCTTTTTGGTAATCCAACTTCATTTTGATGTCAATTACGATATAGACGTTTAAGTACTTTATTTTTCTATTTTTTATTGAAACGTACTTTGGGTGCTGAAGAAGTTTGAGGTACCCGAAAGGTATGTTGTTAGTTTTATCGACAAACTGTCTATATTTAGAGCGTAGACCACCTTTGCAAAGATTATAATGGCCAACATCTTCTCTCATCGGCTGCCAGTTGCTATTCCAAAGTCGACATGGGGGAAGGAAATGGTGATCCATCATGTTGTTCCCCCCGCCCTCCTCCAAAATCAAAGCCCCTGGAGACTACCAAACACCTGTCTCCAATCTCCCGAAGCTGTCCAACGCGAAAATTACACCAGCGGAACGCATTGATGCTAAACCAAGTGCTACCGAACCAGACATCTCTTTGAGTGTGTGTGTGTCTTTAACAGTGAGGTTAAATAATGTGTGTGTGTGTGTGTGTGTGTGTGTGTGTGTGTGTGTGTGTGTGTGTGTGTGTGTGTGTGTGTGTGTGTGTGTGTGTGTGTGTGTGTGTGTGTGTGTGTGTGTGTGTGTGTGTGTGTATATATATATAGTTATTTATTTAGTTATTTATTTTTACTGCCACCTGGTGGGCAAAGTGTGCACGCCACACAAACAATGCCCCATGAATAAATCAATAAAATCATGATACAGGCATAATCTTTTTTATTATTATTATTAAAAACATCATTACAATTTTCTTTTATTTTTTTTTAAGCTGAAAGGGATTAATGGAGTTTTCGCTCATTTTAACCGGGTGAAGATAATTTCCTGGCAACTCAATCCCCTGGCCACATCATTGCTTGTAGCGTTATTTGGAATATTTCGCCACCATTTCATCATTTACCACATCATTCACATTCACGTGGGATTTTCTTCCTTCCCCCTCCTTGGGACTCATTTTCTGGCCCTCATTAGGCTTTTTTTTTTTTTTTTTTTCAAGACTACTTATTTATTTATTTTTGTTTAAATCCCACTGCAACCGTCGACTGGGAAAATATAAAACGTTGTTTTTGCGGTTGGAGCATGAATCGCTAATGTCCGCTGGGCCGACGATATTCTAATTCTGACCCACTTGTGTGTCTGTCTGATGATGTTCTGAATATCCACGTCTAAAAACACGAGGCGAGAGAGGCTGATGACATCATCAGGCTCCCAAGTGAAGCTCCTCCATTCATCTCAGATTACTCCTCATTGACAAACGTGCTTTTGGTCCATTCACGCACATGGGAACCATCTGATAGAAAACGCAAAATGCTTTCTCAGCAGTTGCACTCAAAGGCCGGCCGTACTCTTACTCTGGTGGCACACAAACGTGAAGACCCCCTGTTGTCGAAATCCCGAACGTCACGAGCAAAAACAAACAAAAAAAGTCTTACTTTCAGGGGACAAAAAGTTATGATAAACAAAACATGGGGAAAGTCATTCTTTAGAAGGGAAAAAAAAAACTTATCTTCAAGATTTTTTTCTTTCCAAACAGGAAGTTGTGCAATTTATTAAAATGTTAGGAATTTCATTCTTCATAACAAAACAAAAATCTAGTGTTACAAAATAATAGAAAACAATTGTTTTAAAGCATCATAGAAGAAAATTAAGCAAAAAATGTATTCTTAAAATAAGTATAAATAAGTATTCAAGGTTTGGGGGGGGGGCAGAATAGATTGTGCCCCACACATCCTGCCTAGCAACCAGTGACCTTGCTGGCAGTACATCTAAAATATGAAGTCAGCTCCTAAGTTCCTCCTCAACTTCATGACACTTTTCCACGCTAGCAAATGTCATGAGGAAACAAGCGTCAAACAATTAACAGCGTCACTTAATGTGATGAATGTGAGGGGGACTCACCTTGAAAGTGATTTTACGGGGCATTCTGCCAGCAAGGTGTCCGCTGGGTTCTCTCTTTGACTTGGCCCACGTCCATCTTTGAATATTCATTGACAAAGGCTCGCCGGCCAGATTCATTTGTCATGATGCTTATCGTATGGCCGCAACATTTAAATCGGCACATCTCCAGAAGTATGCGCATGATTGACCTCTCTGTGATGGAATATTCGGCATTGGGGCTGGCGGACCCCGTAAGAGACGTTCAATAACAAATGGATTGCTTCATTTAATCAAAGCTATTTTTTCGCCAGTTTTTTTTTTTTTTTAATTTATATAGTTTTTCAAATCAACTCCAGCCCTGATTAAGATATTTGGGAATGCGGTAATTAATCAGTGGCTTAGTGTGTTTCCCACTTCAGCCTGATAAAATGGCTCTTTTCAAATATCCATGCGGGTAAAGGCTTTAAAAAAACAAGTGTGCATATATTTATTTTTATTTATTTATTACTTTTCATACTTTGTTAGTGTCTTGACGAGGACGTGCTCTGAAAGGTTTGTAAGAAACTGCTAAACGGGGTTTATTTTTTTTACAGGCAGGTGCGCTAACACGCCAGCTTACAAAGTTTCGGATTGCCCGTTCATTGTTGAGTCAGTCAAAGTTGACTTTTAGACTTGAGGAGAGTGCCACGAAAATGATAAGTGACTCTGTACGCTAATACACCCCGTTCTCATCCCGCGCACCTTGACTCCGCCCCCATGACCGCCCGTCCTTCCCTCGCCGTACGCAAAGAATGGGAAGGGGCAGGCGTGGCGCCGCATACGGAATGCTTGGTGCAGCGTGATTAGCATTTGCAGGGCAAAGGGGCAGAGGGGAAGCAAAGTGGGGATCATTAGTAAAGGGCCAAAGTCAAAGCTTGAGCAAGGTTAAAGCACGTTGGGATTCTTGTTTCCCGAGACTGAATAAGAAGCACTTTCTGTACTTTGACTCTTAAAACCAATGAGCACACTGAAAGATATTAAAATAGGATTTTTTTTCCCCCTCACCTTCAAGTAATAAATGGGTTGAATGGAAAGTTTGAGAAACTCAATTCAACTTTATTTACGTAGCACTATTACGGGAATTAAATCTCGAGTGCTCATCGATTTGTGATAGACTGAGAATTTTTTTTTTCTTTTAGGATCAATGTCAATTGTTTGTAATGAATTATATTTGGCGCTGATTTGCAGTAAAAGGTTGTCAAAAAAATGAGCAAAAAAAAAAAAGTCCAACTCTCAAGTCCAAGTCACATGATTTGAGTCTCACACCTCTGCTAAACACGATTTGTTTTGACAGTTTTTGGGTAGTGTGCCGATTGTAGAGTTCAAAACCTCCTCAACCTTACCACAGTTTGGAATCCCAGTGGAAACCCAATGATTGAAGCAAACGCTTAACATAAAATGATTTATTTAAGGTTGATTTATCTTCACCGATTGTTTTTTCTTGCATCCCACTCACCAACCTATTTGGTTCACATCCTTTTGACTGAGCCTAGCACCTCCCGATTGAATCTTTGTGTTGCGTTAATGTCTTTTTAATGGAGGAGGAAAATGACCTGATTTCTGTTTAACAAGACAGCAAAAAGGAACACGGCGAGGGGAAGACGCGTGGGCGATTGTGTGTGTGTGTGTGACTGGAATCAACCCAGGGAGATTGCAGCGTGTCATGAAGCGCTCCGGTGCTGCTCAGTCAGGTCTTGGCGCATTGTCACTTTCTGTCCTCATCAACGCTTGGTGCGTGCGTGCGTGCGTGCGTGCGTGCGTGCGTGCGTGATCTCAGATGTGTAGACACAAATGAGGCGACGCTTAACCCTAACTTTCTTTTCGTGTCCCGAGGCAGCGTTAGAAACAACAAAAAGGATAAAGTGTATTTTGGTTTGGAATTCTGATGGCAAAGAGTTTGAAAACAAACAAAAAAACAATTAAACCTCGATCTTTCTTCAATCTTTCGTTTTTTAATTGCGCTGCTGCCTTCTTGTGGACATTAGGGTGAACTACATCGTGTTGGAAAAGCAGGCCAGTGCTGTCATGCGTAAGGTATCATTGTTAATCATTCTTCCCAGTCAACTTATTTTTCACTCTTCTTCCTCATTTTCGGCATCCTCCTCTTCCCATCTCAATTTCCGCCACCAGAATTGTTCTGGCTTTCTGAATAACTCGGCCATCATTGATTATGCCGCTCGTTGAATAATTGAAATAATCGTCATCCATTCATCATACGCTGACCTCTCCTATGACGTTGACGATGAAGATCATTTGTTACGCTGACTTGACTGACTTGGCCATTTATCCTCATTGACCTCAATGGGCTAGCGTAGTTGCACTCCAGCATCGATGATGATGAACTTGTTTGATGTAAATATACGTCTTTATGTATTATCGCCATAAGTGTTTTCCACTATGATAAATAAAAAAATATATATTTTTTTTTAAATCAAAAATTATGACTCGAAATGAGAGTAGAAAGCTAACTAGCTACTAAGCTAGCTTCTAAGACTAGCCAGCATTAGCATTGCGTCAAGCGTACATGGAGGTGGTTTTGCTTCAACGCAATCTTAAATGGCTCTTGGCAAGACTTTGAATTTTGTGACCTTCGCGCCGCTAAAGTTGAAACAGCCCGCACCACACTCGCGTAAATGTGCACAAGATAATAAACAAGACTTATCTTTACCGACGTTATCGGTGAGACGTATATGGGAAGAAAATGATTAAATATGCTGTAACTTCGGCCTAAGTGATTGCTATCTAAGGTGCTTGCTGGGCTTGTGGTTATGAGGATGTATTTTTGATCACACTCCAGTTATGAAACTTTTCAGCAAAATGATAAGACCTGAAATATTGATTTTTGTTTTCATGTCATTCAGTATATACACCAAACAATTAATAAATTAGAATACAAACAAAGTCTGTGTAGAAAAATTCAATTCAATTTTGGATCTGCATTTTACTATGACTTGGGAAAACATTTTTTCATGTTGAATTAATTCAGAAAGAAATTTACAACCAGCACTTGGTATTGAGGAAAACTATTGCTTATATATATAAAAAAAAAAAAAACCTTCATTGCTTACATTTCATCCTTTTGCAAAGACTTTTAAAGAAGAAGATGTGTCTGGGCTTCGTCGCATTTTTCCAACTGTATCCAGATGCCGCATTCGGGCCGCAGGATGAGCCCAGCCGTCGGACTCAGCTCTTCACGTGACTGGCTAGTTTTGACGTTGAAGTTACGCAAAATGGAAGATAACACCACTTTTTCCTCCATGAGGGCAAAGCGCTGACCTGGCAGAGTGGGAAAAAACAAAATATGATTGTTTATTAACATTAAAATTAGCATTAGCACAAGGAGAAACATTAGCATGGTTATAAAATGTATTGGCATGAGCATTTTTAGCATCAGCGTTAGCATCACCAATCCATGAGTTTCATTCTTACCGATGCAGTTGCGAAGTCCGGCAGAGAAGGGGATGTACGCATAGGGCGGTCTCCCTACCACGTTTTCCGTCAGGAAGCGTTCGGGCCGGAATTCCTCGGGCTCAGGGAAGTAGCGAGGATCCCGGTGAAGAGTGTAGGTGACGATGACGGCGTTGGTGCCTCTGGGCACTTTAAAACCGTCTGGCAGAATACAATCAAATAGATTTTCAAAAATGAATATTGCGGACTAAATGCATATGTTGTGGTTGTCGCTATTAGCATGGATGCAAATTTCAGAGCAGTTCTATCAGAATCTGTTGCCATCCTTTCGAAATGACAAGGACACCAAAGATAACATAAGCTATGCTAAACATTTATGATTAGCCTAAAATAATAGTCAAACAATGGCTCTTGAATTCTACTCCAACCTTTTCAGACATGTTTTGACCCTCAATGGCCACCGTAGACAGGATAAATTTAGCTCATACGTACTGATTTTGGCATCTTCACAGAGGCTGCGTGCAAAAAAGGGTACGGAGGGAAAGAGGCGTAGGGCCTCCTTGATGACGCACTCCAAGTACTTGAGCTGCTTCAGGTCTTCCATGTTGGCCACGCGGTCCGACGCACCTTTGGACACGGATTTACTCATTTGGACCACAGAGGTTGTTGCATTTCTCTGAAGGCTAGCAAGGCACATCAAAGCAGCTGAGAGCAGAACTGAATCATGTGTGTGTGTGTGTGTGTTTTTTGGATTTTCACAGCTCTCATTTGCCCAAAGCGCCAACTCCAAACAAACACATTAAAGGCACTGAGTCAGAGTGTGAGCGTGTGTTACCAAACACTTCCCGAAGCTCGCGTTGAACTTTGCGCTGCACGTCGGGGTGAGAGGCCAGCAGATGAAGGGCCCAGTTCATAGAGGCTGCCGTGGTGTCGTGGCCCTGCCAAAACAACATGGAACTCTTAGAAAATATTGTTTGTCATTATTCTGACTTGAATCCATTTCAAGTAGGGATAGCAACCCTGAACATGAAGGTGTCCACTTCCTCCTGGATGTCCCGATGGCTCATGGAGTTTCCGTCCTCGTCTTTGGTCTTGAGCAGCATGTCCAGGAACGCTCGCCTCTTCCTGGTCTGGGATTCGTCCTCCTCCTCCTCCAGACTCTCGGCTCGCTCCCGAATCACCTGACAGGAGCTTGCTTGTTTCTTTTGAGTCTCCCGAGACCGGAATCTCATTCATCTATACGAGCAGAGCCTTACCTCATACGTGAATGAATGGAGCAATTTGAGCGTGCTATCGTGCACGTTACCCTCGCCAAAGTATTTATATGTGAAGTCGGGCCAGAACCATGGCGCCCTCTGTCGGCGGCTGATGATGTCACTCATTCTTGAAGCAAACACAGCAACAAGGCGCATTGCATGATTTCTTTGAACTGTGCAATGTATTTAAAAAAAAAAAAAAAATGAAACATACACTTCAACTTACTTGTAGACACTTTGGACATACTCCGACTCAGAATTGCTTTGTGCGTAGATTTTCTTTCCCATAGCAGTTTCTACAAAATAGATACAGAACTGCCAAATGATCAACTTGTTGTGATTTCTTGTCCTTCATTGACAAGATGAGGACAGAGAAACAAAGTCGGCAAAAACATCTATTTCATTGGGCTTTTCGGGCACAATTGAGTTTGCCCCTTGATTTCTGCCGAGCAACAAGTGATGTGATTGCATCATTTTCATTGGAACAGATCAGAAGTGAATTTTGAATTTGAATTCAACTGACCACAGATGATGTCCAGGGCGCACAGCGTGACGTAGTTGAAGCAGTTGAATGGGCCTTTGCCCGCCTGGGGCGCCAACTTGTTCACCAGAACTTCGGCCTGCTCGTTCATCACTTCCAGGAAGTCCTGCAGGATGGTGAAGTGGAACGTGGGCGTCAGCATCTTACGCCGCTGGCGCCACTTTGGGCCTGTGCTGTCAAAAGTGGAACTGAAGTGAGTTTGGTTTGAAAATTCATTTTGAGCACGAGTTGGAAAAATTTGCCCCCCCATAGTGTCATAAAAGTTCTCTATAGGAGAACCAAGCCCGAAATTGAAAAGGTCCGTCCATCTGGAATACCTGGTGAGCAGACCGGTTCCGAGCCAGGGATGGAGGAAGCTGTAAGTGATAGATTTGTCCATGTGAACAGGGTTGCTCACAATTGGCTATATAAGGAGGGGGAGAAGCATCAAAAAACATAAATCAAAATGCCACGAGAAATATACAAATATTCGTCCATTTTATGACATTGCATTCATCCGATTTCAGCGATATTATATTCATATTGTAATACGATACACGATTTATTTGATCACTGGATCACTTGCTGCCCACCCAGCGCAATAGAAGACAGATATCCATCCGTATAGATGGCTCAGCTCCTTGCGGAGGAGAAAGAATACGTGACTGTCTGTACCATTATGTTGGTACTTGTTGGATTTTTATTTGGTATAGTTGTTCAGATTGGCTTTTACTTCTGCTTCCTTGCCTATTCCTCTGTGTTATTCAATCTGCCTTTTTACCCACACACTGGCCCCGCCCCACATGTGACTATAATTATTATACATTTGTATTGCAAATGCGGAAATTGTGACACGACAAAAGCGAAGCACTTTTCTTTATACTGTACCTCGACAGTCTCGGCATGATAAAGAATCACAAATGGCACGGTCCCAAGCCAGAGTTTAATCAGCGGCATATTGCGGAATTCTTCCACATAACCCTGAATTTGCTGGAAGAACTCTGCAAAATAACATACGACTCATCGCATTTGGCTTTGTGCTTGTACACCTTTCGACTTTTTTTTTTTCCTGAAAGCATGTTATTCTCAGAACATCCCCAAAAAAAAAAAAACAGTCAAGAATGTAATTTAAACATGGTTGAAAACATTTCTGTCCTGGAGCCAAAATGTTTGAGTTTGCATCTGCACCGCGACGTCCACTCACCTACCGCGTCGGTTTTCAAATCCAACGCGTTGCCAATGAAGGGGTATGTGCGGCTTACGGCCGGGATGGGCTTCATGACCATCCAGTTTTTCAGATACGTGCTCAGCTGTTTGTACGTGAGCGCCGCCAGAGCCAGAAGCAGGCCCACGCCCAGCAGCGGCACTGAAACGCCGGCGGCCACGATAGCCATGTCGCTAGGCTGTTGTTGTTGTCTCGGAGTGGTCGGGCGGCGGGGGTTATATAGCAAGTAGTGAGAGAGGCAGACCCAAAGCGGCCTTTGTGCTCTTTATCTTTAACTCCAAATAGGTCACTGTGCTTAAAGTTGGACTCTTTATGTCATAATCAGGTAGGCGGACCAAGCAACTGCCAATGGGACTCTGACAAGCAGCTGTAGACTGGCAACAATAGTTGGGGACCCCGACGCACGGCCGATATTGGTTCTGATTAAAAAAAAAAAAAAAAAAAGATATTTTCTTTATCCTATGTAATTTTTTTTGTCACAGATCAGTGGTAACTCTTCTTTGTCTGATGGACTTTACTGCCACCCAGTGGCCAAGGCCAATCCCGTGTACCTAATGAAATGTCCGATCACACCGGTGTCAAATCTGGTCTGCAGTCGGATTTTTTTTTTCTGATTGCCAGTTGTCCCGTAGCCTCGGCGCCAAAGTGAAATCAAATCCCCGAACCCGTGGCATCATTGGCAAGGCGCTTTAAAGCAGGGGCGGGAATCGATTGGTCATGCCGAGGGCGATGAGCAGCTTCTGACGAAAGGCGACCACTCGTTCCTTGTGCACGGGCCAGTGGAGTACGCAGCGTTGCCTCAGCATGCCGCGGCGCAGGAAGAGCGAGCGCGATAGCTTGTAGTCGTGTACGTCCTGCAGGAAGACCAGGATCACAGAGTCTCTGCTGGCCTCCATCACTTGGTGCAGCGCCTGATGGGCCTTGAAGCTGCAAGGCAGGGGAAACCAAAGTTATGTGATCAGCGAGTTATGCTAGTCGTTTGTTAGCCGGAGTCATCTTTACTGAAGTGATTTAGAAGAACAACAAAACGGTACCGTCTGCACCACGGATCGCTGAGGAGGCTTTCGGTGACCACGAAAAGGATTTTGCGGGAGTTCCTCATGTTCTCCACGATGGACTCCAGCTGGGACATTCCTGGCACCGAATCCCGGTCCTCCAGGCAAAACCTGCACGCCTCGCCCTCCAGGGGAATCATGGCTCTCTCCACCCAGTTGCCGTCCTCCTCGGCGTGGATGATGTAAGCGTCGTATTCAAACTGCCGGCCCTCCTCCACCGTGGCGTCGCTGAAGCCTAAAGCCCGATTGACCAGGACGTTCCAGTAGAACCGGATCCTCCAGCCGTGGAAGCGCAGCAGAAGCGCCGTGGCAGTCAGCAGCACCACCAGAGTGCTGCTCAGTATGTAGAGCGCGTGGAATGGCGCCAGGTCCTTGCACGAGAGCGGGTCGAAATCTGTGATGGAGCGGTTGAAGTAAGCTAGCGGCGTGTTGCACACGTAGCGGCCGGGGATGTTGCTGTCGCTGATGTTTGTGGTGTTCAACCACGTGACAAACCACAGGATGCTCTCGCAGGTGCAGTCGAAGGGATTCCTATCCATGAGGAGATAGCTGAGGTTGGCCAAAGGAATCCGGAACACCTCGGGCCTCACGGCCGTGATCAGGTTCCTCTGGAGACGTAAGACTTTCAGGGAGGCCAGGCTGTTGAAAACAGAGTCCTTCAGGCTCTTGAGCAGATTGTTGCTAAGGTTGAGCTCACGCAGGTTCCTCAGCCCTCTCAGCGCCTCCACGGGGATGTCGTCCAGTCCGTTGCTGTCCAGCTGCAGGCTGGTCATGTTCTCCAATCCCTTCAAGTAGAACACGGGGCCGCCGAGATTGGCTTCATTCCACAACCGCGCCAGGTTGTTGTGTTGCAAATTGAGGACCTTCAGGTTCGCCAGTTGGCTCAGCAGGTTGGCTCTCAAGTTGGCGATGTTATTGTTACTCAGGTCCAAGTAGGCTAGCTTGGATAAGGGCTGGAACGGAGAAGCGTCCAAGTTCAAGGACGTGACCGTCAGGCTTTTACTCAGCGTCAGGACCCTGAGAAGGGGAACGCCGACAAACGAGGTGGAACTGAGGCCGATGGTTTGGTGGTTGAAGGACATGTGAAGCTCCTGGAGTTGACCCAAGCCTCGGAACTCCGTCCCACTCAGAGTCTGCTTGATGAAATTAAAATCAAGGTAAAGGTGGGTGAGGTTCCCCAAATGGGAGAAGGCGCCGTATTGAATCTGCAAAATGGCCGTCGCCGTCAAATTGAGCTTCAGCAACGGCGACCCGCCGAGCGAAGCCAGCGTCTTATTGGAGATGTTTTTCAGTGACACGTAGCTGCCCCAGCTCAGGTCGAGATATTTGAGACTTTTCAAGCCCGCAAAGGTGCGCTCCGTAATCTCCCGTGCCGAAGTCCTCTGCAAACACAAAGTCTCCAGGTCGCCCAGCGGCCGGAAGGAGAAGTCGTCGATGATGGGCGTGGCGGAGGTGTGACTTTTCACCAGAGCTTTTGTCAAGTCCAGCTGCTTCAATCTACCAAGACCCTCAAACGTCTGCTCGGTCAAATGCTTGAGGTGGTTTTCCGACAAGACGAGCTCATCCAGTTTGTTGAGCCACCGGAACGAGCCAGGTTGGATTTGACCCAAGCCGTTCCCGGAGAGGTCCAGCCAGGTTACGTTGGTTTGCTGCAACTCTTTGAAGGTTTTTGCAGTCAGGGTGACCAACTTCATCCTCCGCAGGGATAATTTCTGGATGGACGTTCCCGACAGCGCCACGCAGAGTTTGGAGATGGCTGTCGTTCCCATGTTACTCCCGTCCATGACGAGGATACGAAAGTGGGAAATAGGCTGGAAGGAATCGGGGTCCACCTGCGGGGGGGAAAAAAAAACATGGCAGCTCTTTGAACCCCAAAACCCGTCCCGCATGTCCTACTTGATTGAATTTGATTGAAAAGCGACCAGTGGCCCATACCTTAAAATAAGGTTGGTACCGACACCTGGTACCAGCACTGACCCCTCCTTAATAATTCGTCCCTTACCGTTTTGATGTTGGTGGATTCCAGGTTGAGGACCTGCAGAGATGCCGAATGGCCAAAGAGAGCAAAGTCATCCGTGGCCAACGTTGAGAAGGTGTTGAATCCCAGCCTGAGCTCCACCAGGTTGGGCATTTGAGGCCTGGAGCCCAGCTTGGCCGAGTTGAGATTGTTCTTAGACACGTCCAGAAATTGTAGATTCTAAAAGATACAGGTGGAGTCACATGACTTGAGTCGACCACCAGATAGCGGATCCGAATACCTGTAGCCTGGCAAAGACTTCCCCTTTCAGCTTCAGCCTGTTGCTCGACAAGCGAAACCTGACCAGGTTCCCGCAGGCGCTCAGATCCTCTTCCTGGATGACGTGCATCTCGTTGTGGTCCACGTCCAGAGTCTGCAGCAGGGGCAGCGCCCGGCACAGTCCGCCGTCCAGCTCGGTGAGGCTGTTGAAACTGACGTCCAGGTGCAGGAGATCCGCGTAGGGGGCCAGGGCCGCCGGGGAGATCCGGCTCAGGCGATTGTGGGACAGATCCAAGCTAGTGATGTTGCCGGGGAGGTCGGACGGCACCGCGGTCAGGCTCAGGCGGCTGCAGTCGGCCGCGGTGCCTTGGATCTGGCAAGAGGTCTTTTTCTGGGAGGGCTCCACGAGGAGAACCAGCGTGAGGTGCCACAGAAGGATCACCTGTTGGAATGGTAGGCAAAAGATTTTGGAGTGAGTGGTGAAAAAAAAAACCTCCAAAAATATATATTTCTAAAAATCTGTGATGTCATC
This sequence comes from Syngnathus leptorhynchus, assembly GCF_054491065.1. Lineage (NCBI taxonomy): Eukaryota > Metazoa > Chordata > Actinopteri > Syngnathiformes > Syngnathidae > Syngnathus > Syngnathus leptorhynchus. Next base: position 16,857,661 of record NC_141199.1, on the reverse strand, counting down.
AAGTATAACATCAAAAATGTGACAAGAGCTGCACAACAGCGAGTCAACAACGAATCATTACAACATCAATCATTTCATTGTTTTACTTTTATGTAGACTGCTGCAATGAATTTCCTGTTATTAATTTTTTATTATTAATTTTTTTTTAATACAAAATCTGTCTTTGGTTTGCCAGCGATGTCATTCTAAGCCGCACGTTCAGCCAATTAATCAATCTCCATGTTTGTTTCCAAAATGAAACAAAACTTTATTTAATTCTTTTCTTTTTTTTTTTCCTGTCATTTACTCAGGGGAAAGAGACTTACCAAGTTTTTTCCATCTCTGCAGCTCATGATTTCCTAACCAAGTTGTATTTCTTCCGTGCAGACATCAGAGACTTCAATAAATACGCTTTGTCAGAGCAAAGAAACACGGACGTGAGATTTCCACCTCCGCTTTCACTTCTTCTTTACGAGGTTCGTTTTCAAAACACACACACACGCACACACACTTGGCAGATTTCAGTGCCATACTGGCAAACGTAAACTTGTCTGTCGGGTCTCCATTTTGGCTCCTTCAGAAGGTTTTCTCTGCGAATGATTCGGTTGTCATTTTCCAAAACGTAATCCAAGTCAAACAAAAAACAAATAATACTTCCTGAGTGGGCGGTACTTTTACATACTTTGGCCTTGGCGCATGCACGCTTGCACGCACGCGCGCGCGCACACGCACACTCGTCCGCGCACACGTGCGAGAATACTAAATGAAACTTGTTTGCAAACTCAAGCTGCATGAATGCATTTGTATTTCGCTGGCCACTAGAGGGCAGCAAAGCTCTATTGGTTTTCTGTTGTCTTACTATACTGACTTCCTTTTGTTTGTTTTTTTAAACCTGCATTTAGATGTTAGGTGGCAATTGTTTTCAGTTTACACTGGTTAACTTATTTTCACACTTTTATGATGGTCAATAATGTTGGAAATGTTTTTGTGACAGTTTTACCTTCAATTGTAAAGCCTTTGCCCCATTTAGTATTACGAGTATTATTATATTAACAGTCTGTATTTGTTGATTGATTTATTCTTTGAAATATTTTTAAGTGACAGTATTTAACACAACAGCAGCTTTCTGTCTTTATGTTCCGGAGAAGAGCTTAACTTCCTTCAATGTTCAAGTCCTCCTCGGCTGAACTGTTCTTGTGGGTCATCATCATCTGAGCCACGTTTCCTAAAAAGGAACAGGAGACATTCAGAGTCAAATTCCTTATCCTAAAAAAAAATCCTGCAAAGATTTAAGAACGATGGAAGACGGTCTGCTACCTCATTCACCCAAGATGGCAGCGTCCTGAAAGCAGTGTGCTACCTCATTCACCCCAAATGTCCACATGCATTAGGATTTCACCACTGCAGGGTCCTTAATCACCTTCTGTTCCCCCCCCCCCCTTTTATTAATTGGATTATTGGGCCCATTTCTTAAATATAGAAGGCAAAACTCTACCAATAGGATTTGCAGCTTAACCCGAGAACAATCAGGGAAAGAATTCAAAAAATGTATTTGTAAACATGCTTTCTTCTAAGAGGCTACTTCCAAATGACATGCTTGAGATTTTAGGAACTGCGCACAATCCTGGCTGCAAGACTTCTCACACTTTTTGACACCAAGTCTGACCAAAACAACATTGACATATTAAAAAAAAAAAAAAGAAATCGCACGGAAGAAAATATGTATAAAAAAAGAATGTCTTGAAACCTATAATACTGCTGAACAACAAAATAAAACATAAATGAATGATTTATGTGACTGTAAATTCAATAAAACCAAAAATAAATGAAGAAAAGATGATCTTAAATTTGAAAGAGAAATACAAACAAAATAAATCTGCCTGACTGCAATTTTGCTTTTTGTTTGGCTATCTTGTGATGTTGGTCATCCAAGGTCGAAACAAAACCAGTCTTGCCCTCAGTGTAATCGTAACAATAACGTAACAGGGCAACGTGTATCGCTCATTGTGCTTTGATAGACATGAAGAGGTGCATTGCATAACGCGCGCCAGCTTCATGCCCTCATAAGGAGAAGCATGAAAGGTGCATGACAATGTTGGCTGCACAAGCAGGATCAAGTGCCAAAGAAGAAGCACGTCGGGAAAGACATGAATGACAGTGGACAGAGATTAAAAAGGAAAACCATTTCTAAACAATTTTCCCTGGGAATTGATCATTCAAAACTGCCCGGCCACTTGTTGCTAGGCAGAATTTGTTTTTTTTGCTTGTTGCCACAACTATCGGGCCACTTGTTGCTAGGCTGTCGTAGGGCTCAAATTTTCAACTGCCCATTAACTTGTCGCTTGGTAGTTTTAGGAGGTTTCCATTCAAATGACGCATCAATAATCAAGCTCTGAGAATTCTTCCTAGCGACAAGCTCTAATTCAGCCCTATGAACTCTGGCGAACGACAAGCGGCAGTTAATTTGCAGGTTTGAGGATTTTAAACAGCTCTTAAGACAATGAAGCTGGCCTGATATGATGTCATTGCCAGACCATGACTTCATCTACTCAAAGCGCCCATTCCGCACCATCACGCCACCTTCTAACGCTGTCCAGACATCTGAACTTCACCATATCAGCTGTTCCAAATGTGGATCCCCTTTGAGAATGGAAAGATGTGAGGGCGTGGCGATAAAAAAAAAAAATATGTGTGTGCCAGGCTGCTGGTTTCACTTTATGGATACCAGGAGAGAATTAATATGAGCTTGATTTTGTGTACGCTGTGAAGAGGCATATTTTTCGACTCTCAACTATCCAACAAGGCCAAAGATGAACGTGCGTCTAAAATGACGTAAAACTAGTCACTGTTTAAAGATACCTGTCGGGCACAAACTGGTCTTTTTCATGCTAGACTTGTCATTATGCTTTTGATGACATGCTATTATTTACATGTGTTAGGTAAAATGAAGTAATCGTATTGCTTATAATCTACAAAGCAGACAGAACGTTGGGACGAGTTTTACGACAAGTAATGTTACAACATTACATGTTCATATTTAATCTGGGCAAGGTAGCCGGTGATTAAAGGGGAGCACAGCTTCAACGAGAGCATAGACCCCCGTGGCCATCAAATGTGCTCTCCATCATTATCTAATTGCCCCGCCATTAGTATATTCAATAGTAATCCTGGATTATCATGTCATTTTTGCCATTGTTTCCCTCTTGGCTCAACCTATAAAAAGGCCTCTTTGTGATAACAGTAAAATTGACTCAAGGGCCAAGCCGTAATGCACAGAAGAGCCAGCGATAAAGAATTAAATGCAACACTCACACAAACATGAATGCACGGACACGGAAAAAGTCTTGTTGACACAAAGGTCAACTATCAATAAAGTTCTAAATTTGAACACATTGAAATGGGTGGTATGTCATTAATCTGTTCCAGCCCAGGACACATTTGTACATTGAAATGGTCACACATACATGTTTAAAAATGGTTTAGCATCTGTTGCTCTCTTGGTGTATAGAAAAAGTTGCTAGCAAGCTAACGCTTAGCCCGTTGCCATGGTTACGCCGTGCAAATGACTCCCAGGCTATTGGTGGACAAGAACAATTTAGAGAAGCCATTTTGCGCAGTACTGTTCGATACACACCAAAAAAAAAAAAAAAAAAACACGGGAACGGTGGTGCTTGCTGACGTCATCCTGCCAAATTTCCGAACCGCCGGTTCGTCGTAAAAGGACATGCGCTCTCCCCTATAACGCCTCCCGTGAGGGTGCTTGTCCTTGTCGCTAGGAAGAGACAGAGACCGGGAAGGAGAAACGGAGTGGGAGCCGGGGGACGAGCCAGAGAGCAGCGGGCGAGCGAGCGAGCGAGCGGGCGGAGGCATTGGACAATTTCGCCGCATTGCTATTCGATCCCGTCCACCCGGCGACCCTCCGTGAAAAAGTGGGAGTTGTCCGACTCGGTGAATCATTCCACCAGGCAGGCAGGCTACTAGTGAGCAGGTGGACTCCTTAGTAAGCAGGTGGACGGTCGCTTGCCTCGCTTGCTCCTCGCCTGTGTGTTGTGAGTGACTTTTCAAGTGAGCTAGGTCGTTTATGTATTTATTTATTTCTTGACATGGAGGACGCCGACAGGCTAGCCAGGACGAAGCTGTTTTGCTAAGGTAAGGCACCTTACCGAAAATCGTGATTCATTTTGTACCAACCACCATTCAATCAAATGAATGACGTTTTAATTGACCAACATGTACGTGATAGTACTAGCCTAATTGACCCCTGAATGTCTGCGCCACGTACCGGGGCAGACGAGTACAGGCGAGCCGGCTGGGGTCGCCCGTTTTGACGCCTTGACGCGTTCGAGTGAGCCGCTCTTTTTTCCCGGCACATTTATGGAAGAGATAAATATATATATAAAAAAAAAAACGATGCGTCTGTTCTCTTCATTAAGACCCTGGAAGGATTAAGACGTGGAGTGATACCGTAAACAAAAGCCTAATGGTCCGATTGACTGGTTTTATCCCTCAATGCCGCATAATCGCTGTTTGCCATTCACTGCGTATTGTAAAATGCATTCTGCAGTATACAGCAAATGATTCACATGATGAATCCATATTATGATCTTTTTACGTATGTACACAAAATAGGGGACCCGTATTTTTGTTGAGGTTAGAGAATATGTCACAAAATAATTTATCAAGTGTAAAAACAAGTTAACAATCCGCTACTCCTGTTCTAAATGAAAGTGGCTTTCAATTTTGGGGACCAGATTTGAACAAATACTTTTATTGTCAAATATGACAAGTAGACCCCTAAAGCCATAAGAAATGTATATTTGTAATCATTTAAATCAAAATACAGTGTCAGCTAAATGTTTCGGAACATCCTCGACATAATTTAGTCGTTTATCAACAAGTCAACCTGATGTATTTGCTGCCAAACTGCCAGTTTTGCCCAAATTGAGAAAAGCTGAGTTAAAAAAAAAAGAAACAAAAAGAAACGATGATGATACACTGTAGATGTTTAATAACCGTCTGGGAAGGTTTAGGAGTATGTCAGGAGATGTAAACTACTTTGTGGACCCCCAAGAACTACAGCTCCGGGGACCCCAGTTTGACTCCGTATCCAAAACAGTCCAGTGTGATAAACAGACCTATTGTGGTAATCTACTGCTATACAACTGGACAATTTAGCCTCAGGTTAACTCTTTGGCATCGTCAAAGGAATTCCAACTCGGCTATGAAATACTGCATTCTTCTTGCTATTTTGACCCTTCTGTCATCGTATTGAAACTTACTGGTATAACTGGTATGGAGGGATGTTGGTAAAACAATAAGGCTTCTCTGAATGGCGGCGGTGGTGTGTGTGTGTGTGTGTGGGGTGACGATCCGGGAGAGTGGGAAAAGTGTAACACTATCACTCCGGGAACGTCACGCCACTCCCATTGTGGCCTACCTGGCCTGTGTGTTACCCAGCAAAATAGAAGTGATGTGGGATTTAATGTCATATCATCGTTTTATATTTCCTGGGTTTAGGTCGTAAAACGACTTAAATGCCAATTTCATGAGTAGTAGTCATCAAATAATGTCTCGCTTGTAAACCTGCCAGCTTGTTTGGAGGGACAGAGTGTGTGCGTATGTGTGTTTAGGTGTGATCAATAAAAGTAACACAAGCTTTTAACAGTACGAACTGCAATAATGGAGACCATCTGGTCAAATTGAAGCCACCGTAAAGCTTTTATGGGAAACTGTATTTGTATATCCACGTGCAAAAACAATTTGAAAAAAAAATGAATCGTTTTGTACGACTTTGGCGGCATTTTCTATTTTTATTTTTCCAGAAAAATGTTGGCAGAACTCAGTTTCACACCCTGCTCTGTATTTTTATATTTTTGTTTCCAGACTTGTTTTGGAAAAGCAGATGAGTCAAGTAGCACTAGAAAAAGCTTACAAACTGACAGATACGAGCGATACGGCCTGAGCTTTAGCTTTAATGACATAATCCTTTGGAGATTAGATTTACTAACTCGACAGCGTGAAGTTTTTTTTTCCTTTTTCTCCCCCCTCTATCTTGCTGCCTTAACAGCCTGCAGGCTCTGTTTATATATTTTCCTAACGTTTATTTTGATGGACAGAAAGGAAAAACACAAAAATGGCAGAAAGCCCAGACCTAAACACCATATTGACACAAATCATTTTGTCACGGTGACAAATTGCTGCAATTATTTGAGGAAATAGGGAAACTACAAATGTCATCATCCGACGGCCCTAAAAATGAATGTAACATCAAATCCTTTTGCTCAGCTAGCCGTCAATGCTAAGTCGTTAACGGGCTACTTTGGCCCCCTTTTGATGTTTTTATTGGTCCCCTGATAGCTCTGGAGGTTACATCATTAGCGCCCATCGCTTGTCAGCTTTTCGCCATTCCTCCGTGATCCTTGGCACGTGAGCGGGAGATCTGGGAAAGCGCAGCTGTTCCGGCCGTCACGTCCCGGCCCGCCGCGTTGCCCGAGCGCCCCGCCGATCCCTCGGCCAACTAGGCTCGTGTCGATTTGAGTCCCCCCCCCCCCCCCCCCCCCTTGCGTTACCGCTTTGTCACCGACGCACTTGTCGAGCCAGCGGCAGTTTAGTTTTTACACGTTGGGCTGATTTGCATATTTAAGATGAAGGTGATGTTATTCCTTTGTCACCGTCTGATAAAACCCGAGTCACATTTGCATGGCACGTTAGCGCTCAGGCTACGACCGACTCGACTAAGCGGCTAACCGGTTGTGTGTATTTCTCAAGGCGGCGACTGCGATCCCAGACGGCGCGCTTGCTGCACAGTAGCGGCTCGCGTCGGTTTTAAGTGTCGGCGGGGGTCTGAATTGGAAATGCTAATATCAGTCGTTACATCATCCTTCTGGGAATAGCAGCCAGTCTCGAGGTCTGACTGTGTGTATAGTCGGACCGGCTGCGTGTGGTCACGTCCAAATATATACGCTCCCGGATGAATTACACCGCAGTCAAATAATCGAATGACGTGAGGTGGGTCGACGTATGAGAAAGTTCAACGTATTCATGGTGAGACGCAAACTGCGTAGGAACAGCGCGGACTCAAACGCACAACAGATTTTGAGCTCAAGCCTTGTTAGAGGTCACTGGCAGACAAAAAAAAAAATAGGCAATGGCATGGATTGAAGTCATTTAAATTTCTTGTGTGAAATTGATTTAAAATAAGAGTACAATTTGTCAAGGAATTTTGGTCAAATTTCAACTTCAGAGGCTTCTTGGCTTATTTATACCCGCTGCCGCGCCATTAGCGGCGAGGAATGTTAGTGTGCGTGTCGGGCAGCGTCGCCACGTCTCGCCGGGCGACGTGACCCGTTCAGGCGATCCAAGTGTCACCGCAGGAAAGTGAAAGAAAATATCGGCCGGCGGGTGGAATTCAACGGGGTTACGTGGAAGTCAAACGCTCTCGCATAGCCGCGCGCTGACGACTTTGATACTCAATAATTGTGTAAAAAAAAAAAGATTGTACTGATTCAATTTGTTGACTCAAGTTTTGAAAAAGTCCTGTTTTTATACAAAAGCTCTATTTTTAATTTTTTTTTATGTGACCACATTTTTAGGCGGTTGGAACCAATTCATGACATTTAAATGTATTTCAATGAGGAAAATTGATTTCGCATTCAGCCAAATTGAGACACTGATTCAATTGAACAATATTATATTTTCCAATTGACTTTTGCATTGACAATCGATGCCGTGTATATACAGTAAATCGGCGCAGGTCAGTGCCAAGCGTGCGTGACACGATGGAATGCGATAAAATAGAAGATAGTCGGACCCTGACACGTTGGGGGGGGTGGGCTAACGTTCCAGTGTCTGTAAATAGCAGGATCTGATCACCGCTTCACCCAAAGAGGGAACTCTCTTTGCCAGTCACTCTCCCCCCCGACCTCACTCTGTTGTCCATCCTGAGCTTGAAACACATGTCGGAATACAGCCCCGACAGGACGGGGAATTCATTCCGACCGTCTGAAAGGAGGCAGGAAAGCTTCCGAGAAAAATCCAAGGATAGGTGAAGGAAGTGAAAACATCTTTTTTGCTTTGATGAGGGTAAGAGTTGAATTTTGTTGGGAATGTTGCACCTTGCCGATCGAGGGGTCATCACCGGGGTCAGATGTTGCGAACAATACCCTGGCCTCTGCCGTGACGTTTTATCGAAACGGAAAATGCTCTCTTAGCTTTTTACCTCCCCGGAATTCTTTTTTTTTTTTGCACCCTTTCTCTCCTTGCTTTTGAGGCTCTTGTTACACTTTTTCACGCTTGACAAAAAAAACGATGCCGGTGTGCGCTCTCGGGGGTGTTGAGGAATGTCGCCTCAATAGGTGTGTAATGACGGGGCGAGTTCCGTTCGGGAAATCATTTATTTGTGTACACTAAAATGTAGTTTGGGGCATTTTGTCTGGATGCAGAGGCTTTTTTCGAGTTAACCATTCAAAGGGCCTTAAATAACCAAATGAACAAAAATCGGTGGTCTTAAACTTTATGGTAGTGGCTTTATGGTATCAGACAAAACGCTGACTAATTGGGAGATGTGGCGTCTTCTACAGTCAGCCCAAAATTGGCTTCGGAACCCTGCGATGTTTTTGGCTGCCCTAGACAACCTTAGAGGGCAAAGGGTCTTATCTAAAGGTAGTAAATATAGCAGCACCCCCTGCTAATCAAGTCGCTCTTATCTCCGCACTGGACACTTAACGCCGGTACCTGGGGAATCTGGACTATGCGTACGGAATGCCGCTGATAGGCCTTCTTGGCTTGAAGTGGGCTTCAAATAGCAAACCCTTATTGGAATAGTTTGCTCACCTAAATGGAGTTGGTTGGAGAGGGAGCCTTCTTCGCATTCACATTGCACACAGAGTCAAATATTCATTTCTTATTTGGGTCGGAGGTGCTCCGAGACTCGATTTTTCATTTCTTACTTCAGTTTCCTCTTCTCAAATGATTTGCACTAGAAGCAATAGCAGACAAAACAATTGCTTTTCCACCGGAAGTAACTTGTTTTGTAGCGTGTAGCTCGTTCAGCGGACGACATCAATTCATGGCTCAGCCCGGTTCTAATTTACATTCAGTCCACGTGTCCCCCCCCCCCGTGCCCTTTCTGCCGCCATCCAGAGCCGCGTATAGAACCGACAAGACGCCTCCACTTGTCACATGTAATCTCGTCTCCTTCCGCACCCTCGACTCCAGAGAGTCACCTCACCGGGCTTGTCGTTGCGTAATTGCATTAGCGCTCCCGTTGCTCATTAGCGGCGCCCGTGACGCAATCCGCCAAACACACGGGGCCCCTGTGTCGCTCGCGCCGCCGACGGGCTCGGGGTCAGCGTATCGGCCTGCCTACGGGAGCTCCAGTAATGAATGGTGAGGTTGAACAAACAAGGCAAGATGACAAAGACTTGTTGAGCGTGGGGCTGATTAAAAACAAATGAAGAATGCCATCGCGTTGTTTTGGATAGACGACACGCTGATTAAAACCACCATCGACCGCTAAAGAATTCTTTTTGCAGCTAAGCCAAGAACCAATATGAAGTTGTTTACCAAGCAGATGTTAGCCTAGCTTAATTTGCTGATGTATTCACAGGTTGGTTTGCATTCAAAATATTGCCCAAAATTTGGCAAATCTTTTTAAATGGCAAAAATCAAGTCACCTTAAATGGTTAAAATTGAGTATTTGTAGTTGTCTTGCATGAAAACCGACCATAACAATTATTTTTAAATCCAGCCAGCATCAAAGTTTGAATTTCTCATTTTTAATTTGTTCCTTACACGTGACGTCTTTGTCGCGAACTTGACAGTTTGAGCGCTCTCCCCGTATATCCAGCACACTGTTTTGTCAGTGTCGACTCGAAATGCCAGCTCAGGTCTCGCATACTTGGCATTGCGTTGTGGTTGAACATTTACTCTGTGGAATCCTGAAGGGGGGACTGAAAAAGCAAAAAGCTCAGTGAAATCTTTGACTCAGGCTGCAAAGTAGCAAATGAGGTCAGCACTCTTGTGCTTGATCTGGCAAATCCCGCTGCCTCACAAGGAAATGTGCATGACGGAGCTGAATGCTAAAATCTTGCTCTGACCGGCTCAACCGATTTAGCGGGTGGTCTTTTATTTCATAAGCAAATTTGGAATCATTCAGTACAACTACCGTTGATGTCAAGTTCAAGTAAAGTGAACTGAGCTAATCGATGTTCGACCACATTTTTCCGACAGATACCAGTACGAGTGACGAAAAGTTGTATCCTGTACAATCCGAAAAGAACAAAAAAAAAAGGCCGAAATAATTTTGGACTGATTTTAAGTTTTTCTATTCCACTTGAAGTGGGTTCCTTTTGAGTCGCCTAAATTTACTGCGGTTTATCCAGCGACTGTAATTTGGACTCTGGTGTACCACAAAGAAGACGTCCATGCGTAATCATATGCCAATGTAATAACCGTGAGAGTGTAAAACCAAAAAAGGTCCCAGCTGCAGGTGCTCAAAACCTCAACTTGATCAAAACCAACCAATTTTTGTATTTGTTTTGATATTTTTTGTTGACCCACTTTTGAAAGCATCTGTCTACTTGCTAGAACAGCATAGATGCTAACGATGCTAACCAATGAAAGCGCTAAACAGACGGGTGGATGTACTATTTATGTCAAGAGCAGGCGAGAGTGAACAAGGGAGATAAGCCCGATAGCCTCGAGGGTCCTGACCCCGGCCGGTGCCGTCTCTGGGACAGCGACCCAAAGGATGTCAACAGATTAAGCTCATCAGACGATGGATTTAAAGACTCGAGGAACTCGTTCGGAGCTGTTACAGAAGTTGTTCTCGTGTGCTGACAATCAAATATCCCCGCTGGATATCAATGAGGTCCTCGTGTAAAATCTTCGGTCCCTCCGGAGATGTGACACGAATGTCCTCTGAGACATTCTGCCGACTAGCCGACAGGAAGAAAAACTTTTCCCAAATAAGGCCTTCGTTCTTTTAAATACGGCATATTTCCGTGAGTGCATTTCTGGGGTCAAAACAACATTAGGCCTGGGATTCAAAACAAGTCTCATGTTGGACTTTACTTAAGCTATGTTGGGTTATTCCGTCACGTTGCGCCCACCTCCAAAAAACCTCCGACGTTTGCCTCACCTGCAAAAGCGAGTGAGCTTCACAAGGTTGGTTTCGTCCCACCGGGTCCAGCCATAACATTTGTAGCGCAGTCGCAGCTGCTGTGACGCCGCAGATCTGCCCCCGAGAAACACGATCCTATTTACAAGCCGACCATCATTTGGATGCCGCCAGCTGGTGACGCCACCTCTCATGATTTACCCGCGCCGCTCGCAGATAGATTTACGAGGGACGGCGCGTGAAGGTGAAGATTGACTCTCCAGAGGCCGAAAAGTATCCCACCAACGCGCGGCTCGATATAGACCCGGCCGGCGGCTTTCCCTCGGTTAAATATCCATGATTTACCCCTCTCGGAGCATTTTATGCCTCATCCAATTCATAAAACCGACACCTACGGAAATAACTACAACGAGAGCCGCCTAGGCTTAACAGTCCCCATTAGGGTTGATCCCTAAAGGTGACGCTGTCGTTAAGAGTCAGTCATACTTTTAGAGTGATAAATAAATAACAAAATCACGGAGAAATAAAATGGACACAATTTTAAAAATGTACTTTATTTATTGATTGATCTTAATTGTTTATACAAAAATGAATACTTCTGTTGCTGGAAGAATGAACCACGTATGATTGGTCTTAAAATGATCCTAGTTTTCAGGCGTACATTTTTGTGTCGATCAATTTTTGTGGTCGACACAACCGAGGCGGTCGACCCCCCCCCCCCCCCCCCCTCAAGCCCTCGTTCCACTAGCACGCGGAAACGAATTGCCTTGTTTGCGAGGCAGCCCGGTGTTAATGGGACAGTCGATGACGGTGGTGTAAAGTGCTTCTATTTGCGTTAGCGCGTGGAATGTGGATCCACGGCTAAAGGGGAAGTCATTTGTGGCACCTGCCGAAATGTTTTGTTGCCTTCGCGATGGCGCTCATCCCGGCTGTTTATATGCGTGGATGACGCGAGGCCTCGATTTTTGTCTCAATCCAGGTCGTAAATGTGTCAGCTAGCTTAACGGCGCGCCCGCGTTATCCCTTCAGTCGGTAGCCCGAAGCACTTAGCATTCATAAGGCCGCGTGCCTTTTCCCAAAATGAATCCCCCCCACGTAAGCGGAGCCTGTAATGAAACCTCGACAAATTTTATGTTCCGTACCGTTTTGTAGCATTTATATTTTAGTTTGAAGAAGCTTTTTTCGGGTCATGTCGATCCTTTTTCAGAGTTTGTTTGGTTACAGAAGTCTTCCTTAGTGAACACGCACTTGCAGGTTTGTCCAAATTTGATACAAATGGCATCGAATTTCAGTCTTTATCGTGATGTGTGGGCGGAGCTTGGCAGCAACGTTTCTTTCATGTAACGAGTCTGTCGCCAGAAAAATCGAACAATGAAGCCGAACGACAGGGCACGCTAGCCATGTGCTTACGTTACATTACCCCAGCCATAACTCGAGTCCCACCGTAACGTGCCACTCACAAATGCAGCCAGCCGGCTGACCTCCGCCGAGGTTTTTGGGTTTTCAATTTCCTCCATGGCGATCGCACCTTCTTTAGCTACACTTCTTATAGCGACACGAGAGAGTTATGGGCGCAGCGAACATTGCGGTCTATATCGTGTGACCTGGACGCTGTGGCTGGTCAAAAACAAAATATATATATATATATATATATATTTATATATCAACAAAAAAATATTTTTGTGTTTTTGCAGGACCGTGCGTCACCCAGCTTTGAATCTCGACAAAGTGCTCTTCAATATGAACACAGGTACGTTACTCATTTGCCGCTCTGGCATTGCTCCATAATGAGCGTCATGATATTTGACTGAGAACCTCGATGTGACGCGCGGTGTGACTTGGCAGTCGTCCCGAGCAAACTTGTGTACTACTGTGCCAGCTGGAGATGAGCGCTTCATCTTGAAAATCTACACGCACGCACTGTGCCAAGGTTCACGTTGTTTACACCGACAACAGCCCATAAGAGTCGGCGCACCTTTTCCACGGCGAGAAAAAAAAAAAAAGCCACGTTTACCCTATATTGGTTGTTGAATATCAAGAGAGAAAAAAAAAAAATCATTTCGTTTGTGCTGCTGTGATTTTGTCTGTGCATGTGCTTTTGTTTGCGGCGTGTTTTGGTCTGCATGCGTTTGCCGTGCATGCGACCACCCGGCCGGGATGTTCTCAGACAGCGGCGGATGTGCTCGCAAAAGCGTCGCCATGACGCTCACGCTCTCGCCCATGAAGAGGGTCCAAAGCTCACCCAATCTGGCCTCAGGTACTAAACCCCCCCTTTCCCAAGTGAACCAAGAAGGCTCCCAAGCTAGTTTTAACATCCTAATATAGCAATGGCTCTTCATTTTTTGTAGTGTTATTTTGTTGTCTTTTTCTTCATTTTGTTAACCTTTGGGGGTTTAAAAAAATGTTCAATCATGTCATCCTGGTCATTAAACTCGTGACAGCTCGCATCTGTCATGTTCTGCTTAAAGCCCCTTGTGGTTTTAAGACAATCATACTTACTGTTTGTTTTTATCCATTCTTAATGTTTAGATTACATGTTTTGATTCAAGGGCAGCATTTATGAGTTGAAAGGTCCCTTAACGTTTTTCAAAATATCCATCCATTTTTTTTCTCCATTGGGCGTCTATCACAGTTTAATTTGAGTGGACGATTCAGTGCCCATGCTTCTACAAATATGATTTGTTTTTCGGTTTCCCCAACCCCCAAGATCTAGTAAAGTTGCAATCAACAATACGGATTTGGTGATGGAAAAAAAAGGCCAGAGTTACAACAAAAGCTGTTTGAGTACACTTTGTTCAGGGTCACTTGAACTGTGTTGGATTTGTTGTGGTGCAATGTTGGAATCTGGACTCATTGTTCACAATTCAGTGGGACCTCTAAAGTGTAACACCTCCTGAATGTTCCCCACCACCACCACCACCACCTCCTTTTGGAATTTCATCCCAAAATGTTGCTTTAAATGTTGTCTTGAAAGTAAAAGCAGCAGTTTCTTGGGATACAAGTTTATTTTGTTTCCTAGCCACTCGTGACTCAGAACTGGAAAAGTCCTGAAATTGAATCTTTGACTTTTTTTTGTGTGTGTGCGTGCGTCTCTGTTCTCCAGGGAGTGATCCTCACTCAACAGACTACAGTAAGTCTTTCTGCCTTTTATTCAGTTTCCCTACTGATGCTAATTAAGCCTACTCGACCTTCAGGTTCTTGGCGGTCTCACAGCGTAACAGATGGCCTTAAGAACGGCGACTCAATCAGCTCGTCTCTGGCCGCCAAAGGCTTCCGCAGCGTCAGGCCCAACTTGCAGGACCGAAAATCACAGGTAAAAATCTCGAATAGTCTTGAACACTTTTAAGTTTTCCATTTCTGGTTTGTGTCATGTGACAATAATCAAACGAATGTATTTTTATTTATTTTTTTAACTTGGATTTGGTCCGCAAGGATGACAATCACATACCCTCGCCCCCTTCACGAAAAGATAGCTTGCATTTCACGCCAGCCATCGTTAACCCTTCCGCCTCCAACTCACTCACTCTTTTAGCTGACAACCTGAGCCCCGGAAGCCCAATAATGTTCTCCCACAAAGAGCAAGCGACTTTAAAAGAGTCCTACACTTTTACTAGCGTTTCCTCACACACGGAAAGCAGCGCTAACTCTCTCCGACTCGCATCCGGTGTCCCGAATGACGTATCGGCTAACACGCCGGTACAGGAACGCAAGGTATCCTGTCTGACACTGACCCCCGTCACCATCCCAGATCCGCCTGAACACCTTAACGTTGAGACCACAGCCAGCCCCTCCCCCCCTCCTCCCCCGCACCTCCTGACCACCCCTCCTCAACCCTCCACAAGGACCTCCTCGCTCTCCATCAAATTGTTCCCGGAAAGCCAGAAGAACCCAGAGCCTTCAAACCAACCCGCCGCGACCTCGACTCACGCGCCACCACCACCACCGGCGGGTTTCGTTCCATCTCAGGACCTGAAGTCCCCTCCGGCGGTCCCACCGAGGCCTTCTCCTGCTGAGCTGTTGGTACAAGAAACAGACAGCCCAAATTAAATTGGAAGATCTCGGTGGCAGCAAAGTGCGGAGAGAAGAAAAAAAAAAAAAAAACACTCACACACCGACTTGTATCGCTTTTGGGTTTTTCCCAACTTGGTGCTGCCATGCGAGCGAGTCAACTAACTTTGATTTTTGTCGTGTGTGAGCAGCTTGTCTGACCCTTTGTCGTGTATTACGTACATGCAAGTAAGTGTTAAGTACATTATATGGACAGTGGAGATGGGGTCGCGACAACCCTCGGTGTCCATGTAGTCTATTTTTCACTTGGACTAACAAAGCATTTTCCCATCCACAGCATGAATCAATGAAGACCCGACGCGGCCTCCTGACGCTTGTCCGTGTTGCTTCTGCTCATGCTTTGTGACAGGGCTGCTAATGAGCAAGGCCACTAAGCTCTCTCTCCCCCCCTCCCCTCCCTCCTTCATCACCAGGCCCCCCTTGACTCCACAGCACGTCACTCCCCCTTTCTGAGCCGCAGCTCCGAATTTCTCGACCACCCGTCGGGCTTAATGTCCAAGGGGCTGTCACCCAGCCCGTATGTCGCAAGCGCGGCCGCGTCGCCCCCCGCCTCCCCCGTGACCGTCTCGGCTCTCAGCCACTACTCCTCCTCCTCCACGGCGGGTCTGCTGGACGAGCTGCAGATCTGTAGCCTGGACTCGCCCGGCGCTTCGCCCACGCCGTCGCCCACCCTCAGCCACGTCTCGGTCTTCACGGCCGCCGGCCCCGACGACGTGCTAACAGCCGCAGCAGCCACTGTCACTAACGTAATTATGATCCCAGCAAGTCACCGCCGCATTGACGCAAAAAAAGCGCCGCTCCGCCAACTCGCTCGGCTCGCCGCGCCACCACGTGTTGCTTTCGTGTGCCACTAAGAGCCTGTTCTAAACGACCTGCTTGATTCCAGACGTTTGCCCGAGCCCACGCGAGCGACGCCTCTGCACTCAAAGCGCCGCTCTTTGTTCCTTTCTGTGTAACGCTCCGGCTGTAACTTTATATCTCTAATTCACGAACCAAGAAAGGAAACTGGCATTGAAGTCCATTTTCATGACAACACGGAAGCAAAAAAAAAAAATCCCGCTCAGTCCGTCCGATTACATTTGAACAAATGACGACCTCATCTGAAAATCAATGTCAGTTTCTCTCGGCGGCTGAGCAAAAATACTACTTCAGGAGATGCGAGTACATCTGAGATGCTTTACACAGAAATGTAAGCTTTAGTGCCTAGTTCTCATGATCATCAACAGAAATAGAACTGTCCTGTACTTTAACTTCTCATTCAGCAATATTGTCATCAGCGACTAACAATCGTTTTTTCAAATACCTTTTGATGTGAAATAATTTGTCTCTGTATCACTTTGGATGGAAGTGCTTCCTTCAGAGTAGCCTTCCATCATGTCCACTGTGTGTGTGCGCACTTGACGCTCTAACCAAACTAATGGAGACTTGGTCTGTCTGTTGTCTATTATTGTTTAATTTTTTGGGGACTGTCCTCCGGGAATCAGCCGTCCTTCCCTTTTTCAGAACACATTGACGTCATGGAGCTAACACGCGTTGATTATCTTCTGTTTGTGGTCGCCCTCCTCACAGGGCCAGGTGCTCTCTCATGCTATGAACGGCGGCACGGGGCACGGCGCCAGGCCGCTTTCGCCGCCATCTTACCCGCCGCCACCCGCTTCCTTCTGCACCGGACTACTGAGGCAGAGCCACGCCTCTGGTGAACATTATATTTTAGTCTCATCAAAAAGCAAAATAAAATAAATAAATAAAAACTACAAAAATTACACATATATATATATATATATATATATATATATATATATATATATATATATATATATATATATATATATATATATATATATATATATATATATATATATATATATATATATATATATATATATGATATAAAAAATGTATAAATATAATATAAAAAACATATATACAGTCTGTATATTCTCTGCTTCAGAAGGCAGCGAGGCGTTTACTCGAGAGTCGGTGGTGTCGGGCGACGCCAGCTTCAGCAGCACCGTGCCCATTGCCCGCTTCTCCGAGGAGGAAACCAAGGTGTCCGTCATCAAAGCCCCCCACTACGAAGGCATCGGACCCGTGGACGAGTCGGGCATCCCCATCGCCATCCGCACGGTGAGCATTTTGACAGTAGCCCCGACAATTGTGTCAATTTGTGGAGAGGATTAGCGCATATTAGCCTTCATTCCTGTTATGGCTCCATGTCAATGGACAAGAACAGAAATAACAAGTCAAAAGAAAGACGAGGAGTCCCTCCAGACACGTCCCCCTTGTGAGCAGACAAACATTTCTGCGGCCTCTCCATGTGGTAACCGTGGAGAGTGAAGTGGTAATTGGCCCCCAGTCCGGGCGCTTTACATGCTCCGGCCAACACTCTCCCTCACTGCCGAGCCTCTTCTTTTTTTTTTTATTGCTGAGGCCAAACACCATTTTTAATGGGAGTGAATAAAGGCAGCATTAAGTGTGAGTAACTTTCGATGTGTAGCGTACATACCACACTTTCCGTAAAATGGCCGCCGCCTTAATATATATGGCAAAGTGGCAGATGGCCAAGCGGTCAATACAAAACAATCTAAATCCGTCGGGCGAACGAACACTTTTCTTCATGCTAGCACTTGCTACGCTAACATTTTTCTTCCTCTCCGCACAGACGGTGGATCGGCCCAAGGACTGGTACAAAACCATGTTCAAACAGATCCACAAGGTCCACAAAGCGGGTAGGTGAACTTGACTGTACCGTGACCCTAAAAAGCTCCCATTCATTGCGTGATGAATTAATGACGGCTCCCCTGGCAAAGAGCTCCTCGGTCCCCGAGTCAGAACTCATTAGGCTGCTGGTGAAGACTTGCTAATAAGACACAATCCGTCTTTGGGGGAAAAAAAAAGCGCTCCAATTTGGAAAGTCTGACCGCAAACGTCCAGTCCAGCATAGGGCTTGTTTGTTCCTGACCGCTCGGGCTAGAAATACCAAAGCTTGATTGCGTAATTGCGCGTGTGAGTGTTTTTCATCCCGACGTATGAAGACGAGCAAAATAACTCGGTGGGGTGCCGTCGACCTCAAAAGCGACAAGTCAAAGGCTGGTTTTGCTAAGTTTGATCTGGAAAACGTGGAAACGTGGGAGAAGTTTTAAAGCTTCACAGCTGGCTGATCGAGGCATGAAACGTGTGTGGTTTCGGGGGGGGGTGGGTCGTAGCCGGCCGGGGCAGAGCACTGGACAAATAAAGGGAAGATTCTTCTTGCAGTGGAAAAAGCAAAGCCATCGAGGACATCTGCCAAATTTTGAGATGATTTAACGCACGCCAAAAAAAATGACACTTGCGATTGTCTAATATGCACTTTATTTTTCAGACGACGACTATTCGGACACCTACAGCGCAACATACGCCATCGTTAACAACGGTGAGCTATTCTTTATGAATGGACCAATCATCACAAGCAGTCGTTTGTATGTTGTCGTCCATCTTAAACAGACGACTACGGTGTGCCGCCAAGCGCCACCTTGGCCCACCCGGCCCCACGCACGCACACGTATAGGCCGCTCGCCAAGAGCCTGTCGGACAGCGGCGGACTACGCCACGCCGCCCGGGATCCCTCGCCCGTGCCCCCGCCTCCGCCGCCGCCCGCACCCTCCTTGCTGCAGTTGAGAGCCCGAGACAGCGACCGTGACAGAGACACGCCGGATATGTGAGAGAATATTCCTTGTCAATTTGGAGTTTTGGAGCGGCGTAACACTTCTTTTCTCTAGGAACCAATGGGGTCCACCCGACAGGAAAGTGGACACGCGAAAGTACCGCGCAGAGCCGAGGAGTATTTTTGAATATGAACCGGGGAAGTCCTCCATTTTAGAGCACGAAAGAGCTGTAAGTATTTTTGGGTCATAAATAACAATGTTTTTGTTATTATTGAAATATTTCGGCCATTTTCCAAGTGGGATCAATCTGTTCATGAATAATATATATATATTTTTTTACAATATTTGAATATTTTTCATTCACTGTCATTTCAGATAGCAGAAAAGACTACCTCATAACTAGCGAGTCAAACAAAAATAAACACCCGGCCCACTCATCTAAATGAATGGTCATGCTGGGCCTCGTAATTATAACGCTGAGTAAATACGCTATGTGTTTTTTTTTTTTTTCAATTGCACTCCTCATTGTGTTGCCTTTGTGAGTGTTGATTGCACAGTGCTGTCAGCAGCCACCACCGAGCCTCTCTGCTTTTCAAGCTGACTCAGCGTTCCCCCACAAACCGCAGTTAGGCCAGATGGATGGGATAGATAAAAAACGCACTCTGGCATCTGTGCAGGAATAGGATTAGAAATCTAAACAAAAGAAGTCCTATATATTTATCTTCCTATTTGGAATAGCTTTTTATTTCTTTTGCCCTCCAAATCTTCACCCGTGGTCCGCATCCACGTCCCTCACACGTTCCTCCTCCCTAACCATACACTCCATGTTTGATTTCTCTCCATACTTCCTTCTTCTTCTTCTTTCTTGTCTCTCTTCCCACTGTCACATTTTTTTTTTCAGACCTATGATGACATAGATTTAGAGAACGAGCCTTGGTATAAGTTCTTTTCCGAGTTGGAGTTTGGCCGCCCGGTAAGTTAGCTTGTAGGCCGCCTAGCTACTTGTGAGCCCTCTCTCGCCTTCTACTAGAGGGCTGCACTCACTTTTACTCATGTGTGTATGAGTAGACTGGGTGGGGATAGTTGTGTGGGCATGAAGTAGTAGTTTGTTGAGTGCTTGCTGTTGCTTCTCTCTCCCCCACCAACTGTCCTTTCTGGATTTAATTTGCGGGTTTGTTTGCGATCAGGCATTGACATATTGAGTCTCAGACCTGTCATTTTTATTTAGTGGTAGAAACTGTCAAAAGCAGTCAGGCTAAATTACTGGTCAGTAATAAAAAAAAAAAATATATATATATATATATATATATATACACACACACACACACACACACACACAGTTGAACCTCAGTCATTCTGTGTTTAAAGTTCCAACATGGAATGGACGGCGGGAACCAAATCTTCTCATTTTCCATCTTCTGAGTTAATATCAGGTGGAGCAGCAACTTTTGAAAATGATTGAGAAAAGCCAGGAAGAGGGTGTGAAGTTAAACAACAACCACCACCACCACAAAATGAAAAATAATTGACAAGCCCCTTTCAAGCCAGTAGAAAGTGGAAAAGTTTCTTTCTGTAGTTTAATGGCTTTACCGCCCTCTGCTGGAGGAACGTGTTAGTGCTATTCAGACTAATACACTGCAGTGTGTTTTTGTCACAACCCCTTTTCTTTTGCTTCATTGCTCACACTGCATGAACACATTTTGTGTGTGTGTGTTTATGTGTGTGCACTCGGCGGTCACTTCAATTTAGAATTTTGTATTTATGAGTATTTTACAAAAACCTCAATCTTATTATCGTGTAGATGTGTACAAAACTATTCAGCGACATGATGTGACTTTTGACATTTAATCAAAAGTAAAAATGATTATCTTTCAAATATCTCCAATATTTCATTGGGTTGCTTGTGACCAACCTAAAAAAAAAAAGTGACCGTTCGGTCTGCCTGTGCGTGTGTGTGATTCGGAAATGAATCCATGCATAAATATCCGATTTCTCTAATGGGTGTCCACTCTTCTCCACATGTTTTTTTTTGTTTTCCTTCTTTTCTTCCACTCCCCATGATGCTACCGCTGCTTCTCCTCCTTCACCTCATCTTCACCTTCCTCCTCTTCCTCCTCCCACGCTCATCCCTGCCACTCAAGCCTCCTAAAAAACGGCTGGATTATAATCCAGACGTCTCGGCTCGCCAGCGCATTGAGGTAATTGATGTATGTGACTATTGTCGTGTGGCGGTGACGTCATGTGAACGAGGCTTCTGAAAATAATATCATGCCCGTATTACAGCAAACCAAAACTGCACAAGTTAGTGTTGAATGATACTTCATTATTTAGGTCCGTTCCAGTTGATCCACGCCATGTTTATATGGCAGCATTTGACCCCCACCGCCACCACCTACCTTCCCCTCCCCCATGCCACCTTTAGCATAGCTCCTTTGCTAATCAACCTTCCTTCTCCAGAGCGCAAGCTTTGTTTATGCTAAGGTTCACCACGTGGAACCATCGTCTCCGTGATGCCGGGCGGGCAATAGGAGGGGGGGGGGGGGCTTTTGAGTCTGACACATCCAGAGGAGCGTGCAGGATACGCTGCAATCGGAAGTCGCTCCAGCTTTTGTTTCCTTTCATCTTCAGCCCGGCTTATTTTTCTTATTTTCATCTGTCTTCCAGGCGACCCTGCTGGTCGCTCCTGCCGACAAGCCCCACGAAAGACCTTTGAGGTAACCGTCTTGTTTCTTTTATTTTGCCCCCCCCCACACCTCTATTTTGCCCCTCCCCCACCTTGTCAACATCACGGCTCCATGCTCCGATTGAGCACTGTTCTCTTGTCCTCAGCCTTGCTCCCTCCCCTCTTGTTGACATTTAAGCTTTTGGATCCACCTTTATTTGCTCAAAGCGATGCATTTGATATCTTCCTGGCTCTCCACAAACCTTTTGAGCGTGACCTTCTTCTCCTCCTCACTCCATCCTTTCCTTATCCTCATCCTTTGCTCTGATTAGAACTGACACTCACAGTGAGCAAAAATAGAATGTGATGAAGAGGTTGAGTCGTTCTCAATAGCAAACTCCAGCGTGAGCACAAAAAAGTCTTTCCCAATATGTTGTTGGAACGTTATTTGGCGTGTTTCAGCGCTGCCAGCGACTACAGAAAGCGAAGGAAGTCAGAGCCTGCCGGCCCCCAGGCCAACTCTCTGCCGCAGCCAAGCCAAGCGGCGACGTCGCCCAAAGCCCCCGACGCCAGCAGGTCCGCCGGCGGCGCCCCCAAGAAGCCCGTCGCTCGCTCCTCGCCGTCCTCGCCCTCACGCACCAAAGGTACAAACTTGGCCGGGCTCCCAGTTTGTCTCTTGTGTGTTTTGATTGTAAAAGCTTCCCCTGCTTCCTTTCCGCCCTTTCTTGCTCACTGACTGCTTAACATGCTTTCCTGCTTTTTCTTCTTCTTCTTCTCCTTTCCCACCATGCTGCTCTCTTGTGGGACGTCTTTATAAAAAAAAAAAAAAAAAAAGGTGGGGCCGCATGCGTCATGTATTCAAACATTTTGACCTCTCCGGGTCCTTGCTGTCACTCCTCCCTGCCCCCGGTTCCGCTACGTTGCCCAGTGGAGGCGCCGGCGTCTTCCTGCGAGGAGGCTCCAGCGCCGCCCCCGCCCAGCAGCAAGCTCAGGTCGCGGAGCTGCGACGACTTGCTGGGCGACAGTCCAAGCCGGCGCCGCGCCTGCCGTTCGGAAAGCGCCGGCTCGCTGCTGTGCGACCGCTCGGGCTCCAATGGCTCCGTGGGCTCGGTGCCGCGCCTCCGCCGCCGGCTGCCGCACGACTCCCCGGCTTTCCTCAAGCTCTACCGCAAGATGCACCACATCGACAGGGCTCACCTGCTCCCGTCCGACGTGATCCGTTCGGTCCGCGCTCGCATCCTAGAGCTGGAGCAGCAGCCCCATCTGCACCTGCACCGCCTCTCTCCTTGGGCGCCCTCCGGTGGATCGGAGGTGCCACGCGACACCGTCCCCACGCGCATCTCCACCTTTGAGAGTCTTATCGAGAAGTCCAAATCCATGCCCAACTTGGGAGACAGCGAGGCGGCGTCGGGCGCCACCACGCCAGGTGGCTCGTCATCCCGAGCGAGCAGCAGCGGCGGCGCCACGCCGAGTTTTCCAAAACGCCGTTTCTCCATAGAGTCTCTACTGGAGGAGGACGACGACAGCGGCAATCAGCCGGCACCTCCCGCCACGGAGCAGTCGCGCAAGCCTCGTAGCCCGCCCGAGGGTCAGCCTCGCGTGGGGCCGGAACCCAACCGTGGGGCCTCCTCCCTGGCTCCTCCCGCCCCACGAGTGCCGCAAGCCGACTACTCGGACAGCGAGCAAGATGCCGTCGCCTCGGACCTCAGCGACTTCATCCAAGTGGAGGGCTCTTCCTTCTGCAGCGAGAGCGACTTTGACCACTGCTCGTTGACGTCTTCCGAGAGCTTGTACGGCTCCGCCATCCTGCACCAACACCGCCGTCATCACCTTCACCGCCATCACCACCCTGGTCACCAGAGTGTGGGCCAGAACCAGGGCTACCAACACAGACACCTCATTAGCTCTTGCAAAGGTCGCTGCCCGGCCTCCTACACTCGCTTCACCACCATGCTCCGGCACGAGCGACAGCGGGAGCGTCAGGACCCTCAGAGACCTCCGCCGCCGAGTCGAAGCAGCCGCTCCCTGGTCCAGAGCTCCGAGTCTCAGCAGTCCATGTCCAAGCTGGCCTACTTGGTCAGCCCAGTGCCTTTTAACAAGAAAAAGGGCGGCAGCGGTCACAGTCGCGGAAGCAGGCCAAAATCCAAGCAGGCCATCTACGAGGCCCTGGACGCCGCCCTGAGGGACATCTACGAGCACATCCGAGCCGAGCGAGGTCACAGGGGCGCCGGGACCCCCGACGACAGCATCCTGAGGAGAATCCTCTCCGAGCTGCTGCCCGGCGTGCCTGAAAGAAGCTCTTCGTTGCCAGGAAGGAGGTGCTGGCACGAGGCCGGCCCAGACGGGTACGCCTCGTACCGGGGCGATCCGCTCACGCCGCAGTTGCAGTCCCCCCGAATCCAGTCGCCAGTCAGTGCCTGTTACGGACGCCATTTGGACGCCATCAACTGTAATGATTACGGGGAGGAGCATGGCAATGAGAATGGTGTTTTATATTCAGGTGGAGATGACGCAATGACATCATTTGCTCTTTGTCTCATTCGCCGCAACGTTGTGTTTTCTCGACATAACTACGTGAATGTTTCCACTGTAAATTCTCAAGAAAAAGCCGTCTTCAGCGTCTAGTCCCGACAACTGAGGGTTTTTCTATCCATGGGAATTTACGGAATACAGTGAACCTCCTGTCTACTTGCATTTGGCTTTTCACCAAATCTCCACTGTCAGGAGGATTTACCGTATTCAGAGTGGTGCCCGTCTCTTTGTAATGTATGACCAATCGTTTGAAATATTTCCCCCATGTTTCATTTTTATTTTTTTTGTATTGGCATGCGTGTCTGTTCCATTTTGGGTTAAGGTTTCATGCCATTGTGTACATATTGCAATGCCATCATCAACCATATTGTGAGCATGCCCACTCTTGTCCTTCATGGCATTGCTATGCTAAGTGCGTGCTGTTTTGTCTATCGCCAATCACAGACCAGGATGCGCCCACCAGAAGTTATTCCACTATGGACGGGCGCCGCACACCCCAGAATCGAAGAGGAGCTCCCGAGAGAGCGGTAGGAGCCTCCAAATGACAACAGCTAGCTTGTTAGCATGAGCATTGTCTGTTGTATTGTTTTGGTGTTTATCTGTGATAATACTCGCTGCCTCCAAATGGCAACAATTAGCTTGTTAGCATAAGCATTGTTGGTTGCATTGTTTTGGTGTAGATCTCTGGTAAGACTCCAAACGACAACAACTAGCTTGTTAGCATTAGCATTGTCGGTTGTATTTGGTATTGTTGGTGTTTATCTCTGGTAATGCCCGCTGCTTTTCTTCTGTCTCCAACTTTTTATTCCCTCTAGGTATCCCATAAACAGATGACTCAACTCATTCTGTTCTCTCTCCTCCATCAGAAGCAGCCCGCTCGAGCTATTTACGACTTTAAGGCGCAGACGGCTAAGTGAGTACGGATTGAAGCATGAACGCCTTAACCCCGCCTTAACGTCAGAAAATGGCCGTTGACTCCGTTAAACTTTCCGTGAAGTTTGTTACGCCAGCATTTTCACATCCTACCATCACACCTGGGCTGTCTTTGACCGCACCTTTGCTATCCATACACCGCATGCATGGCTTCCAACGAGTAAATCGTCGGCCTCGCGTGAAATGACCCGACTGCATCGCAGGGAGCTGACGTTCAAAAAAGGCGACGCGGTGAACATCATCAGGCAGATTGACAGCAACTGGTACGAAGGCGAGCACAGAGGCCGGGTGGGGATATTCCCAATAGCTTACGTGGAGGTGAGTGTATCACTAGCGTGCGGCCAGCAAAACTCTGAATCTATGTGTGGCACTGATCAGCTCTCAATTGTGCATCTTTAGAAGATGCCGTCTTTGGAGAAGCCGCAGCCCAGCCGCCCGCCTCCGCCCGCCCACCTCAGAGAGATCGGAGAGGCCGTGGCTCGCTACAACTTCAACGCTGACACCAACGTGGAGCTGTCTCTCAGAAAGGTAGCTTGCGCACACCCTGGACGGCACGCCACGCCAGCCAAGTGAATCCCACGCATGGATACTCGGTCTGGTTCCCGGTTCGATCACGCAAAGTTAGTCCAAGCTATGTTTCTGTGTCTGCTACAGGGCGAAAGAGTGATGGTGATCCGGCAGGTGGACCAGAACTGGTACGAGGGCAAGATCCCAGACACCACCAAACAGGGCATCTTTCCCGTAGCCTACGTGGACCTGCTCAAGCGCTCGCCCTCCAAAACCTCCGTCCACCACCTCCACCACGTGGACCCCCACAGTTACCACGGCAACAGGACATCCAGCTCCACGCCCATCAAAGTAAGGGAATGTCAGTGTAACAGTGGGAAGGAAGTAGATGATTTGGGAGGATCCCTCTTCTATCAATTGGATGAACGTGGCCTCTGTTTTTTTCTGTTGTGATTGTCAGCGTGTTGACTTTCTCTTCTCTCTTCCAAGCCTTTCTCGCATCTACCCCTATCTCCATCCCCCGTCCACGACCGCCCGTCCACGTTGCTGCGGGCGGTCACCCACGAGTGGCTCTCCCTCACCGTGGACGCCCCTCCGCCCCGCTCCCTCTCGGCCGCACCCCCCACTCCGCCCCCTCTCCCCGGTCATCTGGCTCTGTCTGTCCACGAGCCTCTCGCCGCCGAGTATCCCTCTGACGTTTTAGGCGAGTTGCCGAGAGCGGCGTCGGAGCCCTCGACGTCTCCGAGCCGCTTTGACCTCCAGCTCAGTGTCGCGGACCCTTACGACGAGCTGCTCTCTGTAATTCCCGATGACCCGGATGGGTCACCGGCATGTTCCGCCGCCGCTAAACCTCGATTTGACAAATCTCAGCCCGAAGCAATTGAATCAACCGAACACGAGTGTTTGAGAGCCCGTGAAATCCCAGTTGAGTCTCAGAGGCCTCCGTCAACAAGCGGGAAGGCCGTTATTGAGTTATTCATTCAGGAAGAAGATGAGGAGGAGGCTAGAGAGGATGAGGAAGATGTTTTTACAGGCAGACTCAGTACACAGGTAGAGCATTTGTGAGCTTTCTTTGAAACGCCCCCGTTTCCACCAAGCAGTACAGTTTCCTTTTTTTCAATCAATAAATGAGCCCAGCTATCACTTTTAGTGTCCCTACTGGAACCGGAAACCGACAAGAGCTGTGCCTCGGTGAAACAAAATACCGTCGCCCTTTTTGTGCCCGGACACCAAACATCCTTTTTAACGTCAAATATGATGTCACGTGAACTAAACAATGTCAGTACGCGTGCCCACCATTAT
Source organism: Syngnathus leptorhynchus (assembly GCF_054491065.1). NCBI lineage: Eukaryota > Metazoa > Chordata > Actinopteri > Syngnathiformes > Syngnathidae > Syngnathus > Syngnathus leptorhynchus. The sequence continues at coordinate 16,830,915 of NC_141199.1, read as the reverse complement.
GGAATATAAGAAGAGTAAAGTTACACAAATTTAAGATTTTCATTTTTCTTCTTCACGTTTGTGAATTCAAGTTCAAATTATCATTGGATTTTGTGTTCACGTAGAGTATGCGGATATCAATACGTCACATGTCTTATATCACTTCATGTGTCGAAACTTTTAGATAAAGGGACAATTGCGTTCATACTACGACTCATTCAACCTTTTCAACATTTTGAACTGTACTGCGGGGCGGAAACACGTTCTAAGTCTTAAATAGCTGGAGGAGCTTGGATAAGACATGGAGGAAAATATTTGTCATGTTGAATGTTGCAGTCACATGCCTTGTTTTTCATTTTCTTACAAAAGTAGATGCAAATCTGCTTCATACAAGAATTCAGTGTGCACCAGTATTCGTCCGAACCATTTTTTTTTTTAGGTTTTTGAAGGAAGTACACATTATAAGTGATGACTTTTTTTTTTTTAAAACTTTCTTTTTTAAGTCTTTCTTATCCTCAAAATAGTGCTAGGCACAAAGTGCTTCAACAAAGTTGAAGTGATTCTGAAGTAGAAGCAGAAGGCAGGCGTTTTCTAAATGCATACATAATAATTATTATAATCATGTTTTTTCTTCGAGCATATATATATATATATATATATATTATTATAATAATATTGGCATTTTTCTTCGAAATAAACAGCTGGTTTTCAAGTGTCTGTATGTAATAGATCATAGTTTTTATTTCAATTTTTTATTCAACACAATGTTTTGATCAATTCATATTAGCACTCAATGCAATATGTAAACATGAACAACTTTAAAAAAAATCAATGTATATTGATTAATTCATGATTTTCTTTTTTAATTCATTCAAAATGTTTCAAAATTTTCCTCCGTGTCTCGTAGGGCCTTAATATTTCCGTTGAACTGAAGTTGTGTATTCAGTGTTGTGTGTCATTGCCCCCCACTAGGCTGACGTCTGTTCCCCCACTCGCTCACCTCCTCCTCCTCCCACCGGCCCCCCGTCACCTTCCTCGCCGCGCCCCGTGCACTCTCCCCCGGCCTCCCCCCGTCTCACTCGCCCCCCTCCCCTGCCCATCTTCTCCACGTCACCTCCCGTCTCCCCCTCTCCCCCCTTGTCGCCCCTCCACTCCCCAGAGCCACTGACTCCCCCCCACACTGCCAGGTCTCCCTCGTCCACCTCCCCCCCGCTCCTCACTTCCCGTAGGTCTCCCAAGATGAAGAAGGTAAACCGGTGTCAGGTGGTTGCTGAGGCTGAACTCTAACACTTGGTGTGCTGTGCTGTGCTGCTTGTTTGGGAATGACAGTAGTGGAGCTCAGAGTGGCTATTTACTGCAGAGTCACTTTTTGCCAAGAAAATTCTCTAATACTTCTCGTCGAAATCCTTAGCCTGTGGCGTTGACACTAACGCACTTTGTCCACTAACGGTTGAAGATGTTGAGCATTGTGATTGTCAGCCTCGAGCGAGTTTGCGTTTGCCTTAGCTTGCGCTCGACGTGAACCCTCGCGGGCTTGGTCTTGCTCGCGTTGGAAAAGCCCAACATACATTTTGCCTCCTTTTCTATTCTATGCCCGCCGAGCAGGATCCAGTCGTGGGTGGGAAGCCGCCTCGTAGCCCCATCTTGTCTCGGAGGCCCGCTAGAGGTCGAAGGGTAGGGTCTTTGTCTCTTGCTGAACGCTGCGTGCTAAGGGTTGCTTTCAAGAACAGTAGTAACCAATTGTTAGCCTCTCGTGGAATTGTGAGCAAGTCCTGATATCGTTTGTTGTTGATGGTTTTTTTTTTTACGTGGAAGAAATCCTCATCGTTGATAAATTGATGTTAGATTAGACTCTCTCCAAAAACTATTTCCGAAAGACCCTTTTGGTCCATGAACAAAAGACTTGAACTGCGTGTTTTCTTTCCTTTTCAGCGATTAGTCCAAGAAGCTCTCCACGGCGGAGGAGACCCGTAAGTCATGTTTATACTGTAACACATGTTTTGTTGAGTCATTTTGACATTAGTAAGCTATAGCTCAATAAAGCGGGTGTCGTTTTTTTTTTAGCTTCCAGGCCGTGTACAACTACACACCGCGTAACGAAGACGAGCTGGAACTGAGGGAGGGCGACGTCATCGACGTGATGGAGAAGTGTGACGACGGATGGTTTGTTGGTAAGGAAAGACGAATTCCATGCTTCACACGGTTCGCTTTGGGTTTGTAATTCAATGAGTTGCCACTGGAGGTCACTGCCAACCCAAAAGTTGACATCTGCCATCTACAAAGGTTTCATTTGGCTCATTCATGTTCTTCTTCTCGATTGTTCACAAAGGGACATCTCGTCGAAGCAAGTTGTTTGGAACCTTCCCAGGAAACTATGTGAAGCCGCTACCGTGAATGATTCCTGCCCCCTCAGCACACAAGTGCGTGTATGTGTGCGTACGTATGACGACGCAGCTCTTACTAGCCATCTTCAACAGAAGACCTCGTTGGTACAATTTTTGGTTGTTTTCAACTCTGTTTTTCAGACAAGACAAAAAAGGACGACAATGGGGGGGGGGGGGACCACAACACTTTTTTGTTGGTGTTTGCATCACACGTTTTTTTTTTTTGTTTCAAAACAATTCTCACCCCAAAGACATTCGACAATGAATTCTCTGTTATGTTACGTAAATGTCACCGGTTCACCGTTACCACTAGTGTTTATGCACTTTAACCAATTTGTGTTTGGCTTTTTTGAATGTCAGATTTCACCTCAGAAGAAGAAGAAAGTATGTCAGTGTCAGAGGGTTTGCCACTTTTTCACTTTTTCTATTTATGGGCGCTCCAACACTAGAGAAAGATTGTAGCCTTGTTTTTGCTTGATTTACCAATGCAACTGAACCCACTTTGGAACCATTGCTTCTATTAATAGGCGCCATCCCAGAAAAAGCAAGATTGATATTTTGTTTTATACATACACATTTACGTGAATTTGGTACGTTTAAATTGTTAGAGATTTTTTTTAAATACAAAAAAAAATTATCTGGTGTTTTGGATATATGTTTTAAATGATGTTTGGAGTGTTTTTTTTTGGTCAACTATACAGTAGTGTGCTGATCATGGATTGGAAGCTGTCACTTTAGTTGTCTGGATGACACAAATTTGCAGACTCATATTTTGAAGCACATTTTAGCTGTGAAGGCACACCAAGGAATCTTTTTCAATGTTATTTTGGGACACTGACTATCGTTGAAGCACCTTAAGATATATTATTTTGATCATAAATTCACATTGTGTTGCTCACATTTCAGTGCGTGTGTGTTTTCAAAGCCTTTTGTATGTCATCCACCGGCTTTATAAAACACTAACTTGATTTTTATTTCCCATTGTTCTTTCTGATCAACAGCGCCATCTTGTGAGCGTTTTCTACACCATCTTTTGAGACTGATACCGCCTTAAAAAAAAAAAAACTAGCTCGATAGCCATGTCATGTGATAAATGCAAAAAAATACCTAAAGAATAATGTAGTGGAAACAGCTTATTTGTAAACAAACCACACATGCGCAAGTGTCAAGTATTTCTACTTCTCATTTTACGGGGCTGTATTATTATTATTATTATTAATAAACGCTTAGATTTATGATCTGATCTCTTTTATTCCTCGATTATTTACGAGCCATCATAATGCGGTGATGAAAATGTTTCCTTTCTGCTGCTTTGAAGGCTTCTGCAGTAACTTGGTGGCAGGTTCTAAAATCAAAAGAACATTACATTGACTGCTATGCTAAGGCTGTGACAAATGGAGATGCTTTTTAGCATTATGCAGATGCTATCTAGCATTAAGCTAGCGGACCAAAATAAACGCAAGTAGGATCACTTGTATGTGAAGTTTTATCAAGTAATAAACTCCAAATCCAATGACATGAAGAAAATATCCCATAATGCAGCTTCTTAGAAGGGTTGGATGAAAGGATGCTGGGCGGTCCTCCAAGTTAGGCGGGGGGGGGGGGGGGGGGGGGGCGTCCTGGCTTGTCCACAATGTTCCTGCGGGACCGCTGCATATGAGCGGGCCGACCAAAAAAGGAGTGGGGTGAAGAAGGGGGGCTGTAGGGGGGAGCCACCAGATTTTTGATGGGGGGGGGGGGGGGGGTGTACTGTCCTGAGAAGTATTCCCAAGAAGAAATGCGAGTGCAGCGCAGCCAAAAACTGACCAATGGCGTTCCTTTTTGGGGGTTGGACCACGGCCTACCACCCTGGTCCACCCCCGACGGGCTCTTCCTTGATTTCACTTGACTGTCAGACTCCCTCCCCTCAGTGTGTCGGGACGTCGCCGCTGAAAGGGGCCATGGCATTCAAGGTGGTCCTGAACGGGCCGGCCCCCTGGGGCTTCCGTCTGGTGGGTGGCAAAGACTTTGCCCAGCCACTCACCATCTCCAGGGTGAGTTTTTGATTGATTTATTCCATCACATTTCTTCCATCTCCCAAAATATGTTCCTATGGAAGCGGTAGTTTCAAAATGGGTGTGACTTTGCACCTGTGCCAATGTGTTTGCTGTAGGCTTAGATACAAATAGCATCTTGTGTCACAGACACATATATAGGTATGCAGTGGATCTAAAAAGTCTACACACCTCTGATCAAATGCCACATTTTGGTGATTCCAGAATTTGGAACTAAGAAATACTTTCCCGCCAAAATCTGAATTCCATGACAGTTATACGAGGGTGTGCACACTTGTGCAACAGCTTTGTTTTTTTCCTTCCAAATGAGTTGTATAGTTCCTATGTTACACGGATTGGTAGAGTTTTGTTTTATCTTGAACCTGACATTTGAACAGGGGTGTGTAGACTTTTTATATGGGCTGGATTCTACACACAAGGTTTTTTAGCACATGCCGGAGTTCCAATAAATGTTACCAGACACTGCCATGTCAATCATCGCAGTCTAGTCTGAATACCAAAAGTGGAATGGACAGACTGATAGATGGTAACATTGTGTGTGTGTGAATGGACAGACAGTTGCTTGCATTATGGTTGTATGTGAATGCACAGCCAGATCTATTCACATTATGTCTGTATGTGATTGGACAAACTCCAATTAATGGCAAGACATTTTGAAGTTACAAGTCCAAGTCTGTATTTCAATGTGTCTGAATGGATCAATGGTTTATATTGTCGTTATTTGAAGGGATTGATGGTTGTGTGAACGGACAGACTGATGTTTACGGTACAATTTACAGATACCAGCTATCGGATTCATGTATCTGGTCATTACGAAGCGGATCGAGACTAGCCACTAATACTCTAGGAAAACAAAAGAAAACGGACGTCAAATAAGTCTTCCTTATCAGTAGTTGGCGCTATAGTGCTGCCTTGAGACACATGGGCAACTCCTAATGTACTGTATGTCAGAAAGAAATTCAGGTCTTGGTTCAGAATGATCTGTCGGTTTTATTTGAAAACCTACCTACCTACCATAAACACCGGTAGTATCGTTACTTGGTATGGGTGTGTACTCGAGTAGCTAGTCATACAAGTATCGGTCTGAAAAAGAGGAAACACAAAAGGATATGGATCCCATGATGTGTATATACAGTGGGCCGAAGCCAAGATGACCAAGAGATCTTTTTGGGAAGTGTGACGACAACAACCTCAAATACACGACATGAAGAACCAAAGTTGAAAAGCACATTTGCAGCGTGCATGACATGTGGAGAGTGACACAAGAGGAGGAACATGACAACAATTTAGAGGCGATTCGATCTACTAATCCATCACCAGTGCCTGAGCGCTATTTTTAGGAAAAGACATCAGGAACAACTGGAGCCATCATTACAAGGCCACTCTGTGTGTGTGTGTGTGTCTGTGCGTGTGTGTGTCTGTGTGTGCGCTTCCACTGCCATTTTAGGAGAGGAACATCACCTCTTGGTCTTTATGGGCTGCCAGTAGAATGTAAACACAAATGGCTGTCTTCTTTTTTTTTTTTTTTTTTAAAGCGATACACACACACACTTTTATTTGTGTGACATAGCAGACCTTCAGAATTTCGGATATTAACCGGGCAATACCAATGTTTTTATTCAGAAATTTTTTTTTTCTTTTTTTTCTTTTATTTGACAGAAAATGTGAACATTTCAACATAATTGCGTGACAATAAATAAATAAATAAATAAATAAAAAATCTTTTGCGTTTCACCTGTACTTTATTTTCCTTTCCATGCAATACGGAAACATGATCAGCCCATAAACGTATATAAACATACATAAATATCTCCAGTGGATAACTGTTAACATCCTGGTCAGTATGCGGTGGCGTTTATTTTGGCGACTCAAGTGATCCCTTGAGGAAACATCTGTTTATTTTTTTGCCACATGCAAGCTCATGTTCACCAACTGTGTGCTAAATTTGGCAACATGAACAAAGCCTCGGATCTGCGTTCTTTGCATTTTTTCTCTAAGTTTCTATTTGATACCAAAATTGAACAATTCTGAAAATAACATTTTCTGTATATGACAATACATTTCTGTATTTGTAAAAATATTTCTATAGAACTGGTAATAATTGATCATGAAACATGATCTTGTCAGAGATTTTTTTTTTTCTTTTTATTTATTTATTCAATGTTTTACCAGGTAAGCCAATTGAGAACATTTTCTCATTTTCAATGGCGACCCGGAGGCAAGGTATGTGAAGTGTCTTGCCCAAGGACACTAACTACCACATGTGAATGTGACAGAGCTGGGATCCAACCACCAACCCTCCGGTTACTAAACGACCCACTCTACTGCTTGAAATTTCTGTGGCTGCATTAAGACAACACCCAAAAAATCATTTCTGACATTTCTAGCGGCAAAACATCTGATGCGTGCTGTAAATCATCACTCCCATTTGGAATCCACTTTCAGGGTCTTATTTATAGTCACATGACCTCATTGTGTAGCTGTGTGCGCGCGCGTTTAGTAATGTAATAAGGTCACCCCAGAATGTTCTTTGGCAACTTTCAACTTGCTCTTCTGCGACCTCTCGTTAGCCTTCTCCCATCTGATAGCAGAATGGATGAATAAGTGACGCCACATGAGCGCTCTCCTCTTCCTAGGTCACGCCCGGGAGCAAAGCATCCGTGGCCGACCTTTGCGCCGGCGACCTGATCGTGGCCATCGAGGACGCCTCCGCCGCCGACATGCTGCACTGCGACGCTCAGAACAAAATCAAAGAGGCGACCAATCAGCTCACGCTCACCGTGGAAAGGTGAATGCAAATCTCCCAAATGTTTGGATCTTCTGATATTCCAACCGTGTTTGTGGTGTCCTTAGAGGCCACGCTAAACTGTGGTCGCCGCTGGTGTCGGGAGACGGCAAAGTCAGCAGCCCCTTTAAGATCAACCTGGAAGCCGAACCGCAGGTTAGTAGTCGTACCCGAGTTGAACTGCTTCTATCTGTCCGTTTGAACTTTGACCTTGGGCGCAGGAGTACAAGGCCGTCGGCACGGCGCACAACCGGCGAGCTCAGCCCTTCGTGGCGGCGGCCAACATCGACGACACGCATCAGGTGGTCAGCACCACCTATAACACACCTATCGGGCTCTACTCCTCTGGGAACATTCAGGACGCAATGGAGGGACAGATGAAAGGATTCGTCGCGCCCAAATCCGAAAGGTCAGTCGCTATGACCGTATAAATGTTGCGTAACCTGATGAAGAAGCAATAAATGCCTTGTTCCGGGCCATTTCCCGCTTAGATATGTCGAAAGATGCGCCGGGTGAGTTTTTATAGGTCAAGCGGAATTGTTTGGTGCCTCGCCTGTTATGCAAGGTATAATAAGTAAGGTGGTATTTTTTAGGTATATTTAAAAATAAATACAAGTATTTTTAAAACTTTGCAACAATCATTAGCAGTAAAAAAATAACAAATAAATTTTTAATTCAAACACTTTTAGAAAATATATATATGCACATCTCACCTTGAGAGATACACAATTGTATTGATTTGATTGTTTTGTGCATTTCTGCTTTTTTATTTTTTTTCCATTTTGCATCATTATGCAAAATGCTTTTTATTTTTTTCATTAAATTGAATAAATCAATCCCTGGGAAGCAAAGGCGAGACTAGTACCAAATTGAATCGAATGGTAACCTTTTGCACGCAGCCCGAGGACGTTGGCTAACATCGAGGACTCGGACGTCTATCGCATGCTGCAGAAGGACCACGAGGAACCCGGACAACCTCGACAGTCGGGATCCTTCAAGGCGCTGCAGGAATATGTCGAGAGCGACGGTCAGTTCAGAACCACCCGAAATGTGGAATGCCGATGGAATGAGGTTCTGAGATACGGTTCCTGCAGGCACCAAGCCGATAGTGACCAGGACTGTTAAGGCGCCCACCACCAAACCCAGCGCTCCCACCGGAAACTTGCAGAAACTTCCCATCTGCGACAAGTGTGGAAATGGCATTGTGTAAGTGCATGTTAACATACCATCAAATTAGAATACCAAATAGAACAGGAACCAAAAACAGTGCAAATCTTTGAACGACTTGTAATTCTATACTATGCCACAAGATGGCGCAAAGCAGATCATAAAGGACCAACACAACTGTTTCAAATGAGTGCGGCGGCATTGTTTTCCCAGTTTCATAGATTGCTGGGGGGAAAAAAACAGTGAATATAATATATATAATATATAATTTATATAATATAATATGCAGATTTTTGCATTTTTATTTTTTCTTGCTTTGGTCCAGCGGTACGGTGGTGAAGGCCCGCGACATGTTCCGCCACCCGACTTGCTTCGTGTGCGCCGACTGCGACGTCAATCTGAAGCAGAAGGGTTATTTCTTCGTGGAAGGCCAACTGTACTGCGAGACCCACGCCCGGGCCAGGAGCAGACCCCCACCCGAGAGTCACGACTTGTAGGGAAGGGACTTAACCGGCGCTCACCCATCTACGGACACCGCCTGGTCACCGCTTTCCTGTCCAGCTAAATAATATCACTTCCTGTTCACCATTGTCCCCATTTCCAGTTTTTGATTCATCATTGAGCCAATAAAGACGCCTCAGCCTACCACAATCTTTATTTTTTATTATATATTGATATATATATATATATATATATTTATATGAAGGTGGTGCTTGATGCATAAAACTTTCTATGATCTCACCTAGGCTCCGGTGTTGACAGCCAACGGCAGGCCGTACTGCAGCAATACCATGGCCAGGCTGTAGGGGGCGATATTCGACGTTGTTTGAGAGGCTAGAAAGTAAACGTGAGTAAACGTCCACCACCGGAGGTCCCCAATGAACAAGGAGGTCAAGATGCGCAAGAGGGTTTGAACACGGTTTGACCTCCCAACCCAAAGCAAGAATCAGACATTTGGATTTCAACGGCGTAGCTACTTTCACACAAACGCTTTCAAGGATTCGCAAAAAGTGCTGGCAAGGAAGGTGCCATCATTTTCCAGACATTTCAATAAGACAGAATGTTTGTTTTTTGTTTTTTTTTCTTTCCCCCCCCAACTTACCTCAATGTGCAAGTTAACGTCTTTTGCTCTCCAGGTCCATGTGCAGATGACGGGAAGGAAAGACGCAAAGCAGACGCACGCATGGTCTCCACTGAGAAGCCGCCTGAAAATGCGAGGAGCTCCGACTGCGCGTCACAGCCCCCCTCAGCCCCCCTCAGCCCCCCTCAGCCCCCCTCAGCCCCCCTCAGCCCCTCGCCGCCGTCACACAGGATGCGCATGCAGGTCAGTCGCTCACATCATTGGCTATCATTTTTGTTTTTATCCATTTATTTAGTTCTCTTATTTTGCAGCTTGATAGAATAGAATTGAACTTTTCTTGTCACTGTTCCGGAAACAAAGAATTAGCATCAAAGAAAAAAAAAAGAAAGAAAAGATGGAAAATGAAAAGGATAAACACACTTTTTTTTTTCATTTGAATTGAATCTCTTCATTCATTCCTCACCCGTTTGTTCTTCCATTCATTGATTTATTGATTCCTGGCTCTCAAGTAGTCAAAGTAAAGGTCCCCTGTTCTCAAATTGATTTCAGTCTATCAAAGAGAACATGCTGAGACATAGGGGTGATTGATTATTGATCGGTGCCATCTGTTCCTTCGTCTCTTCAACACTGCCCCCAAAACAGCGCAGGTTGTTTGTTAGCACCTTTTTTAAGCACATTATGGATGGAGAGAGTTTTGTTCGGAAATGTGTGGCGTGTGTATGTATCTAGGCTACATTCATACATATACACGGATGGCCAGACATGATGCGACAATGTCTTTTCCCGAGCAGGCTTGTAGTCATCTTTGAAATCGTCTTTATGAGCACATTCATTTATACAGCATGGCAATTTAAAAAAAATCGAATCCTTTAAAGCGCATGTTTATGTCTCTGTTAATCTAGAGACCTTTCCCTGAATGCTAACGAGGTCATCGAAAAATGCTCATCAAAGTTCACAAGGGTGGGTTGGGCCGTCTGATTAGCTGAGCATCTTCTCCTCTGACTATATTTACCTCAACATTTAAAAATATGGCGCCACCAACAATAACTCAAGATTTTATTACCTGTACGAATAGGCTAGTTCTATTCTTGATGCTGCAATAAAAAATTATGAATGAATAAATAAATGAAAAAACAATCATGTGATAATAAAATAATAAAAATATGAAATGATGTCATCATAAAATAATACAATTAATGATAAAAATAAATTCAAAAAGCAAACGTTTTACTACCTGTACAAATAGGGTAGTTCTCTTCGGGTTATTCTTGATGCTGCAATAAAATAAAAAAATAAAAAATGAATGAATAAATAAAAAAGAATAATGTGATGATATAATAATACAAATCAAAAATCAAATGACATAATAATGTAATAATAATGTAGATAATCAAAAATAAAAATATAAAAGAGGATTACAATAAATGAACAGATGACGAACAGCCCTTTTGACCTTTTTGAGCTGCCACTTTGTGGTTTAACAAGAGTGAAGGTGAGATTTTGCCAGTAAACAAGAGCATTCGTCATTTTCTCTCAGGCAGCGTTCCTTCACACCACCTCAAGTGTGGGAAAGCTTCCAGCCTGGCATCCTCGGAGGCCAAAACCACAAACACCAATCGCATGCATCTGGGAAAATGAGCTGAACTATGTTACTTGCTTACTAAGAAGAAAAAGAAATCCTAAAAGAAGCGCATGGCAGCTGCTGATTAAAAAAAAAAAAAAAAGTTTTGATGTTTCATTTTTTTCATCAAAATAATTGGCCATTTAAAGGGGTGTGTAAACTTTTAATCAAAACAAATCAAGATAAGCTTGTGGAAATACATTTTTAATGGTCCCAGAAGAACTCGCGTGACATCATACAGCCAAACAGTCGTCGATATAGCTCACTGTAACTTCAATCGTCGCCTTTACTCGTAAAAATTTTGTTTTTCTAGACACGGTAAAAATTCAACGACCACGAAGACACTAAACCAACGGGTGGTTGTTTTTATTTGGACCAATTTTTAACACTGTAATAAGAAAATAAAGTCATAAAGATGTTTTTAAAAAGACATTGAACATTTACAGTAAATGTACAACAAATGAAGCAACAGGTGGCGCTGTAATACCAACGTTAGCCTCTTGGTAGCCCATTCGTAAAAAATCTTGTACTCAGCATCAAATAAAATAAAATAAAATAAAATAAAATAAACACTACATTCATATTTATCAAAAATATTGTAACACATATAGGTCAAAGTAAAAATATATTTCTATTTTAACCTCTTGCAACATTTCAAAGTTTATTTGAAAATATTGGATGTGTATATTCTATAGGAATATAAATATCTTTCCAATATGTGCTTTTCTAACATTCATTTTTACAATTCTTATGAACGTACTTGCCAATCCATATTTTCCAGTCCAAAATGTTAACCGAGGCCTTTTCTAGGCTGCCATCCAGATGATGAAGGACAGTAACAGCGTGGCCAAAAGGGTGACGGGCGTGGCGCAGCCCAGGTAAAGCAGCACGGCCGCGCCGCACAGGGCCGTGACGTACGAGCTGGTGCGGCTGCACACGATCTTGCGCACCGTCGTGCAGAACTGCAAAAGACCACAAACACTCACCACTGCTTTTATGATTGAAGGCCAAACTAAGTTAGATGGAGGGGACCATGGAGGGCCGCTGTCCCGCAAAAAATGCTTCTATGCCCCTTGTGCCAGGCCAGATAAACAACTTTTGAATTGTAAATCTTTCTTATCAAAATCATACTCATCATTGTTTGAACAAAAAAAAAAAATCTTTCAAACACCTTTGCATTACCTGATAGGTCTGGTAGCTGATAGCCATGCCGTATCTGCAGTACATGACGTAGTGCTCGCAGTTGTACCACAGCAGGCTGTAGGCCACGGCCCCCAGAAGCTTCTCGGCCCTTCTGGCCACCTCGTCGGCGTCCAGCGGCGGCTGCTTGCACACGCCGTCCATTCGGTTCACCAGTACCGGCGATCCGTACGCAAAGTCCCGCAGCGAGTCCACTCGCACGCTGGCCGCCTTGGCCACCACGCCCAGAAGCAAGCGGTTGTTGGTCACCATCTTGGCCACGGCCGTCTTGTCCCGCGTGACCACGGGGAGAATGTCAGGGATGAGGTGGGCGACCCGGCCGTCGCCCAGGTAGATGCCAAAATGCGTGAAGAGGGTCCGGGGCACCTCCAGGAGGTCGCCCCTCTTGTACCGGGACAAGTCGCACTCGGAAGCCGGGTCCTTCTCCTCCTTCTTGGAGGTGGTGAAGAAGAAACTGAGGAGCTGGTAGAGGAACATGATGGGCATGTGAGGGTAAGCCTACACCTGGGCGCTTTTATCAGGTCGCTAGGTGGGTTGGGTCGGGATTAGCCATTGGCCGACCGCCCGTGCAGCGGGACTGGAAAGAAAGGAGCTTTCTCTGAGAACTCAGTGGTCGCTTTGGAATGTGAAATCGGGGATTCATTTGGAGGGTATTAAGGTCGTGGGTCCGCATCAGGCGCAAATCCTCATTCCGAAAAAGCTCCACCTAGAAATCAACAGCTTTTGTTGGTGAAATTTGGTTTTGTTGAACTTTGCTGAAGTTTGTTGAACTGTGAATTGTTGTTTACGAATAAGGGAGTACACTCAATCCAGCAAAAACTTAAACTTGTCAAAGTTTTCTAAACCACACCTTCAATTATTTTTGCTGTTCACAAAAACACGTAAGTTACTTTTGCTGAAGATCAAATTGTCTTGGAAAGAAACCTAAAATCATGTGCATTCGCTTTTGAAGAGGGAGACTCTTTTTCATAGTATCAAGTCATTAGGAACAAATCCTCATTCAGAAAAGGTCAACCAACATTTGTTGGCCAATTGATAAACCGCTTTGGTTGTTGAACTCTTGCCATCATGACTCAGCAACTTTCAGTCATCCAGAAAGACTCTCTCTATATATATATATATATATTTTTTTTAAATTCCATTATGTTTATTGATGACTAAATTGCTTTTGATATTGACTAAACATGGTTGCGGATATTCCAAAGCGCTTATCCACACGGGGTTGTGGGTGTGCTGGAGCAAAAATGGCGACGTTAAAGTTTGTTGATGCTGATATTATCTTTTCTGGAAAAACTTAGATAAATGCCTTTCATTTAAAAAAAAGAAAAATTGGTTTGGTCGCTTGAAGTCTTAACATACTCTAACTGATGTTCATTAAAAAAAGCAGTAAAGTGTTGAAAACAAACAATACAAACCACCCAAATCAAGATCCATAAAAATAACATGTTTTATTATTTACACATTTTTACACAACTATAAAAAAAAAAAAAAGACACTTCCATGAAAGAAGCCAGTTATTGTCATTACAGGCAGAAAAGAGCACGTCAACACTTCTAAGGCACGTGGTTAACTTTCAACATAGTTTAAGAGTCACTCTACGGGAATTAACCGGCCATCCACAGAGTGAAGGGGATAAGAATTGTGGGTAATGTAGTTGAGGTGGCCATGCCGCCAAAGAACATGGAGATGATTCCCAGAATTGCCGTCACCAGGATGCTGCGTCGGTCTCTGATCACCCATTTGATGCACTCGCAAAACTAGAGGGGAACAAAAAAAAAAAAACAGAAATGCGTTTAAAAATAGAATGTTACTATTTCATACCACAAGAGGGCGACAAAGCACTACTTTGAACTGACGCTCCAACATAGTTCCTTGTAGGGCTGACTGATTTGGAAATCTAATTTCAATCCCGGCCCAAGCCCTCATATAGATGTATTAGCAGATGCAAAACCACGAGAGATCACAAATATTCAAAAGAAAACAAAAATCGGGGTGGCCCTTACCTGTTCAGTCTGTCGGCTGGCGGCGCGTCCGTATCTGCAGTGCGTGACGAAATGCTCGCAGTTGTTCCACAGCAGGCTGTAGGGGAAGCTGCCCAGCAGCGCCTCTGCCCGGCGGGCCACCTCCTCTGCGGGGAGCGCCTTGGCCCCTTTCGCCGCCCCGACCACCAGCCCGCTTCCATCCGCCCGGTTGACCAGTATTCGGGAGCCGTAGGCAAAGTCGTCCAGGGTGTCCACACGCACCGTGGCGCGCCGGCACAAACAGCCGATGATCAGCCGCCCGTTGGTCACCACCGTGACCAGACGGCGTCGGTCGTCGGTGAGCGCCGGTAGGATGTCCGGGATGAGGTGAGCCACCCGGTCGTCGCCCAGGTAGACTCCGAAGTGAGTGAAAAGCGTGCGGGGTACCTCGAGGAGGTCGCCCCGCTGCAGAGGCGGATGAGGCGGCGAAGGTGCTGATGAAACTCCCCGGAGCTGGGTGGGACGCTCTTGCGCATGCGCAGAGCCGAAAACCAGCACTTTGAGCTTGCAGAGGAGGGAGAGTTTCTCCACAAGGAAGGCGAATAAGTTGATCATGGTGACACACTCGCTCGCCTTGCTTCTGATGACCTCCTTTTATTAGGAACGAGGAGGAGTAAGCCCCCCTTTTGCATTTCCAGCCCACCAAGACGCTTTTTCATCACGTGTGTGTGTGCTTTGTTTGTTTGTTTGTTGGGGAATTAGCAGCACATGCATGCACACAAATAAGATTAAAGCATAAAAATCACGTTTGGGTTAATTCTTGCAAAAATGCCATCCCCTGAGGCCCTCTTGCCAGTAAAATAATTTAAAAAAAATAATGAAGCCAAAAAATAATCATCATAATAATGGAAGGGTATAACTGTTTTTAAAAACTGCCATTTAGCCGTTTGAGAGTTAATCATGTGAAATTTGACATTCTATACATTCAGACAAACTTGCAAATGCGTTCAAACTGGCATACTAAAGTAAAACTAGCATTGCATCCCATAATGTGGCCCACGTGTGTGTGTGTTTTTTTTTTTGGAGACTCCTTTCTATAAATACATTTGAAATTAAAAGCAAATTTCTCTGGAAATGTTCAATGCGACCGTCGACGTAATCGATCACGTTGTTCTGGACGTAGCTCTATTTCCGCAGACGTGATGGAAGAGTTCACAAACAGTCTTGCACATCTGCAGTCACTCAAGGCGCTTTTATGTTTACACGGGGTCACATTGCATTCCTCCCTCATAAAGGATCACGTCTTCTCGTTTGATGGCCTTTGCAAATGAGAAAAACGTGGACGAAAACACTTTCGTCTGTTGATTTTCTCTCACAATTGCGCTAAATGGATCGATTGTGTGCTACTCGAAGATACGCTGAGCACAAAATCAGAATTGGATCAAACCCAATTTGAGGTGAAATGAAAAACCCCAAAAGTTGAGTTGGTTCATTTTGACCCAATTTGGGTCATTTTGACCCCCTTCTTTTGGAGTGCATTGTAATTCGAACCACAACCCACCAAACCTTAAACCTAACTTTAACCTCTAACTCAACCCAAACATAACCTCCACCCTGCAACCATAACCTTAAATCTAACCTCGTAAAAACTGTTTGCAAAAAGTTTACCCCCCCTCAGATTGAAAGCAGAAAAGCGCAAACTGGTGCTTCCAAGAGGAACAGACCAGAATGGCAATGAGAAAGCGGTTGAGGATGAGGAGGGGAGGGGAGGGGGCAGGATGATGGCTCCAAGCCGCGCTTTTCCCAACGCCGGCAAAACATTCCTTTTGTCCAGATTAGCCCAATCCCGTTGGCGTTGTACGACACGCTCGTCATTTGAGCCGCAAAAGCAACGACGGGGCTCTGCTCAGTGCTTGTTGACCCACATGGTCGCGAGCTCCCACGGGGGTCGGCGACCTGTAAGCAAAATGGATGATTCAGTGGTTGAGTCATGGTGTCCAGCGAAATTTTAATGAATGAAATTAGCCTTAATGTCAGCCATTTTTTAACCAGGTAAAGGGGCGGGATGACAAAGTGTGAATAAGAGGCTTTTTTTTTTTTTTTTTTTCGTCCATCACGCCACTTTCAGCTGATCAGATTTAGTTTAGGCTAGTTTAGCTTAGCGTCTACGACCGACACTTGAACCCGAATTTGGCCGCACGGGTCGACCTTTGCCCAGCTTGGCCCGAGCGGGAGACTTAAGAAAAGTAGTTTGCAATCAGGGCGCCCCGGCGATAAACTCGGCAATCCGCAAAAACATTTATGGATTATTATTGTTGTCATTAGACTTGGCGACAAGTTTGAATTGAAAATTGGAATTCTGATGACATTTAGGTCGCTGTGTACAATTGGCGCCAAGAGCATGTTGAGGTTCTCCAAAAATGTTCTCCCCTGACCCAAAGTGAATGAGTCGGCGCCGTGTTTTGGCCTCACTCGCTCTTGAGTCAACAGTGGAGGCGTGTGGCCCGGGAGCTCCCAGGTTCAGCCAAAAGTTAGCAAAGGCACCCTGGCACGGAGCGAGACGCTTTCCATCTGTTGCGGGCTCACAACGAGGCCGGTTCACTTCAAGTTCAGCGGTGTTTAGGTCCGCCCGCCGGTTCACGCTGGGGTCGCTCTTCAAGATCGACATCCGTCTTCTCCTCGGGCCTGCGTGTCATAAAAAGCGGGTCAGGCCAAGTAAGGCAGAAAGTCAACCATTTATGACTTTACATTCGATTTAGTGACATCATTACTGCGTGTTACCTTCAAGTACAATGTTTTATATTTTTCTCTGCATTTTGAAAAATGTTATGTTGTCTCAAGGCCCCACCGAAATGCTTCCTTGAGCCATAAAGGGCTACATTAGGTTTTGGGGTTCTTCAACAGAATTACTTTTTTATTTTATTTTTTTTTTTAAATCATATTTATGATCAATTTAAAAGCAATGATAAGATAGAAGTTTGCACATCTCGCACTTATTTATCGATTATAGAAAGAACATCAACATAGTCAAATCTGGGAAATGAGCCGAGTGGGCGTTTGAGTCATGGTCAGTGTGTGTGTGTGTGTTTGTGTTGTTGACGTTTGAACCTCTCGTCAAACAGCCCGCAGAGGACCTTGTCCCCGATAAATATGCGGTGGCAGTGAGTGGAAGAGCTTCACACTCAGCGAGAAGGACCAAGAGCAGGACCCCAAAATGGCTTCATCACTGGTGGTGGCCCACATTGGGCTGCTGCTGCTTTTCTCCATGGCGTCCGCCGTAAGTCCAAAACAAAATTGTCGTTGCCTTTTTGTCAAACCAAAACAGCCGTTTTCATTTTAGCAAATCCGAGGAGACAACATCAGAAACGACAACAGCGTAGCGTGCCAGCCCAACGACGGCTTTGTGAGTACGCGGCCCGAGCTGCCCGCCGATTGTCCGACCGTCGTCACCGACGTGTGCCGTTTCAGGGCAAGTACTGTCCCACCACGTGCGGCGTGGCCGACTACATGCAAAAATACACGTCCAGTGCCCACGACAATCTGGACGCTCTGCAAAATGAGCTGGACACCATCACCAACCTGACGCAGGGAGTGCAACAACAGGTCATTTACATGAAAGACAGCATTCAAACGGTCCAGAAGAACATCAACCCTGGTAAGTTGCTCATCTTCAACTAGCAACGTGGTTAGCTAACAATTAAGCATTGTTGTCGCAGCACGAACGGTGCAAGATGAGTCAAAAGAAAATTGGCACAAATTCTTTATCCTCTGCAAAAAAAAATGGCATATTTTTTTTCTTTTCATTTCTGAACAAGTCATCCAAATATGAAAATCTAATATCGTGCTACAGTGTCATAATATCTACATGCAATTAATGCTCTTGAATGTCCATTGAGAACAATAGTGGGCCTAAAACGGAGCCCTGTATCTCCATATATCATATCGTATCGTTATCGCACAGGTCGGGAATTATATCTATTTGATACACTATTGTAGGATATTATGAGGATATGATTACATTGGACCGATCTTTTTTTTTTGAATGGAACGACGGGCCAGAGCAGGAATTAAAAGTCACGTCAAACTTGTCTTTGTAGACGTCTACTTCCAAAAGTCGTCCAATATGCTGGATGACGTAGTTCGCTTTGACAGGGTCATTATTGAACAAGAGCAGCAAATAAAGTAAGTTGAGTAAAGTTTACTTTTAGCTTTCTTTTGAAATACGATGAGAACATTTTTGAACTGCCACAGCGAACTGGATGATGCCGTCACCGCCAACGAGAGGCGAATGGCGGACTTGAAGATGCTCTCCATCCAGCTGCAGAAGACCTGCAGCGAGCCCTGCAAGGACAGCGTTGAGATTCAGCCCATCACGGGAACAGGTACCAACTTGACAAAAACGGTGCCCTGACTCGCCCACGCGCACACCAGATGACCTTTAGATTGTTTCCCAACATTTGTACCCTTTCAGTGTTTAGTCAGAGGCAGCAAAAATCAATATGTTACATAAGCGGAAGGTAAACAGATGGAATTTGGCGCCAACGTTCGGCTTGGAAGTAGCCACTCCATTTTATTTTTTTTACTTCATCAAGATCAGGTTCTCTTTTCTGGTTCTGACTGACTACATAATGTTGTTGTTTTTTTTTTTCCTTGATCAGATTGCCAGGATATCGCCAACAAAGGTGCCACCATCAGCGGTATTTACTACGTCAAGCCGGCCCAAGCCACCCAACAGTTTCTGGTCTACTGCGAGATCGACAGCTTTGGCCGCGGCTTCACCGTCATCCAGAGGGTTTGTAGCTTCTCAAAAGGAGGTTAGCGTTGATTCAAATCTGAGAACGGCTAAATGAGCTTTGTTTTTTTTTTGAATGGCATCTTTAGAGGCGGGATGGTAGCGTGAACTTCCACAAGGACTGGATCCAGTACAAGGAGGGCTTCGGCTACCTCTCCCCCGACGACAGCACCGAGTTCTGGCTCGGCAATGAGAAGATCCACCTGCTGTCCGTCAGCAGCAGCATCCCGATGGTGCTCAGGATAGAGCTGGTCGATTGGGACGGCAACAAAAGGTGCGGTCGCAAAGGTCAAAAAAATCTCTCGAGGTGAACGCCGACGTCCCTCGCAGGCACGCCGACTACGCCATGTTCCGGGTGGGGCCGGAGATCGACATGTACCGCCTGACCTACGGTTACTACTTTGGCGGCGACGCGGGTGACGCCTTCAACGGCTTTGACTTCGGCGACGACCCCAGCGACATGACCTACACGTCGCACAACGGAATGCAATTCAGCACCTTCGACAAGGACAACGACAAGTACGAAGGCAACTGCGCCCTGCAGGACGGCTCGGGTTGGTGGATGAACCGCTGCCACGCCGCCCATTTGAACGGAAAATTCTACCAGGGTGGGTTGATCAAGTAGTCACACTTCAAGTACTCTAGTAAAAGTTCTGATCCACTAAGTCAAAATAATACCGTAAGCTAACCGATTGTGAATTGGGTCCATTTTTTTTTTTTGGGACATCCTCCAGGTGGACGCTACACCGAAAAGGACGCCGGCGAGTTCGGCTATGACAACGGCATCATCTGGGTGACGTGGCACAACCGCTGGTACTCGTTGAAGGAGACCACCATGAAGATCATCCCCGTAACACGCATCGCGGCCGGTGGTGGACAGCAGGCGGGTGTCAAGCAGTTTGGAGTGGTTTGAAAAAATAGATACTTTATTAAGGAATGGTATTGTTGTTGTTTGTTATCGCTTGGAGCTCTGAATAAAGTTTTGTTTTTGCCAAGCGTACTTAAATCAGTAGCTTATCTCCAGGTGGGTGACACCCCCCCCCCCGGCCTCCCTTCTGCAGGGCACTGGTCCCTAAGCACAAGGAAACTCTCGCTAGTTCCGAGATTTCATTGTGTGGCCTGTACCAATGAAATTCTCGACTGCCCAGCCAAAGGCGCCCCCTGGTGTTGAAAAGCTTGATCTCAGTTGCAGGTCATAAATCTAGCTCACATTGTGCGAATATTATAAAGTGCATTATTTCGGTGTCTTTCGGGATTCTTTTCAACTGGCCAGTTTTTTTTTCTCATTCACAAATCACAAAAATGATACATTTGTTTGTTTAAAAAGAACTATTTGTACAAGCCTACTTGATCTACTAGCAAATTGTTTTTGAGGCATCTCTTCATTTGGTTAACTATTAAGTGGTAAACATCAGTTAGTACATAGAGTACACTAAACTTTGAACTTATGAAGGACAAATTAACTAGTGAATTCATTTTGTCATAAAAGTGCCTGATGAATTGATCAATTTACAAATAAAAGTAATCAATATTTTTGTCATTTTTAAATTTATTCTGGAGGCCCCTTTTTGCCCAAAATGTCAGCAGGTAGTAGGTCCAAAACCTCTGCTCCGAAAATGTAAGATTTGATGTGCGTTTTTAATTTTTATTTTTTTTATTTTTTAACAAATAGACTTGATAGATGATGCTCTCACAATAGAATAAACAGTCATGGTAGACATCTGATTTTAATCCCACAAAGAAACCCGGCCGGAGATATTTTTGTGTATATGAATATGAATATTTGTATGTTCTCCTTTGTAGTAAATATAGAGTCGGTTTTCCTCCATCTGTCCGCTGCCGCACAGACGACACACCCCTGCAAGCTGCACTCGCTCACGCGCACGCGCACGCGCACCTACACAGACCGCTGCGTCAGGTTAGCATGCAGCAGTAGCGACCAAACAGGAAGTGAGAAAAAATCCGCCAGCGTGTGTCGCGGGCGGGGCCAAATTACCATTCAAAACACGTCACGTCTTTAATTTTGAACGCATACACCGGACGTGCTCATCTCTCCTGCTTTGTAGCTTGACACTGATTTACTCAGGTACGCATCCCTGCCGAAGGCAAAGGGAGAGAAAAGACGAAGAACCACCCACCATTCATCCGTCCATCCATCCAGCGAGCCCAGAATCCTTGTTTTTTTTTATCCCACGACGGCCATGAAGGCGCTCCTGTTACTGGTGCTGGCGGGCGCGACGTCGCGCGCGTTGTCGGCGGACGGCGAGATCTCCTTCGAGTATCACCGCTACGATGAGCTGCGCAAGGCTTTGGTGTCCGTGTGGTTGCAATGTCCCACCATCGCGCGCATCTACACCATCGGCGAGAGCTTCGAAGGCCGCGAGATGCTCGTCCTCGAGATGTCCGACAACCCTGGCACGCACGAAGCGGGTTAGTCCGTTTTGGTTCATCTGGACATTTGGAAATGAAAGGTGGTTTGAGCTGCATTTATTTTCGGTGGGATCGGAGTGGCTCGTTCTGCAGGTGTTGATGAGATCGGTAGCCGTGCGTAAAAGCGCATTTCTCTATCGTCACCCCCCCCCCCCCCCCCCCCCAAAAAAAAAATGTTCAGACGCCATTTTGCAGCTCGATGCCGATCCGCGGTGTGGTGATTGTGAGTTGAAAGCTGCTACGCCATTGTGAAGCCGAGCAGGTGCAGCGTTTCATGTCAAGAACCACAAACAATTGCTTGACGCCAAACAGAAGCATCATTCGCCAAATGACGTCATAATGATGACTTGCAACGATGCTTCCGTTGACTATGCATTATTATTCAGTGCGTGATTAATTCGATCTATTTTTTGAATGCTCATCATTGAGCTTTTACTTACCAGTTTCAGTTTTATAATGAACAAAAACTCAACTTGACAGTTGTGCACTTTTGTTAGTTTTTCACAAATGAACCCTAAATTCAGAGTAAGTGCTTTGTGCTTCCCTTTGGCCTTCTCTATTGTAGATTGACTTTTATCAGAACTAATTGAAAGGTCTTTCTTTAAAATGAGCTGTCATTGGTATCGTACAAATGTTATGTATCAGACGTATTAGTGGTATCGATTACTTGGTATCGGAGTACTCGAGCGTCGAGCTTGTCGCTATGCAGATCAGATCATATTTATCGTATTGAAACACGATCTAGTTTTCCGTGTTAAACGTTTATGGAGCTTTCTATTGCTAACAGATGTCTCGCCGCCAACCTGGCTATGACCAAAACAGTGCAGCAATGTTTTTATAGCTCCCCTCAAGGTGCCTGGCTAAGGCGGGGCGGAAATAGCGGTCACCGTGGCAACAGATCGGCTTAGCGTGCTGAGCCGACCGCCGGCTTGTCGTTGGCTCGTGCACGGGCCGTAGAGTAGAGCCGCCCCCGCCTTCAGCCCCTCCCATCCGATCCTCCATCATCGCCCACCCGATTCTGCATCTGTTCGGAAGCTGCCATCTGTCAAAGGGTTCTACTGTGTGTTTCCGCTGGTCACCTGACAACCCAGTCTACCCTTTCACGGTTGCCACGGCAACTGCGGGCGCCCGCCCTTCCCCTCCACCCCCCCCCATCCCCTCCCCGATGATGTCACGATGCCGCCGCCGCAGAAACCGTAATGACAAGCTGCCGTGGACAAAATGACACGTCAGTGAAAAGCTAACTCACCTGATACCAGATATTAGACACATCCTGGACATTATGTAGCATGTCACAAATCATTTTTCTATGCTGCTGTTCTGTATAAATTGGCAAAGAAGGTGTGGAAAAAAATGATTCAGTAAATTTGTTTTTTTTCCATCTTTTCTCCATGTTGCTGTTTTGTACAAGCTGTTTTTGTTGTTTTTAACTTTTTACACTGGTTAACTTTATTTGAGGTCTGACTTTCAATGGTCTGCCATTTGGGTTGTGTAGACTTGATATATTTACTCTGTTTGAGGGGCCCCACCGGAAACCATTCATGCCACACGAGGAACATAAAGAGTTAATTGCAGCCTTGAAATCATTAGTCAGAATGGGAGCCAGATTCAAAAATAACCTGAACACCAGATGTGTGTTAGTCAGCCGAGAAGCCGCCGGGAGTTCCTTACTTAATAGTTGCCAAGACGTTTGAGTAACAGCTTGTGTGTGTGCGCGGCCAGGCGAGCCGGAGTTCAAGTACATCGCCAACATGCACGGCAACGAGGCGGTGGGCCGGGAGCTTTTGGTCTACCTGGCTCAGTACCTCTGCAACCAGTACCAGCAGGGCAACCAGAGCATCATAGACCTGATCCACAATACGCGCATCCACCTCATGCCCTCCATGAACCCGGACGGATTTGAGAAAGCCGCCTCTCAGGTGAGCTCGGCCGGGCCGACGATGCCTTCGAGAGAGCCCGGCGCTTTTAAGTCACCGTGCCGGTTTTTTGCGTTCAGTCCGGGGAGATGAAGGACTGGTTCGTGGGCCGTACCAACGCTCAGGGGGTGGACCTCAACCGCAACTTCCCCGACCTGGATAGAATCGTCTACGTCAATGAGCGAGAAGGTGGAGCCAACAACCATCTGTTGCAAAACATGAAGAAGTCTGTGGATGAAAACACCAAGGTGAGTCAAGGACGCTCCCAAACCGATTAATTGTCGATTCATTCGGACAAGGATAAATAATACGTTGTACACAACTGCGAGTCAGTGTTGCGTTGTCTCGATTTGTAGCTGGCTCCCGAGACCAAGGCAGTGATCCGCTGGATCATGGACATCCCCTTCGTCCTCTCTGCTAACCTGCACGGCGGGGATGTGGTGGCCAACTACCCCTACGATGAAACCCGCAGCGGTAAAATCACATTCGTACGACTCTAACGTGAACCGAAACTAACAATTTGTTTGGCACGGAAGGCTCGGCTCACGAGTACAGCGCCAGCCCCGACGACGCCATCTTCAAGTCGCTGGCCAAGGCCTACTCCAGCTACAACCCCGTCATGTCCGACCCGCAGCGGGCGCCCTGTCGCAAGAACGACGACGACTCCAGCTTCAAGGACGGCATCACCAACGGAGGAGCCTGGTACAGCGTTCCCGGGGGTAAGAAACCGGATCGGGACTCAGAATTCCAACTACGGCCTGGCGAATGCCAATAACAGCTGTTAGCATTTAGCTACTGCTAAATACGCTAACAAGCTGCTGGTGGTATTGCAGGAATGCAGGACTTCAACTACCTGAGCAGCAACTGCTTCGAGATCACGCTGGAGCTGAGCTGCGACAAATTCCCGGCCGAGGACGTGCTCAAGAGCTACTGGGAGCAGAACCGCAACTCGCTGGTCAGCTACATCGAGCAGGTGGGCGGACAGACGCAAAATCGCTTCGGACGTGAGCGGAATGATGTTGACGTGGTTCTGTGTTGTTCAGGTTCATCGTGGCGTTAAGGGCTTTGTGCGAGACCTGCAGGGCAACGCCATTAGCAACGCCACCATCTCTGTGGAGGGCATCGAGCATGACATCACCACAGGTGGAAATGCAGACTCATATCAAAAAATGGACAACATACATAGCAAGGGCAGCTGCTTTCAAATGGACACAATTGTTTCTTCCAGCCAAAGATGGCGACTATTGGCGTCTGCTAACTCCCGGCAACTACAAAGTGGCGGCCTCGGCTCCGGGATACTTGAGCGTCATCAAGAAGGTGGCCGTTCCGCACAGCCCCGCCACCAGGGTACGAACAAAAGCAAATGCATTCAAAAAAACAAAATCGTGTTCTATGTATGCTAATAATAATATGGTATATATACCCAGTGCTTCTTTGAGTAAGTATTTTTTTACCTCGAGCACAACATCACGGACGTTCAACATCCAAAGAAAAAAAAAATAAACTCGAGAAACGCATGCTTCAAATACCACTAGGTGGCACTGCAAGACAGCGACGTCCCACCCACAAACACACAAAGACGGACCATCACTGTTTATTTTCTCAATGGCGTTTGTGTTTCTGTGAAGGTGGACTTTGAGCTGGAGTCTCTGATGGAGCGCAAGGAGGAGGAGAGGGAGGAGCTGATGGATTGGTGGAAGATGATGTCCGAGACGCTCAACTTCTAAACGGACTCGCCCGGACGACGTCCTGCTCCCATCAGTCCTTTTCTTTCTTTTCTCTTCTTCCTTTATGTTTGAATAAGCTCCACACACACACAAAAGAGAAGGAACTTTGTTTCGTTTGCTGTCATTTTGTTGTTTATCGTGATGAGTGGTAACCACGGCAACCATCCTAATAATGAATGAGAGCTGAAGACACAAACGCACAAATCAATAAGGACTGATGATTTTAAAAAAAAAGAAAATCATCAATGATTACAGCACAGCTTGGCTTTGAGCACAGAATGACTTATGAATATTAATGTTTATCTATGAAAATATATTCAACTGTATTTATTAAATAATAGCGAGAAATTATCGTGCGTGTTTTTGTAACGTCGAAAAAGCAAACCCAAAGCCATTCCTTCGTAAGGTGCAACACCCAAAAAGGAACCGTGAAAGCTTTTCTTCATTTCATTTGAATGCGCGAGGCAAAATATGAACTCGTACATGTCATGTATGGAAGATTTGATGAATGTATAGCTGTTGGAATTTGACCATATATAAGAATGAAACTGATTCAACAAATAATAAAAGTCCCTGTTTATGTTGGCTGAGTGTACAATGTGTATTTTTGCGTCATCATATTGTATTGTGAGTGAACGATACGTTCAAAAGACCGAATCTTTTCAGTGAACGAGAGTGAACGAATCACTTCCTAAAGTGATTCGTTCTTTTTTCAGTTCATATGACTTCAACCAGTAGGTTGCATGTAGTCGGCCACGCGTCACAGATCCAACAGCCAATCAGAAAGTGGGGGTGGGGGTGAGGGCGGGTGTGGCACTTTTCACTTTCCCTTAAACTTTTTCCCTAATGAAGTGATTAGGTACACCTGTGTCCGTGTGACGTCACAGATCAACCAGCCAATCAGAAAGTGGGGGGTTGTTTGGGTGTGGCACTTTTCACTTTCATTTAAATTTTGACCATGAATTTTCCCTAATGAAGTGGCCTGTGATTAGGCACACCTAAAAATGGCGGTGTACCTAATGGAGTGTCCGTGTGACGTCACAGATCCAACAGCCAATCAGAAAGTGGGGGTGGGGGTGAGGGCGGGTGTGGCACTTTTCACTTTCACTTAAACTTTTTCCCTAATGAAGTGATTAGGTACACCTGTGTCCGTGTGACGTCACAGATCAACCAGCCAATCAGAAAGTGGGGGGTTGTTTGGGTGTGGCACTTTTCACTTTCATTTAAATTTTGACCATGATTTTTCCCTAATGAAGTGGCCTGTGATTAGGCACACCTAAAAATGGCGGTGTACCTAATGGAGTGTCCGTGTGACGTCACAGATCCAACAGCCAATCAGAAAGTGGGGGTGGGGGTGAGGGCGGGTGTGGCACTTTTCACTTTCACTTAAACTTTTTCCCTAATGAAGTGATTAGGTACACCTGTGTCCGTGTGACGTCACAGATCAACCAGCCAATCAGAAAGTGGGGGGTTGTTTGGGTGTGGCACTTTTCACTTTCATATAAATTTTGACCATGATTTTTCCCTAATGAAGTGGCCTGTGATTAGGCACACCTAAAAATGGCGGTGTACCTAATGGAGTGTCCGTGTGACGTCACAGATCCAACAGCCAATCAGAAAGTGGGGGTGGGGGTGAGGGCGGGTGTGGCACTTTTCACTTTCACTTAAACTTTTTCCCTAATGAAGTGATTAGGTACACCTGTGTCCGTGTGACGTCACAGATCAACCAGCCAATCAAAAAGTGGGGGGTTGTTTGGGTGTGGCACTTTTCACTTTCATTTAAATTTTGACCATGATTTTTCCCTAATGAAGTGGCCTGTGATTAGGCACACCTAAAAATGGCGGTGTACCTAATGGAGTGTCCGTGTGACGTCACAGATCCAACAGCCAATCAGAAAGTGGGGGTGAGGGCGGGTGTGGCACTTTTCACTTTCACTTAAACTTTTTCCCTAATGAAGTGATTAGGTACACCTGTGTCCGTGTGACGTCACAGATCAACCAGCCAATCAGAAAGTGGGGGGTTGTTTGGGTGTGGCACTTTTCACTTTCATTTAAATTTTGACCATGAATTTTCCCTAATGAAGTGGCCTGTGATTAGGCACACCTAAAAATGGCGGTGTACCTAATGGAGTGTCCGTGTGACGTCACAGATCCAACAGCCAATCAGAAAGTGGGGGTGGGGGTGAGGGCGGGTGTGGCACTTTTCACTTTCACTTAAACTTTTTCCCTAATGAAGTGATTAGGTACACCTGTGTCCGTGTGACGTCACAGATCAACCAGCCAATCAGAAAGTGGGGGGTTGTTTGGGTGTGGCACTTTTCACTTTCATATAAATTTTGACCATGATTTTTCCCTAATGAAGTGGCCTGTGATTAGGCACACCTAAAAATGGCGGTGTACCTAATGGAGTGTCCGTGTGACGTCACAGATCCAACAGCCAATCAGAAAGTGGGGGTGGGGGTGAGGGCGGGTGTGGCACTTTTCACTTTCACTTAAACTTTTTCCCTAATGAAGTGATTAGGTACACCTGTGTCCGTGTGACGTCACAGATCAACCAGCCAATCAGAAAGTGGGGGGTTGTTTGGGTGTGGCACTTTTCACTTTCATTTAAATTTTGACCATGATTTTTCCCTAATGAAGTGGCCTGTGATTAGGCACACCTAAAAATGGCGGTGTACCTAATGGAGTGTCCGTGTGACGTCACAGATCCAACAGCCAATCAGAAAGTGGGGGTGGGGGTGAGGGCGGGTGTGGCACTTTTCACTTTCACTTAAACTTTTTCCCTAATGAAGTGATTAGGTACACCTGTGTCCGTGTGACGTCACAGATCAACCAGCCAATCAGAAAGTGGGGGGTTGTTTGGGTGTGGCACTTTTCACTTTCATTTAAATTTTGACCATGATTTTTCCCTAATGAAGTGGCCTGTGATTAGGCACACCTAAAAATGGCGGTGTACCTAATGGAGTGTCCGTGTGACGTCACAGATCCAACAGCCAATCAGAAAGTGGGGGTGAGGGCGGGTGTGGCACTTTTCACTTTCATTTAAACTTTCACCATAATTTTTCCCTAATGAAGTGGCCTGTTATTAGGTACACTTAAAAATGGCGGTGTACCTAATGGAGTGTCCGTGTGACGTCACAGATCAAACATCCAATCAGAAAGTGTAACTTCGTGTAACCACTGCTCTTTTTATTGCCTGCTCTGTCCTGTGTTGTGCGTATGTTGAACGATTCGTTTGAACGAATCTTTTGGTCGAACTGATTCTGATTCTGTAACCTTTGATTTTGATTCGGTTCACTTAAAAGAACGGTAATGCACATCACTACCTGAAATGAGTTTATCGATCATTTAAGATGAAATCATGAAAAATAAGAAGACAAAACTGCATCTTAACATGTTAATACCATTTAATTATCCCAAAAAAAGTGAATACAAGATCGAATTTTAATATTTACAAAACCAAAGGTGAAAAAAACGAATATTGCACATGCACACAACAAAGTGGTTATTAGCAAAATCATTATTTATAAAGTAGAAAATAAATATGGGAGAGCAAATATGAAAAATGGAATCAAGAAATGAAAATGTTTGCTTCTGTCTGTCATGCACAAGTGTGAAAAAAAATTAACAAAGCTGAGAACATAGCCAGCTAGCTCTCATGTTTGGCTTGAGAAAAATTCAGGAGTACAAAAATAACAAACATCATTTGCATTTTTTCCCCACAATCATTTCATCTATGGAAATATTTGCTAAGTGTGATTTTATTCATTAAGTGAACTTTCAGAAAGTTGTACAAGCTTAACTGGCAGTGGATTTTTTTTTTAGCATTGCAACTTGCGTATACTCCGCGAAATCCTCTTGAAGTCGCGGCGGCCCTTCTGCCAGCGTTTGAGCGAGGTGACCACCAGGCGTCCGTCGTCCATCCTCTGTCCCACCACCAGGTAGGCGGCGTTGATGTCGTTGATCTCGTCGCAGACGCAGCGCAGCCCGTCTTTGAGCCACAGCGCCGTCTTGCGCAAGTCGCGCTCGCTGACGCCGTGCAACTTGTAGATGGTCTTGCTCTTGTTCTCCGGCACGATCCGCGTGTCGCCGTCCATGTACGAGATCTCCTTCACTTTGATTTTCAGAGCTCAAAGACAGAAAAAGGACATTGTTACAATCCAAACAGACCAGATATTTATGATAAAATATAAAGACCGGTTGAATGTAGAGCTGAGAACATTAAGTCATCGATTATCAATTGAATCCTACTTGAATAATCCATTAATCGTTTGGAGGCATTTTTTTCCACCTGAGATTTGTCTAACGTCAACCTTTCAAATGTAATTGTTCCTTCATTTTTGCTCGTTGCCAATACAAAAAATAAAAAATCGTCGGAGCTTGGCACGTTTGGAAAAACGTAGAAGATTTTTCAAACAGAAATTTCAATGGTGATCATCTTACCAAAATCGTTTTTGCACAAGCTGTCCACTATTTCGTTGTCATTTTCATCGGTTTCCTTGCAGGCGTCACACACTCTGGGTACTGAAACACAAAAACACAACGACACTTTTGTAACCTCATGAATGTGTTGTGTTTGGAGGACGAGTGACGTCACTCGCACCTTCTCCGGCGTCAGGCACGGCGTTGCGGACGTCGGTGGGCGGGATGCACAAGTGCTCGCCGTCGTCGGCTGGGAAGGCGCGGCAATCGAGCATGGGGGGCCACGGGAAGCCGAAAGCGGCCATGACGGGCGCGCAGCCGCGCTCCACGCCCTCGCACAGCGAGCGGCACGGCCGGACGGCCTCGTCCAGGTCGGGCAGGCAGACGGGCGCAAAGAGCGAGCAGAGGAATTTGCGGGTGTCCGGGTGGCAGCGCTTGTGCACCAGCGGGATCCACGAGGACGCCTGCTGCACCGCCTCGCTCATGCTCTCGTGGCCCAGCAGGTTGGGCAGACGCATGTCGCTGTACTCCATGTCCCGGCATAGCTGCAGCGAAGCTGGGATGGCTTTGCACTGGCTGCGCTTGTACGGGCGCTCCTCCGACTCCTCGCGCGGGGCGCCAGACTCGTACGGGCCAGAAGACGCCCAAGCCGACGACGTCAGCAGCAGCAGGGTCCACGCCGCAGACAAATCCACTGCCGGCGTCATCTTGTGCGCGCAAGACTGCAAGTGGGGGTCTCTGTCGGAGACTTTTCTTCAGTCAACGCTCTGGGAGGAGTCCCAGACGTGTCCTTGGGGCGGGGGCGACGTTGATAAGGATTGAAAAAAAAAAGAAAAAGAAAAAGAGAGAGAGACCTTGTCAAAGTCTGACATGAATTCTGCCCAAATAAAGACTTGATTCAACTTTTTTGAAAACAGTTTGCGCCCGCTATTTCTTTCTGTTGTTGTAATTCCGAATATAATTTCTTACTTGACCACTAGACGGCGACATACCACATGTGTGACTTTTCTCTTGTCACATTATGATTTGTGTCTGGAAAATATAACTTGCAACTTTATCTCCTAAAGTTTGACGTTTTTTTGGTGCCATTTGACTTGCACGTGTACAGTTACGTAAACATCTAGTGAGTGGGTGACGGCTAAATTGAGCATAAGTCTTATTTTTGTCCCAGTGTCGTTTCCCAGCCTTCTTTGTGGAAATCATAACAAAAGTGGCTTGACGCGTTTGCTTCATTGCAGCCAAATCAGCCGTGTCGGCAGGTCATCTGTCTGTCCAGGGCGCTTTTCAAATAGGCAGGAAACGTCAACCCGGGGCGTTTAGGTCTGCTCAATGGAGCGTTCATTTTCCATCATTAGGAGGATTGTGGTGCACCTCAGCGCAACCGGGGGGGTGGGGATGGGTTGGGGCAGTGAGGGCTAAAGGTAACCCGATGCGGACTGCACACTTCTGCTTCTTCTCAGACGCCAACTCTTTGCTTCCTCTTCAAAAAAAAAAAAACATCAACAACCTCGCAACAGCCTTTTGTGTGACGTTTGTCAAGAAAAACCTTGGTTATTTATTTCTTTATTTTTCATTGAAAAGTACACAAAGTGGACAGTTGCTGATTAGTGTATCAAATTCACGCTTTTGTGCGTCACATCAAAAAAGCTCAACATGGGGTCCTAATTGGGTCCCACTTAATACCTCCTAATTTTGCCTGTCCAAAAACAGAACAGCATGGCTTTGTTGTTATTCTTGCTACATGGCCAAGGCCTGAGACATTTTTAGACTGGAGGTGGTTTAGAGCCAGGGCCACACAACAGGGGTCTTGGGGGGGGGGGGGGCTAATCCTTCTTCTATGATGTGTGTGTGTGTTGTCCAAAGACCCCATCCATCAATGAAGGGGGGGGGGGGGTCACCTGCCCTCCTGTTTCCAGCCCCAAAACAACCCCGGCTGCTTTTCCGAGAGGGTTCAGAGGTCACCTGACTTGGTCGTCACAGACACTCGAGGTGACATTCACACTTGAGGCCTCGATCGCATGACAGCAGCTATTAATCAATACCTTTATTTTGAATGCTATGGAAAAATAGCACATTAATATTTGTTTGTTTGAATTTAAAGGATCATTGCAATAATTAAAAAAAAAAAAATTGCATGCAATAGAGTTAATAATAATATGATTGGAGGAAATAAATTGGAGACCATCTGTTTTGTATCATGTGGTGGCAGCAGCAGCAGGCAAAAAAATAACAACAAAACACACACACACACACACACACGAGTGATTTGATTGAATCCAAATGTGACGCTTGAGGCTGCTTCGTGTATCCAACTTTGACCTTCTCTCGCATGCCCGCCGCCAACTTAAACCCCTCCCCCGCCTCCCAACCACCGCCTTTGGCCCAGAGGAGCTAAAAACATGCTCTTAGGTTATATTGCAACAGCTAAAATTTCAAACTAAATATTACTGTAACCATGACTGGCTTTAAACTGTGAAAAAAAAAAAAAAAAAGAATCAGACAAGACAACCTAATCTTAACGTGTCAATCTGAAAGTCTTCAAATGTAATGTTTTACTAAATACTAAGCAAAAATCGTAAGCCTTTTCAACATTTTTTTGTTTTTGGTGCGGGAACACAAAAGCCGTTCCGAGGTTGGAACATGAGCTGCTCTAAAAGGCACTTTTCTAATGACAAGCCAACTTCTCCAGGCACGCTCCATATGGTTTACATAAGAGACGAGGTAAGCACTTGTGTGATGAATTACCTCCACCGAGGAGGTCAGGCGTGCTTTTTGTTTGCTTATTTGCGTGTGTCCAATCAAACAGTGGAGGAAGAGGAGTTTGCGTGGACTCTCAGTATTTTCGTGCTTTTAGTATCATTTTAGTCTTTTGCTATCAAGGTTCAAGGAAACCCTCCATTTTTTCATCTGTTTGGTCAGATCACACGATACGGTGAAAGAGCTCCTCCATCAACCTGGAATCGCAAATGGGAGAAAAATAGCAAAGTCGCGAGTCAATAAATAACGGCGCACCTCCAGGTGATTACATGGAGGGTCAAGGCCGCAGTGTTTATTGTCTCGGGCGGCCGAGACGTCTGGTAGAGGTTTCGGCGGCGACGTGCCTCAATGTTTGCTGAGACGGGGAGGGGTGCACTGAATGAACATCTGTCATTTTGTATTGTC
Source organism: Syngnathus leptorhynchus (assembly GCF_054491065.1). Lineage (NCBI taxonomy): Eukaryota > Metazoa > Chordata > Actinopteri > Syngnathiformes > Syngnathidae > Syngnathus > Syngnathus leptorhynchus. Next base: position 16,798,234 of record NC_141199.1, on the reverse strand, counting down.
CTTGAATCATGTTGCCTCGTAACATAACATTTTTAAGAGGTACCTCAACTCATTTCATGAAATGAATCCAATGGTAGATTGTGAGTTTTGAACCTGGGCCTTCAGTAGTGAATTATTGCTAACGCTAAAACGCCGTGTGGCGAGCTATTTTGCATTTCGGACACACAATTCCATTTATCGTCTCATACATCAGAATCAATATTGATCAAAAATTGTCAATAAAATCCATTGTACTCACCAGAGATGCCGATGTGCGATTTCTTTGCTTTGTGGCCCAAAAATGTTCATTTCCAGGTTAAAACAAGCAAGCCAAAGGTTGGTTGACCTCGGCACATCAAGTCCAGTTTTTCTTGAAAAGTGCATGTCGGCCATCGTCCTTCCCTAAAAAGCAATCTTTGAATCTTGTTCAGATCAACCAATCAAAAAGGTAAACATAAACTAGTCAGCTGAGCCAATCAGAGGAGATGAAAATGCTTATATCGCTCTGAGCCGTTGTAAAAGTGAAGAGCGGTGAATCTAAAATCTGATTGGTTCAAAGAAGAAATCCCTGACACAGATTGAATCGGGAGATGATATTCATGTGACATAATCAAACTCATTTAAAGCAACCTTTTACCTAGTAAATTAAAAAGCGTACCTGCATATTCGGTCATTCTACAACAGGGGTCTCAAACTGGTGATTTAATCTAGGTGTGTGTGCGGGTAACATCGAGTAATCCACAAAAAAGTATTCCAAAAAAGTCAAGTTGAAACGAAACACTTGATCATACTTGGATTTCTGCTTCAAGCAGACTTGCGGTAAGGGGCCCCGAATTCAGTCTGATACCCCCCACCCCGCCGGCGTCGGATAGAATTGGAGAGGTCCTGGGGGTCCTGATAGTGAGTGACGAAAGCGAAGGGGAGAATGTCGGCGTCATGGCCGTCGGTGTGAGACCCGTGTTCCTGGCCAAGGGGGAGTAGGCATATCTGGGATAGGAGGGCCGCCGCCTCAGGCTGCGTGCCCGAGATGGTTTGCGGGGCGGCACTGTCCGTACCCCCGGCTGGGCTACAGATGTTATGAGCGGAGGCGGCGGGTGATCCAGGTCCTTGCGGCCCCCTGGGAGCTCCTGGTCCGGAAGCATCCCGATTTCAGCGAAGACCTCGGCCAGAGTCTGGAAGCAAGGCTCCCAGTCTAGCAAGTAGTCCCATCTGCGGCCCCCATCCAGATACTCCAGAGAATCTGCAGACTTCCCTTCTAAATTCTTTTCTCTAATCCTTATGAGGAGGCCTGGTCCTTGTTCTTTGAAATGGTGCAGACTTTCGATGCTGGCCATCCCCGAGACCAAACGTAGACCGGGCGATAAGGATTGTCCTGGCCCAACGGTCACAGATTGGCAGGACGCTGGGTTTTCCAAGATCCCTTTTTCATCTGGTTCGCAGCAGGGGTACTCGTTGATCCACTTGATCTCCTGGTCCTCGGCCGTCTCGCCTTCCGCCGAGCCACGGCCGCTCTGGATGGAAGGCGTTTGGCGGCTGGACGCATCGCAGTTTTTCGTTATGATGGCAGGTTTCATGTTTTGCAGTGAGAAGGCTCGGTCCAGTTGCTTCAGGTTTGTGGCCGTGTTTTTGAGGCCAGCCTCTTTGAGTTTTGATCTGAGCACCAAGCCCACGAAAACGACAAGCATCAACAGGAATACAACAAGTGAGATGCTCAGACTAAGGACGTGGCTGTCAAGTTTCACCCCAACGGCTGCCCCGGCTAAACTGGATACGTTGATAAAAACCTGACAGAAAGTTGTCCTGGACCCAGGTCGGGGACTTCTGGCGGACACGACCAGCTTCAGTACATCCTCGCCGCCCTGTCTGCGGAACACAGGTCCTGACGCATAGATGGCTCCAAAGGTTTTATTGACGGAGAAGAACGACGGTGGGTCCAGAAGGGAGTATTCCACCAACCCGTCCAAACCTCCATCTTGGTCCAGTGCCATCACAAAGCCAACGGCATCGCTTGGCTTGGCGTTTCGGGGCAGGAGGAAACGGTATTGGCTCTGTGTGAAGAGGGGACTAAACTCGTCCACTCCCTTGACAGAAACATGCACTTGGACTGTCGCCACCTTGTCGCCTTTGTCCCGGGCTTCCACCACCAAGCAGTACTGGCTCTCACGCTCGTAGTCCAAGGTCTGCCGGGTGTGAACATCACCGGTGCGGGGATCCACGGCCAAGGCGGACTCTTCCCTCTCTATCCCACCAGAATCTCCGAAACAGGAGGACAGGACAGAGTAGGTAAGTTGTCCATAGGCGCCCATGTCTTTGTCGACACCACGGATGGTGCAGACGTGGGTGAACGCCGGAAGATTCTCCAGCACGGAACAATTAAATGCGGAGAACAGGAAGAAGGGACCGTTGTCATTCTCGTCCAACACCGTGATGAAAACTTTGGTGAACGCCGTCTTCCGATCTTTTGTAGAGTCATCGCCATCAGACGCCCGGATGATGAGGGTATATTCGGATTCTTCCTCGTAGTCTAGCGAGGTGTTGACCACCAAAAGTCCAGACTCAGGATCCATCTGGAGGCGTCCTCCGCTGTTCCCTGAGATGATGTCATAGCGCAGTAGACCGTTGACTCCCTCGTCGGGATCTGTCGCACTGACCTGCGCCAGGCTGGTGCCCGGGTGGCTGTTTTCGCTGACTCGAACGTGATACTCTGGACTCGGAAAAACCGGCGCGTTATCATTGCAGTCCGAGACAGTCACCATGATAACGGCGGAGCTGTTGAGACGTGGCGTCCCTCGATCGGACACTCTCACCGTGAGTGCGTAGTTCTTAACGATCTCACGGTCCAGCGGGCCACACAGTACCAGCTGCCCGACGTTGTTCATCCGATTCTCCACCTGTGTCGTTTTGACTTCCAAACAGAAACGCCTCTCTTTGTTTCCTGCGAAGAGGGCGTAGTCCAGATACGTGTTTTCGGGGCTCCGGTCTTGGTCGGAGGCAAAGACGGTCAGGAGCGTTGCGGCAATGGGCGTATCCTCCGAGACGGTGACGGTGTAGACGTCCTGGAGAAAGAGCGGCGTGTGGTCGTTGGTGTCCTGGATCAATACATCGACGGATGTAACGCTAGATCGGACGGGATCGCCTCCGTCTCTGGCTTCGACGAGAAGACGGATGGGGTTACTGTTGCCGGTGGCCTTCATGGGCTTATTGGTGAAAAGTGATCCTGAAAGATAAACAAAAGGGGTTAGCAAATACAATGTGAAGTCAGAGCAACATGCTAAGCTAATATTAGCCACGTGGAGATAAAAGTTACAAAGAACAACAAATCTGGCCAACCAGCAGTGGTTTTCATCCTGCTTGGCCTATTTGAACTCCGACAAATAGTACCGGGTCGTACGCTCCGGTGGAAAACGGGACCGATGTGAAAAATGTTTCACTAAAAGGTCGATGAAGTGTTAGGGCGGCTAATATGGTGCCATAATACATGAAGTGTTAACACATCCTTTCTCTTGTTAGCATTACCCGCGTACCTCCTTCATTTTAACCCAAACCATGTGTACAGTATTACAACGTAACGTTTCACCCCGCCAACCGATTTATGATCCGCCTTCAGTGGCCTGCTCTGCTGAATTTTCGACACATTGGCTTGATTCATTTTGACTGGGTTGTGTATTGTTTCACAAACATAAGGAGGCCATTTTAGCAAGGAAAGGCATGTATCAGATGGCAGTATTAGTTTCACTTTTTTGCACTCCTCAACAGGAAGCCGGGCAATTATTCTCATATTTAATGTTCCTGAGCCCATGAATTACCTTCAGGGAGGAAAATAAAGTTGCATATGGTTAAAGTACCCCAAAAAAAAGCAGGAACGCCAAAAAGCTAGTCAGGTGGTGATTCTTTGGCGAGAGACGACGATTGGTGTTGTCCGTCCCGTCTATTGAAATGTTCCAAAAAAAAAACTTGATTCAAACTTTGGAAGAATTACCAGTCCGTTGTGGTCGCTGGCATTTGGTGTCGTTGTCGCGACTAGCACGAGTCCATTATTGTAACTTGGATCGCGACTGGCAAAATATTTCCTTGAGTAAGGCTCATTGTCGTTCTTACCAGTTTGCGGGTGGACGTAAAAGCCTTGTAAAAGAGACGAGAGCAGCTTGTAGGTGATCTTGCCGTTCGGTCCTGAGTCCATGTCGGTGGCGGACACGTTCAAGACAAACGTGTCTGCCGGGGCCAGCTCCGACAACTCCGCCTTGAGCAGACACAAACACTCAAATCGGGCCATAATCCACTTCAATAAATAAACGGAAAATTGAATTTATAAAGATCACATTTTGCCTTTTTCACACAAACCTGGTATGAGACCTGGTTGAAAATGGGACTGTTGTCATTGACGTCCAGCACCTGGACTTTCAACTCTCCAGAGGTCCGGTGAAGAGAATCCGATGCCCAGATGGTCAGCGTGTACTCGGCCTCCTCCTCAAAATCCAAAGCTCGGGTCAGCCAGACCACGCCGGTGTACCGCTCCACAGCGAAGGCGCTTTCTACGCCGGCATCTCCAGCAAAGCTGAAGGTGATAGCGGGGCCGAGGTCCACGTCATTTGCCGTCACCTGCGTCACCGCGTACCCCGCCGGTACATCTGTTGATATACAGTTGACGGTATGTGGGTCCTTCAGTTTTTAAAGTGTTCCTGTTCCTGAGCGTCTTACTCTCTGAGAGCAGCACAGGTTCCATAGGGGGGATGGCGGGACTGTTGTCATTGACGTCTACCACTCGGAGCCAGATGATGGCGGTACTGCTGAGTGGAGGGTTTCCTTTGTCTGACGCCTGCACCACCAACCTGAAATGAGAAGAAAAATCATCCATCCATTCATCTAGCCCAGCTGAGTCTTGGACTGCTTATTTGCCGAGTTAGCATACTTGTACGAAGACGTAATCTCACGGTCCAGCATCGAGTTGGTGGCAAGGATCCCACGGACTGAGTCCAGAATGAAAGCGTCGTTTTGGTTCCCGGAGATGATGGAAAACTCAATTTGCCCGTTTTCTCCATTGTCTTCGTCGTAGGCAAAAACCTAAAGATTGGACGTATGCTCGTTAGCTTGTATGCTAAACGTTATTGCAGAAGTTGGTGGAGGATCCGTTTTGTTAATAGTACAAACTGCAACGTGCGTGAAGATGCCGACCTGCATGACGTAGGTGTTGCGACCTTGGCCCTCCCACACGGCGCTCCGGTAGACATCACGTTCAAATACGGGGGCGTTGTTGATGGCGTCCCGCAGGGTAACGTCCACCCTGCAGTAGGCCGTCCGCCTACCGTCCTCTGCCAGGACCAGGAGCTCCACTCGAGGGCTCGTCACAAAGTTGTCCTGCCGTAATCGAATCTCACCTGATACCAAATCGTTTGCACAAAATAACACAAACGAAACCGATGACACACAATTTTGAAAATGCTTATTTCCACACAAGCAAGACTTGTTTGGTCATGAAGTAAGGTGAATCTCACAAAGTCCAGTCTCAGCCAAGCGAGTTTTAAAATTGACAATCACCTTTTGGGAAGTAACAAACAACATGAGTAACTTATTAGTCTATCAAGGAGATGTTATGGAAGGCTGGAACACGATCCCCAATTGTGGGGGTTGGAAACTGCTCAGAGATGAAGCTGATAATTTGTGCTTGGCGAGGAAAGATGGCGCAGATATTTTTCTGGCAAAGATGTTTTTACGGATGTCGTCATGGAAAATAAAATGGCTGATTAGAAGAGAATGTGAAATTAGCATTTTGGCGGAGGAAGGCCACAGTCTCTCTGAGTCTTTTACCTGAGCGGGAATCAATGGAAAATGCGCCTCGGTTGTCGTCTGGGAATATGGAATATGAGATCTTTTCCAATTGGCCTTCAGATTGTCCCTCAGCGTCAACTGTTGCGATCCATGTGCCTGGAAACCAAAATCACCGGTAGGGCTATTTTCTCAAAACAAAATGGCCGACTTCCTGTTTGGTTTCTGACATAGCTTCTTAAGACTCTAAAAGAAAAAAATTTTGGGGCCCTGATTGTGAATCTACTGGACTAAAATATTTCCACCCAAATGCAAAAACTCTGAAAATATAAGTGGTACTAACCCGCCTTGCTGTTTTCCGCGATGGTGGTATTATAGAGGTTTTGTGTGAATCGCAAGTCTTCGGTTTCTCCTCTGAGGTGAACGAACACCAGGCAGCTCGTCGTCAGCACGGGATTACCACGATCCGATACCGCCACCCGCAACTTCCTTCCGAGGAAGCCCGCCCTCACCCGTCGCCTCATTGAGATTTCTCCTGTTTCTGCATTGATGTCGAAAAGATTCTCCTGGTCGTCGGGAAGGGAAAAACGAACAGTCCCGTTGGGACCCAGGTCGGCATCTGTCGTCGTCACCGTGGCGACCACTCGGTTCGGAAGCGTCTCGGCAGAGACTATCGCCTCGACGGGATTGCTGTCACAGACGGGAGCGTTGTCGTTGACGTCGTCCACCTGGATAGTTACGGACACTATCGAGCTCAACGGGTCTTGGTTTCCGCCATCTGTCGCCAGAACTTTAAGGGAGAACTGGGACCTGGATTCCCGGTCCAGGATCTTGGTAGTCCGGATGTCACCGGTGGAGGGGTCGACGGAGAACGCGCCCTGACTGTCATCGTCCGTCAGCGAGTATGTCACGTCACCGTTGGTTCCGTGGTCGGGGTCCAGGGCGGTGACGGTCAGGACCGCCGCCCCGGCCGGAAGGCCTTCGCTGACCGAGGCACGGTAGCTGTCCACAGTGAAGGCCGGCGTGTTGTCATTTTGGTCCAGGAGGAGCAGTTGTAGCTGCGTGGTGGTGCTGAGCGGGGCGGGGCTGCTGTCACGGGCTTGGATAGTCAGCGTGTAGTTGTGATGGTCCTCGCGGTCCAGAATCTGAAGGGTCTTGACGGCTCCTGTGTGCCCGTCGATGGCAAAGACACCGTGGTCCTCACCTGAAGATGATCACACAGATGATACACAGTGTGTGTGTAAATAAGACTTTTTTTTTTTTTTTTTCATCTTCTACCACTAAACTGGCTGACAATTGCTCTCGACGTGCGCAGCATTACTTGCTCACCTATGATGGCGTAACGAACGGTGGCGTTCTCGCCAACATCTGGGTCGGACGCCCGGGCAGTGTGCACGATGCCAGGCGGAAGGTTTTCCGGAATGCTGATCCGAAAGGACGACTGCGAGAAGCTTGGCCGATTGTCGTTGTCATCCAGCACTGAGCACAACACCGTGGCGGTGCCCGAAAGAGGTCGCGGGCTGCTATCACGGGCCTGGACTGAGAACGACAATCGACAGAGGGATCACACAAACTGAACCTGCTTGACGCATTTTCTTTTTGCCTTTACGTTTTATCCACTTGTTAATTACTCCGTGGCTGAGTTTGTTGACTTTTTCTTGGTGGGATGAGGGGCAGCGGGGGTGGGTGGTCTTACCTCTCAGGGTGAAGTGTGGCTGCTGCTCCCGGTCCAGGAAGGCTGATGTGGCGATCAGGCCGGAGTACGGATTGATGCTGAAGAGCTCGTAGCCGGGACCAGGTAATAGACTGTACCACACCACCGCGTTCTCCTCTGGGGAGAGTGTCAATCATCCATCACAGAAAACAAAATGTCACCGCTCACTAAGGGATAGGGTCTTACAGTATTGTTTCTCACAAACGGTCTTTTCCAAGTATGTGTAGTTACTGTATTTGTTTTTTAGTTCAATGGTTCTATATAAAAAAGAAAGTTTGCGCTGATATGTGTCATTGGCAACAACCATAGACTTTATTGGCACATATGGCTCAGATTATTGACATCATCGCCAGAGGAGACCTTTGAGAAACCCCAACTACCCACCCCCACCCTAAACCCCCCCCACTTGCTGTTTTTGGACTCGACTCACCCCTTAGAATGTTTGCGAGAACCCCCTGGTGACCCCCCCCCCCCTCAAATAAAAAGAAAAAAAATACGAAGCCGCTGTCAAAGCTGCGACAGCATTTGAACAGAGCCGCACTGTTGGCAGCAGCAAAGCAAATAAATGGGACTGGGGAAGGTCGGGCCGTGTTCAAATAAACACCTGTGATTACGGGTTAGATGTGTGAGATGATTTCCAGTCCGACTGTTTATTTCTATTGTGCAAGCTGACCATTTTCACAAAGTGCTAGAAAGAAAACCATCGGATCGCAGTACCTGAATCCTCATCGGTGGCGGACAGTTGGACCACCAACTCTCCGGGTTCCCTGTTCTCCGCCACGCTGGCGACGTAGACGTCGCGACTGAAGACGGGCGGACGGTCGTTGACGTCGACCACCTCGACCGTCAGCGTCTGGCTGGATGAGAGCGGAGGCAGGCCGCCGTCTACCGCGGCCACGCTCAGCCGGTGGAAACGCGCCGTCTCAAAGTCCAACGGCGCCGAGAGCCGCAAGAGTCCTGCGTGATAGAAGAACTCGAGTTAGATTTCCATTGAGTTTTATTCATAAAGCAGTACCTGTTTTCTCCTCCAGGGTGAAAACCCCTCTTTGGTTTCCCGCCAGTATGACGTAAGACACGGTCCCGTTCTCCCTCTCGTCCGCATCCGCCGCCACAAAATGGTGGATCAGACTGCCTTCCACCGTGTCTTCTGCAACCTGGACCGCATCAGCCGACTTGAAGCTAGGTTGATTATCGTTGACGTCCAGCAGAAAGACCCTCGCCGTCACCGCCGCGTGCCTCTCGGCTTGGTCGCTGGCGGTTACGGTGAAGGTGTAGGCCGGGCTGGCCTCCCGGTCCAGGGGCGCTGCCACCGTCAATCTTCCGGTCCGAGAGTCCAAGTGGAAGGGGAATCCCGGTGGCGAGGCGAGGGAGTACCACAGCGCGCTGTTCAGATATGTACCGTCCTCGTCTCTGGCGCAAAAGGCGAACGCCAGGGATCCAATGGGGGTGTCCTCCCGCAAGGCAAACACTATTATTTCGTCGGGGAACCACGGTGGATGGTCGTTGACGTCCTCTACCGTCACAAATACCCGCACCGTTACGTTCCCGCCGGCATCGTCCTCACTGACCGCAGTGAGTTCATATTGGGCAGCGGCCTCGTAGTTCAGAGTCTGGTAGACATAGATGTCTCCTGACTGGGAATTGACGCCAAACCGGGAGTCCCCGTCACCATCGGTGAAGGAGTAGCTCAATTTGTTTCCGGGAGTCACGATGCTAACGGAACCGATCACGGTTCCCGGCGGATCGTCCTCTCTGACCCTCAGATGTCTCACGACTGTTGGGAACGCTTGTCCGGACTGGTTCTCTGATCCATACACCTGGAAAGGACATTAGATTTTCTTTCTTTGCTTGTTTTTAGATTAGATACCTTGTATATTTAAGTAAACAGCAGGAGAATACACCCTAGACTGGTCGCCAGCCAGACGGCCATTCACTCACATTCACAACGCCAACAAATGGCAACTGAACGCTAATGTAGCGCTAGAAGGAATAAACGTGTCAAACACTGCCACCTGGTGGATTATTTGAAATAGAGGTCATTGGAGCCAGCCACAAGTGTACCTGCACGTGAATGAGTGCAGTGCCCTCTAGTGGTGGAGATCCGCCATCTCTGGCTGTCACTTGGAGGATGTAAGTGGCTTCCCCGCTATGCTTGAACAGCGACGTCGTCCTGATGTCTCCGCTCTTAGCGTCAATCTCGAAATGTCTCAAACGTTGACCTTCCGCACCGACTGACATAGAAGAAGGTTTGAGAAATGTCTTACGCCTACTTTTAATAGAAACCACTTGAACTGAAAGGACTTACCGTTTACCAACGACAAAGTGACAGTTCCATTTTCGCCCGCATCCAAGTCTCTGGCAAAAATGTTTGTCACCAACGATCCTGTTGGCATTCTGGGCGATATCTGACAAGTAAATATACGCAAGTCAAGTCAAAAATGTTCTACACGTGTACATTTTGGTTATTATTGCACTTGTGGACCACCATCCATCTCAGGGGGCGGCCATTTTGTCTTGCACCGTCACGTAATGGTGAGTGAAAATGACAACATGTTAGGGCTCAGCTTTGTTACCTGTCTGTCCGTCCATTCGCATAACGCTCACCTGGACGTTGCGCTCCTTGCTAGCCGATAGATGGCTGAACTGCGGGGCGTTGTCGTTGACGTCAGTGACCAGGATGTGGACTCTGGCGGTGGCATTGCGACGTGGGTTGCCATGGTCGGCAACCATCACTTCCAGGATGTGCTGGCTGCTCTGCTCCCTATCTAACTCCACCCAGTTGACAATCTCACCTGAGGTTGCATGACAGGAAGTTGAAGAAAAAATGCTAATGAACAGTTGCTTGTCGGTCATAAAGAAGGAATAGCTTTACCCGTTTCAGCATTAATGCGGAAGAACTTCCCATCCGAGAGCAGGATGAAGGAGAGCTGAGCGTTTTTCCCAGAGTCCCGGTCGGTGGCGGCAACCTGCCCTACCAAAGCACGAGGCGACGGTCCTTCTGGCAGGACCAAATAGTATGTAGCCCTGCTGAAAACTGGCCAATTGTCATTGACGTCCAGCACCAGAACCACCACCTCCGTCGTAGCGTTGGCCTCGCCTAACGTAGCAACTGCTCTGAAGCGATAGGCCGATTCCCGCTCGTAGTCCAGATCATCAGAGAGGTACAACCACCCGCTTCCGGGATGGATCCGAAAGGGAAACCAAGGGGAGCCTGCTTCCTCCTCCAGGGAGTAAACCAGTTCTGCGGTTTCGGAGGGGGCACCAGAGATACGTTGGGCCCTCACCTGGATCGCCGGGGAGTCCTTTGTAGAACTCTCGCTGATCTCCACCTGGTAGACCAGCGTCTCAAAGGCCAGGCCATCACCTCGGGAGGCCCGCTCCACGTTGACGGTGAGTGTCAGAGTGGCGCTACGACGGGGTTCCCCGCCGTCTTCAGCCGTGATTTCCAATTGAATCGGCCTGGGGAAAAAAAATATTATCATGTTGGATATATTATGACAAGACAAAAAAATTATACATATTATATATTATATATATATATTGTCTTATAATATATAAAAAATATTAAAAATATATATAATATAATAATTATATATTGTATTTTTCTTGTCGTGACACCAATTACTACTTTCCTATTAACCTGGGCTTTGCTCCCATCTTGGGGCATTTAAAAAAAAAAAAAATCACCAAGCAACTACTTGTAAACCAAACAGTTCTTTTGGTAAAGTTATTTCTACCTTTCTTGAGCATCCGCTCTCAGACTTTGATTGAGCGTAACCGTTCCGAGGTTCGGGTCCACTGCGAAGACCTCGCCATAGCGACCTCTCAAGTAATAGGTCACCCGACCATTGACGCCGCTGTCATCATCGTGGGCGTGGGCGATGTACACCGTGGTGCCCGGCGCCGTGTTTTCCGACACAAAGACGGAGTCCCAGAGTTTGTGGAATACGGGCGCCGCGTCATTAACGTCAGCCACGGTGACGTCGACCCGCGTCCCGCCGTAGACCGGGGAGGATCGGGCGAAGGCCTGGAGGAAGAGCAGGGCGTACGGTAGAGTCTCGCGATCCAGAGGTTTCGCCGTGCTGATCAGGCCCGTCTCGGCATCCACGGCAAAAAGACCCCGCGGGTCGCCGGAGGAGATGCGGTAACAGATGGATTCCGTTGAGTCTGTGAAACACAAGATGACATCACAGAAGGACGCTAAACCTGAAATTTGTCAGAATCAATTTTCCATTCATTGGCTGACTGGTCCTTCAGTATAGAACATTTTCAACAAAGAAAAAAAATCCATTGAGTATAATTACAATGGAATTAAACCCTTGAAGTAAGTGTTTGTCGCATCACGCACTTATAAGATTACAGACTATCTTAATGACGCCTAACCTTGTTGTTTCTGATTTAATCTTTAAGCCGTTAATTAATGAAGTGGCCTGGCGTGACTGCTGCCTGCTGTCATGAAGCTTCAGCCCTACTTCAGGTTGGTCCACACAAGTTTGCTGGCACTCTGCATTGTCATCTGTTGATCTACTTATATAGGATTAAAGCTTAAAGGGCAGCCGCAGTCTTCACGTCTGGAAATCAAACTGGCACGTTTCAAACAATCCACAAAGATGTTTCGGAAAATGCTCTTGTGGGTATGTCAAAAAAAAAAAACATTGTCTTTGATAAATATTTGATCAATTCATTCGAGGGCAAAAACCTACCCGTTGGATTTGTGGCCCGCACGGTGCCTACGCTGGTGCCCGGTGGGGCGTCCTCCGGCACGGTGAAGTCATATCGGGATGTCTGGAACACGGCCGGAGCGGGGACGCTCGACAAGACGTCGATAATCACCTCGGCCGGTCGGAGCGACGACACGCCCCCGCCGTCCCGCGCCGTGATGGATAACTTGATGCTGGTGGCGCCCGGGCGTGTCAATGAGGACGTGAGATACAGAATCCCTGTCGGGTACACACATAAAACATGAAAAGCGAATCTGGACGCGTCAGGTTGACACCTGGAGTTTTGATTACCCGTTTGTTCATCGAGGGCAAACAGAGCAGACAGGTCGCCGGGTAGGATGTGGTAGGTGATGTCGCCGTAGCGACCGGCGTCGGCGTCGGCGGCCACAACTCGTAGGAGCTCGGTGCCGGATGGCGCGTGACTGCTGATGCCGGTGGCGTATCGCTCGGGCTTGAATACCGGCGCATTGTCGTTGAGGTCTCGGATCTCCACGTGCACGTACGTGTGCGCGTAGAGACCTTCCTACCAAGCCGAGAAACGGAAATTGAAAAAAAACATCGAAAAATAACATTGAAAGTAGGAGTCCTTAGCATACGGACCGGATCGTCTGCTCTGACCAGGATGTCGTAGGCAGTCTGTCCGGCATCTCTATCAATGTCCCGGGAGACGTACAGCTCTCCGCTTTGAGAATTAATATGGAACAGGTTCTGGTTCTGATCCAACCCGTCAAAGACTTCAGGTAGGGAATAGACCAGAACACTGAACTCTGGACTGTCCGCATCAGTGGCCACAACCTAGGAAAATAATACAGGAAAGGTTTGGTGTCTGTGAGCCAGAAAGTGTCTCGGGGGGCGGTCTAGTATGTACTTGCAAAAAACAGGTCCCGGGGGTGCTGTGTTCCATCAAGCTGGCATTGTAGAGACTCTGCTGGAATACCGGCCCGTTGTCGTTGACGTCTTCCAGGACCAGCCTGACAGTGGCGGTGGTTGACCTGGCCGGTTCCCCGCAATCTTCCGCCACCACCAGGAACAAACACACCTCCGGCTGCCTCTCCCGGTCCAGTTCTCCGGTTGTGAGGACCAATCCGGACTCCGCATCCACACTGACCGGGCAGTCCCGGTCGGACTTGAGGATAGAATAGGTGATGTCGGCGTTGACTCCCTGATCCGAGTCGTGGGCCTCCATCTGGATGACGGTAGTCCCTTTAGGGGCATCCTCTGAGATCCGGACCTCAAACACATCCTTCTCAAAAACCGGGGAACAATCGTTGGCGTCTGCCACCTTCACGAGAAGAACCGTCTCGCTGCTCAAACGAGGACTGCCGAAATCCAAGGCTTGGATCTTCAACTGGTAAAGATCCTTCTCTTCCCTGTCGAGATGGGAGCAGACGCACAACGCGTACAGAAATTCGTCCGTCTGCTTGAGAGCGAACTTCCCATCGCCGCCCTCGAGCTGGACCGACACCGACTCCCCTTGGCCGTCCGGGTCCGACGCGGAAATCCGGGCCACGTAGTCGCCGATCTCGGCGGCTTCGGAAACCAGCGTATCTCCGTTCTCGCTGAGGAACAGCACGCTAATGATGGGGCTGTTGTCGTTGACGTTGCGTACCTTCACAAGAACCAAGGTACTGCTGGACTCTGGTTGAGCTCCGTTGTCTTTGGCCGTGACGATCAGCTCGTGGAAAACCTGCCACAGTAAGAAACAGTATCAACGCAGTGAATCAAAATGAGTCGGTATAAAATAAAGTAACTCCACCTGTGCTTCGAAATCCAATGGCCTGTTGAGAAACACCACCCCGGTTGTCTCGTCGACATCGAACAACTCATCGCTGTCGCTCTGTCGCCGGTTGATCTCGTAACTGACCCTGGCGTTGTCGCCCCGGTCCCGGTCCGCGGCGTAAACCCGGCACACAGACGACCCCACCGGAGCATTTTCCGGGACGGACGCGTCGTATTTGCTCAGGTTGAACACGGGCGGGTTGTCGTTCTCATCTATGACCCAGATGTTGACCCGGAGCCTCCCGATCTGGGCGGGGATGCCGCCGTCAAAGGCCTCCACGGTTAGAGTGTAAAAGTCATAAGATTCTCTGTCCAATCTTCTGTCCAGAACCAAATCCAGGCCGGGCTGGTTTCCAGAACCTCTGGGCTGCTCCAGCCGGAAGATCTGCTCCATATGAGCCTCTCGGATCCGGTAGCCCTGGGTGCCAAACTGGCCTTCATCCTGGTCCCGAGCTCCTTCGAGGTGGAAGCGGCTACCGGGTGGGCTTATCTCAGACACATTCAGGTCCACTCGCTCGGAGGGAAACAGCGGCGAATGGTCGTTGATGTCCTCCACGTTGATCCGAACTCTGACCACCTCCCCCGTTAGGGTAGCCACCACAAATTCGTATGTCCCGCGACTCTCTCGGTCAAGAACTGTCAATGTGGAGATGATGCCCGTGTCCGGGTCGATCTCCAGATCGCGGAACACGTGCGAGTCGCGGCTCTCTGAGATGAAGAAGCCGTCAGTCGGACCACTCAGACTGGTGGCCAGGTCGCCGACCACAGTGTGAGCGGGCAGACCCTCCGGGATGGACAGCGTCAGGTTGGACGCGTCTACCCATAAGGGGGCGCACAAGAGCGCTGGAATCAGCAGTGTGTACACGCTTCGGTACATCTTTTTCTTTTTTTTAACAGATCAGATCAGGGGTGTTTTTTTTTTTCTTTTTTTTTTTTTTTTTTCAAGACCAGGAATGAAATTGCCACTTTGACATTGTTCAACTCTAATTTCACAGGCTAAAATTGATCCATAAATTGACAAACAGCTTTGTATTCTACTAGATTAGATCTGAGACGAAGCACACAACATTCAAAAATCAAAGCAAGAGCAAACCATTTGGATTCCAAGGCGCATCTTCCTGAATGATGTGCAATTGGTGGAAAACAAGAAAGTGAGAGAGGGAAACGAATATCTTCTCTTTTCCTGCCATACTACTCTCATCTGCTGAAAAAAACAGAATTTGGACACCGTTGGATTAGATTTTCAAATCAAATAAAAAGTCACAGAGCAGTTTCCCAGTTGAATAATCCCAGCAGCAAACTCCTCAATGGACTGAGTGCCTGTCCCCATCTGTGCTGCCTTCTGCCTTGCCACAACGCTAAATCAGGCCCGCCAGATTACGTCGCTAATAGACGTCACAGGGTGTCCGTGAGGAAGAGACAACGGCATATGGGAAAAGACAAATTAGACATAGACACATTTTTATTCAAATATGAACACACGTATATAAAAAAATGTGGGTGACTCAACGTATCAGAAAGTTACAATTAAAAGTGCAAAGTCCAAACAGACTCACATCTCGTATTTCCTCAAATAGAAGACGTCCTTGCACTCAATACTATTAAACATGCACCTCTGTGTTCTATTTTGTGTTTTCCTTTTGTCCTTAATAAAACACAGATTCCACTTGCAGTTTGGTGTTCTGAAATCTGAAAAAGCCTTTTTTTTGGTTTTGTTTACGTTAAACAAATGCTAAAGAACAAACTTTTGTCAGATGGTCAAATGTCCTGCTTATAATTCAACAAATTATTTTATTCATTCGATATTTTTTATGAATTGTCCGATGAATGGGTTTTCAGAATTTTATCCTGCCAAATCTCAAAATTGGTAGTGGTTTAAAAAACAAAACAAAAAAAAACATATCAGTCAAGCCCTACTATATATTATTTAAAGAACAAACAGCAGCCAAAAAAAGGAGAATGTTTATGGTTGTATTTTTGGCCAAAGAGAAGACCGCAATATTGCAAAAAAAGGCACCAAGGTGACATTGCCGTTTGAATCCAGATCAGATTTGAGACAGCGTGTTGTTTTTACTGCATCTTCTTGCCCTCTCCGTCTTTGTGCATGTGCTTGTTGTATTGATTGTCCGTGTTGAACAGCTTGTCCCACCAAGTGAAGGTGGAGGCGTAGTTGCCAACAAAGTTCATGTGGTGGAAATCGTGGAAGCGGGCGCCGGCGTAGAACGGTACCAGGTGCAGTGGGTTGATGGGAATGTCGTACCCGCTGGGGACGGCAAAACAATTTGCATTTGCTTTTTGCTCTTTTTTTTAAAACGAGGTCAGCATTGCCATTGCTTCGGCCGAGAAAACGCGTGGCCTCGGTACCTGTGCACGTCGATGGTCTCCAGCAGACGCACGGCCACCCAGGCCCATAGGAAGAAGACGTGGTTGCAGAAGATCATGATGCCAATGAAGAAGCCCGCCCCCAAGATGATGGTTTCGGCGGGGTGGGCGTACTCGGCCTGCATGCCAAATGGCGACTGGTGGACAAATAAACCCAAGCGCCGATTCAGCGGAGTCACCGGATGTTGATTTTGTGTGTTTGTGTGTCAAGAGGACTCACGGTGAACTCGTGGTGGACTTTGTGGATGTACTTGTAGATCCTTCGATGGTGGAGAAGTCGATGGAGGAAGTAGTGCCATGCGTCCTCCACCACAGCGCAGCCGAAGCACTGAGCCATGATGTATGGCCTGGACACACACATGCCAGTGTTAAAATAATAAAAATTCAAATAATTGTGAATAAAAAAAATCCCAATATGTTCTATGTGGCGCCATCCTGGTCTAAACGGGACATTCTGATTAATATTTTTTTAGAATATGAATGAAGCAACAAAATCCACCCATTTTGCCACTTTCTGTAAATGACATCACGGTTGCTCACAACCAATCACGGTTCACTTGTTTTCTGAGTACGGTCATGTGACCTTGGCAATTGAAGTCGTGATTGGTTGTTATTTGAGCAACATATACAAGCATGTCAATATTGGATCAGCACGCCACTGACCATCGCGGCATGGAATCCCAGTCGTAAGGGATGTTGAAGAACTCGGTGAAGTAATACGTGCCGCAGATGAGTGGCAGTTGGATGAAGAAATGGTTGAAGAGCAACATCTTGAAGCACCGCCATTGCTTATCCCATGTCTCTGGCTTGTCCTGCACGCAGCACAAAGAGCAATGACCCTCTCTCTCTATTGCAAGTGCTTTGGCGCCATCTTATGGAGTTTCGATGTAATTACAAACTGACCGCTTGGATCTTGTACTTCTGCATGAAGGGCAGGAACTGGAAGATGAAGCCAGGGAGGCAAAAGAGGAAGTAGATGAACTCGTGCACGATGAGCGAGCCCCAGGTGGCAATCTGGAACTTTGTGTAGTTGTCCAGCATGTAGTCCCACACGTGATTGAATGAGGGCTGCAAGGGGTTCCTGGGCAAGAATGCGTCCACATACTCTGCCGCCAGGTAGGCCGAGCTCAAGATGTTTGCTGTGCCGTTCACCTCCATGACTGCGATGCAAAGAGACATGTAAGATTAATTTTTTTTTTCCTTTAGTAGCATACCATTGGGTGTTTTTTTTTCTTCTAAAAACTATGGATAAGTCATTTGAACTTTACACTTATTTTTCTTTAAAAGGGATACAGGCAGAAGCTAAGAGTATATTTAATTGGCATAAGGATTATGATGGTGTCTTTGTAGAAAGAAATTTTTTGACAGTGCCTGGGCCGAAAACTTTTGACAGCTTCTAACTGCGCTTACACATTAGCCAACATTTTGTCTGATCTCCATAAAAGCTGTACTCACAATACAAAATGCATGTCATTGAAAAAACTATTTCCAAATTGAGATAACATCAACAATGGCCTTAAATACAAATAAGGAATACAAGTATTACTGTGCTTGCATTTGTTATCACACTGCTATGATAAGATGTCTATATTACGACTTTTAACCTAGCGTCATTCATTTGAAACTTTATAGTATTAGTAAACAACCCGTTTGACCACATTTACAGCAAATATTTAATTTAGAATAACAAATTTAGGCTAAATAAGTGGGTGGCTACAACTTCAATTAGCAGGGCTCGTATTATGATACATTTCACCACGAACGACGCCAGTTCGTGACTTCATCTTTCGCTTTAGTGTTTAAATGTTAAATGAACATTTAAAAGTTAAGCTAATTGTCCGCTTATTGGCATTATTTGCACTCACCTTCCCACTGGCTTGCGTGCTGTGTTATGTGTGAAATGTACCTGGTGGCCTCGCGCGTCAAGTAGTCGAGTGACCAACCTTACGATTGGCCAAGAGTGGAGCGCAAGCCTACGTCACGCTGTCGCTGATTGGCCAGCCACATGAAGCGATGATAGTGAGACTGAGGATCCCCAGAGCGACAGCCAATCAGAAGCCGAGCTGGGCTTTCATAAGGTCTTCATACGTGAGGAGGTTGCGTCTTACAAAATACGTATTGAACAAATGTATTGAATTACATAAATCCTCCAAATTAAGAAACGTCAGAAGAAAAGAAAATATCGTATTCTTTGAATTTAAAAAAAGCCCCCCCCCCTTTTTTTTTTAATGAGGTGGAAAAGTTAGTTTTGTTTTCTGTGAAAAATAGACCAGGTCAAGTCATATCCTCAAGAAAAATGTTGACAATTATTAAAAAAAAAATTCAAATGCGGTTTTGTGTGGTTGCTTCCAACAACTGTAGGGAACAAACAGCACCATCCATTTAAATAGTTTACTGATTTGGCAAAGTTTTTAAAAACAGATCACTGTATGTCATTTCACAGCTTATTCCTTTTAAATACAAGAAGCATAAGATTTATTAATAATGCTCTACAAAACATGTAATGAGAAACATATTCAAAGGTATTAAGCCTACAACAACAGTCCTCGATATACAGTTGACAAAAAGAACGCAGCAAAAGCAGTCACTGAAATGAGAAAAGACCGTGATGGGGGCCGGGGGGGGGTCTGCTATGAGTTTGGTCACTTTCTGGAATTAGAGAAAATCGGCACATTCATAATATGTCCATTTATTGGGTTAATCTGGAGGGATGTTGACCTCGTGCAGTGGACAAACATGGCTGCCGGGCAACAGTAAAGCACGTGCGATCCTGAAAAATAATCAAGCTATATTTTTGGTCTATTTTTAGAAATGGGATCGTTTTGACACTTTCTGTAAAAAGTTCATTGTTAAAAATAAAATAGGGATCCTTAAAAGAAAAATATGTAAGAAATAAAGTAGCAAAACAAACAAAAACCTGTCATTTTTGAAAAAGTTTTTTGAAGATAAAAAAAAGTTGACAGAGGAAAAAAAGAAAAGCGTAATTTTTCAAGAGAAAGTCCTTTAGGGGGGGGTAAATGAGATTTTCTGTCAGGTATGCCAAAAAGTGCTCCTCGGTACAAACAACCACAAACTATTTTGTTTCGTCACTATGCTCACAAAGGCATCGCGAAAAGGAAGGAGGACGCGGCCAACCGTTTAACATTCGGGCGCTCTTGAACGCTCTTAAAAAAAATAAATAAAAAAAACACATCAGCAGCCACGCACAGTGCGTTCATGCGGTCGTCGACTGAAAAAGCACATCAACGTAAACGCATACACGCACACAAACGGGCTCACGAGCGAAGGAGAACCTTTGAAGGCAAGCGCACCGATACGCACAGACGCTCCAGCAAGGAGAAGATTTTCATAGTACCACTTGAGGAGCAGCAGCCTCCTCTCTCGCAAGTGTTAGCACTTTTAGTAGCTTCGTGTCAGTAGTCATTTGGCAGCGGCGTCTGCCCCCCCCCTCCCCCCCTCGCTCATTGGCCAGGCCACCAACCCGCCCTCGACGGGATTAAAACGCCGGTTCAAAACCTTCCTATGCTCACGTTAAGTGCCAAAAAAATTCCTCACGTTCGTCAACGTCACCTTCGTCGTCGCGGCTTCCGTCTCGCAACTTGTCGAAGTCAGTGACCAACGTGCAAATGTCGCGTGAGACGACGACAGATCCCACGTGAGAATCCAGCAGGATGCAACTTCTGCTTCTAATCAGCGACGGGCGACTCCAGCAGTCATAAGGGTTTGTCGATCACAGTCACACCTGGGGATTCAAACCGATCGCAAAAAAAAGTCGTACATTTATTTCGTACAGTGATTCTCTGTGAGCTGCTAGCGGTACTTGGGCTTCCTCTTGTGGTACACAAATGAATTGCAGCCCAAATACACTTCAGTTGTATTTTCCTTTTGAATTCAACGAGTTAGTATTTCATCTCTAAGATCTGTAGTCTGTAGTAGACCTTTCGTTTACTTTCTATGTGTAATTTATTTTTAATTTTACGGACATTTTTCCTCAAATTTTGGGACTGTTCATATTTGTTTTCTTGTATTTTGACAAAAAGAACCATTTAAATATTTTGAGAAAAAAACTGTGGTGCCTTTCTGTTGTGTTTTTTTTTTTTGGGGGGGGGGGGGGGTCCAGCCCACCTGCATAACTGCGTCCCGTGCTCATGCAGCTTGGCAGCAAAGTCCATTTGTCCGAGTTGGGGTTGTAGAACTCCACCGACGCCAAATTGCAGCTCCCGTCGTCGCCGCTCACAACGTACAGCAGGTTGTTGACCGCACACACGCCTGAAACAAAGGCCGGGTCACGCGGCCGCTGCGTCAGACGCCATTTTGTCAGCGCTTTATGAAAAGTCGTTTGAGGACTGATTCTCTATCATCTCTTCATTACACCCACTGACTCATCCACTCTGTCCTCACTTGTACAGAAATTCAGCACGTTCCAATGACTTGCCCCCCCCCCAAGGCCAACCTCACCTGCGTTACGACGACACATATTCATATCGGCCACCTGCCGCCAGCTGTTGGAGGCCGGCTCGAACACTTCGCAGCTCTTCCTTACCAAGGGGCCGTCGTGGCCGCCCACGGCGTACAGCAAACCCTTCAGCACCCCCACGCCTGGCACGGGGAGGAAACGGAACTTTTAAATGACAAATCCCCCCCACCGCGGCTGGAAGACGAAGACGGAAAATCCCACCTGCGCCGCTGCGTCGGGTGCCCATTTCGGCGATGTAACTCCACGTGTTACTTTTGGGGTTGTAGGCTTCCACCGTGCTCAGACATTGCCTGGTGGCGCCGTCGTAACCGCCGACAGCATACAGAATCCCTGACGTACACACAAATGTATACACACGGATAGATGTTAAGAATTCAACAGGTCGTGCATTGTGATTTCTTGCTGCGGTTGGCCACAAGAGGGCAGTATGATATTTAGACACAGAGATGACTGTCTCTTCTAAGATGAACATAAAGCAAAAATGATAAGTGAGTGAATACTTACCGTTGACAACACCCACCCCCACGCTGCTACGTCGTGTGCTCATGGGCAACACGTGGAACCATTCATCGGTTTTGGCGTTGTACGCCTCGACGGTGGACAGACCTGCAAAGTTGCACAGCAACAAGTCTGAGTGTCAAAAAAATTCGAAAAAAAAGTTAGAGTGACAGCTCAAAAATTGAATTTAAAAAGGGAAATCTGAAAGAAAAAAGATCCAAATTAACAAAAAACCCCAAAACAAATTTAAAAGTATCTAAAAATAGAAAAAAAGGGGGGGGGGGGTCCACAAGCAGTGGTACCTGTGCTTCCGTCAAAGCCGCCCACGGCGTACAAAAGTCCATTCAGCACGGCGGCGCCCAGTGTGGATCGGCGGTCTTGCATGCTGCTGACGCTGGTCCAGCGGTCCATCATGGGGTCGTAACAATCCACTGTACGCACGCGCAGGGAACCGTTGAAGCCCCCCACAGCGTACACGCATGTTCCCACGCACACCACGCCTAAAGGGGAAAAAAAAAAAAGCTGAATAAACATACTTTGCGCTGAGTTGAAACGGGACTTTATCAGTAAGCTAATATTAGCATTAGCCTGGTAAGCTTCCTACCTGCTCTGCACCTGCGGGTGGGCAGCTCGGCCACCTGGTACCAGCGCTGCTCCTCGAAGTCGTAACATTCGACGCTGCGGATGGCTTTTGGCGCTTGGCCGCCCACCACCACCATCACCTGAACACGAGCGGCAGGTGACGTGAAGAAGTTTCCTTAACCCTAACGCAACGATGAACCGATTTGATACCTTGGGGCAGCAGGCGGGGGTCCGCATGCGCGTGCGTGCCGTCTTCATGAGCGCTCGCTGGTCAGCGGGCAGCAGGTGGTACTTCATGGCCTCGATCAAGTAGTCCTTGCAGGCGCTGCTGTTCTTGATGAGGGACTCCTCCTCCACACGCTGACATCATGAACAAGTGTCCAAACAGATGGTGGGATTTATTTTCAGAAATTGAGCATGGACGGTGATGCCGAGACTGGAACGCCCTCGCGTGAGGTCAGGGCGAGCCAGTTGCAGATACACATTTCGTCGTTTGTTGAGCTTACAGTTAAACGCACAAATTGGTAGCTTAGATCATTCTTAACTTGCTGTCAAAATATTAATAAAAAATTAATAAAAATAGCACACACATCCACAAAAAAACCCACCAAGTAGCATTTTTTTAGCAAGTTACGTTTCCAAGTTGTCACGCAAGTGTAAAAAGAAGCCAACTACTGGGGTGGTACCTGCACCAGATATTCTCTGGTGAGCAGGGGCAGCCGCACGTGCTCCATGAGGTGGGCCAAATGCTCCTGGCGCACATCTTTGTCATGGTTGACCCACGCGATGACCGATTCGAAGACCTGCGCGTTTACAACGACCATGTCAGGTCGGTTGCCGCGCCGGTGCGCGGCGGTTCCTCGTGCGTACCTTCTCCTCGGTGGGAATGGTGAGCTTGTCGCTGGCGATGAGGCTGGAAACCTGCTCCATACCCAGATTGAGGAACTCCTCACTGCCCACTACCTCGCTGAAATGTTGCTCTGAAACAAAAAGCACAAATAAATAAAACACACCCTCCAAAAAAGTGAGACCAAAATACACCAAAAAAAAAAAAAACTCCAGAAAGAAAGTGTAATGACCTGCATAGCAGTTGGCCTGCGTGAGCAGTTGCGAGCAGGCGTGCAGGTCGGCGAAGGCTCGTATGCCCAAGCAGTTGGACGGGTGCAGCTGAGAGCTCAGGAACTCGCAACACGCCTTCTTCACCTCGTTCAGCTGCAGCAGACCCGCGGCCGGCAGCAGAGCCTGACACGCGCAATCCGTTTCAAGACACAATCAACTGTGATATTCTTTTATTATTTTGAAATATGGTCTTTCGTTCCCCGTTTTGCATCGTGCGCGCTACCTGCACATTCTCCTCGGTGACTTGTATCTCGGCGGTGTAGATGTAATCCACCAGGAGTCCCAGAGTCCACCCATCCATCTCTTTGATTCTCACGCGCTTGGCTCGACTCTCGGCCATCTCGCCTGTCGCACGCAAACCGTTTTGTTTCCTCGTAGGGGAACGTCCGGGGTGAGGTGTCAAAGGAATGGGAGGGCACCTGTGAACATGGCGTGGAAATACGGGCTGCCAGCAGCGAGCACCACGCGGTGAGCGGCGATCTCCACGTCCTCTGCTACGATGGTGACGTCACACAACGAGCTCTGACTGTGGTCCAAAGACATTTAAAGTGCCTACGATGAACCTCAAAAAACGCTTAGGTGCTCTAGTAAGCTCAAAACATTTTCTTGAAAAATTGAGATTGGTGTTGGACAGATGAAAATGTTTCCTTCTTCTCTGTCAGCCAAATGCAAATGTGGTCTTATTAATACCTGCGCAGCTCGTTCATGACTTTGAAGGCCTTCCTCATGTGTCGAGGGTTCAACGTGACCGCACCTTGTCTCTCCACGCCGTCCTCTTTGTCCAAAGCGTGCGGACAAAGCCTTGTGCACCTGTGGCAAAACAGAGAGTTCAAGGAAAACATTTTGGTTTCTCTCAATAGTTTGATCGTTGTTATCAAGAGAAATGTTACTTGTTCAATTGTAAATGGTTGATTTGCATCTACAGTATATGAAACAAAATCATTGATGGCAGATTCTTTCTTTCATTGGTGCATGCCGCCGGTTGCTTAAAAATGGATGGTGGCCCACCAGATGGCCCACTGGCCATATGTTGGATAGCAGTGGGGGGGGGTTGCGCATGATTAACAGGAAATGCTGAAAACTATAGACTGCTAGCACTAATTAAAAGGCTTGAGAAAGCTCTCCGTGTCATTGTGTTGACTTCAATTAAATCACGTGGCACACCCACGCAACCACAAAAAGAAAAGATCATAAATAAATGTAAACTATTCCGACAAAAGCATACTAATGCAGGTTTTCAACCAACCATCACCACCTCCCCCATCCTCTCCTCACACGCCGCCTGTCTTAATGCGGCACCATCCGTCACACTACGAAACGTCAACACACACACACACACATTCTGATTTATTCCTTCAATTGCACTTCTACTCACAGTGGATGCGTGTCCATGGTTCCGCTTGTATTCAACGGCAGCACACTTGGCCCAGCAGCATGCACCATTCCATATCCGCGCGGTGTTTTCGTTCTCCTGGTCGGTCGCGCGGCGGGTGTGGTGGCGTTGGGGTGGGTGGGGAGGTGGGGTGCTATAGCTACACCGGAGCCCGACCGCGATGACTCCGAGCGGACGTAGATGCCGAGGCGAACCGGCAAGCTTGGGGAACAAGACGGAGCTAGCTGATAGCCACTTGATAAGCTAACTACTTGGGGAAAGGGAAAGTGACAGGAAGGCTAAATGGGAAGTTTTTCAATGCTCTCCCCGTGTGACTCTCCTCGTTGCTGGATGTTGTGTGAGAGAAGACGGGCGAAATGACATGTTTTTTCCCCCCTCCATTCTCCTTGCTGCTTGCTTGAGACGCACAAACAAGGAGACGTGAAAGAGGGTCCTCGATGTCAAAAAGGAGTCACCCAAAGAAATCACAGCGCCACCCAGAGGTGGAGGACAGATACAGTTAGGGAGCAACCTCATTATAGGCAAACCTGTACTCATTTAATCCAATAATACGGCAAAACAAACATAAAAATAAATTAGAATACTCAGACAAAAAAATTAAAAGAAAATTTACAAAGCTTTTATTCAGTGATAAGTTAATATATATATAAGAGTGGAAAAAAAATGCTTTTTTTGACCTTGGAAAATGGATAGTGGGCAAAAATAATCACAATACTGTATTATGAATACAAAGAGAATAGCAAAAAAAAAAAATAATTCACACAAATGTACCATGACACATTATAATGACTAAAAGGGAGATAAATCAAGTCAAACAGTTGGACTTATCCTCTCATCCATCTGTGATTGCAAACTGAGACAGACGATAGCTGTGAAGACGGCCAGTACAAGTCTGTCATGGTGTGAAGTCACCCAACATATCTGAGGCGGCATGATGTCAGAAAAAAAAATAAGAAAAGAAAACACGCAGATGCTATCAGTGTCAGCATGAGCTCGTTCAGGCACACTGAAGATATTCGCCTTTAAATCTTCGTCGTTAATACGTGTACATATTTTTTGTGAAAATAATGAAGTTGCAATCATATTTTGGGAGGGGAAAAGAAATCTGATGAGAAAAAAATTGCAATTATAGGAGAATTTTTTTTTTTTACAACAATTCTCTTCTATCTACAGCATTGGTCTTGCATCAGGATTTAACTGGCTACTACTTTTTTGTTTGTTTTTTGTAAATAATTCACACTTGTAGCTCAATCGTTGGCCTTAATGCAACCAAAAACATAAGCTTCCAAAAGTCAAGCAGCACCGAAAATGTGGGCTGGTCCACGCACATCTCCACACTTTGTTCCTTCCTCAAACGTACAACCAATAGCGATCCTTGTATGATTTGTCCCTGGCAGAGGTAATAACGCATACTGCAAATTTCCAGTTCCGTATACTTTCTCAAGTTTGATTTAACTTGTGCGAGTAATCCACAAGAGTCCATCCCATTAGTTTGGCTTTAAAGGTGCGGGAGGCAAGCTGGCTGAGGCCTGCTCCAGGAAGGCCAGGGGTCCAGGCGGCGGTAGGTCACTGGGCTTGCGATGCTGCACGCTGACGTCTTCCAGCACTTGCTGCCAGTGGTGCAGCTTGGACAAGTGCTTCTGCACCAGCATCTCCTTTCTCTGGAGTTCATTGCGCAACTCAGACACATCCTGGAAGACAAATTCAGAGTATGTTTTAATTCTGCCAGCCAAAAACATGCAATTAATCTTGGCTGATAACATGCTTGTATTTTTTTTTGTTATGTTCTAGTATTAATATATTAATTATAATTCAGTACCTCTTTGACCACCTGCTCAGGTTTCTGCACTGAGAGCTGAAGCCTCTTCTGCAAAAAGAAGCATTCTGTCTGCCGGGCCACGTCCAGGAACTTTTGGATGCACTGGTCCACGCCTGGAACAACCAGAAACTAATAGTTTGAATTTTCTAATATTCAGAGACGTGAGATTAATGTTTCAAATCAAGAAAAGCCTTCACCAACCGGTTCGGATCTCCTCCTGGTCAGTTCCGTTCACGTAGTCTTGGCTTACCAACGATGCAAAACAGGCCTGAGGAATAAAGGAATTGATTACACTTTTATAGTATTTTGCAGTGAATAAAACTTATTGCATTAGCTTAAAAAGAAACAGTAAAGTTAGGTTAAAGACACGAGCGACAGCTATGCTAAAACTAGCTAGCACTCCAGGCTATCTTTTTTTTCTTTGTTCAAACAACAGTCTCACCTCGAACGAAGCTTCCAGTTCGTCCACCAGCGTGTTGCTTCCTTGGCTCCGGTTTCCCGGAACGGGAAAACCGGGCTGGCCTGGGCCACCGACGCCGGCTATAGGGTGCGCGCTTGGCGGCTGTTGTCCGGGGAACATTCCGCTCATGGACGACGCCATTGCCGAGACAGAGTGTGAATGACTTCCGGATTCGGCACGCGCATGCGTGAACGCGGCTCTTGAGCCGCCACCTTGGTGGGGTCAACGTTCCCTGAGACTCAAGTGGAAAAGCTTTGAATTCATAGCTTGCAAATCAGATTCGGATATTTTATATTGTTTCGTATTATTTTGGCATCCATTGCAGCCTGGTTATCCTTTTTAATACTCAAGGAACAACTGCAACTTTACAAATTCGCTCATTTATTGTGTGCCAACGCGGCTGCAAACTCCACCAGGGTACGCGTGGGCCTTCCCGACATGCCCTTCTTCAAGTACGGGATTTCATCCTTATTGCTCATCACTCCTGCGATGTCCAGATGAGCCCAGTGCGGCGACGTGACAAATTCCCTCAGGAAGGCCGCCGCCGTGCACGCGCCGCCCGACCTACCGGGAACCAAATCGGAGGCCGTTTGAGAATATAAGGCTTCCTACTTTTCTGTTTCTGCTACGTACCTGCTGTATTTGCCGATGTTGTTGAGGTCGGCCAGCTGGCTGTCCGTGACCTGTCTGGTGTAATGCTGGAACAAAGGCATCCGCCACACTCGGTCGCCTGTCACGATACTGGCCTACATAGACAACACACACTTTTGTCAACATCTAACTTTGGAAATATCCATCCGTGTGTGTGTGTGTGTGTGTGTGTGTGTGTGTGTGTGTGTGTGTGTGTGTGTGAGACCGTGTGCATTTGATCCCATAACCAATCAGAGTTGGTGAAGACTCCCGTCGCCGCCGAGCCCAGCGCGACGTCCATGGCGCCTGAAAAAATACAGTTGTACTGTATGTGGGGGATTTAAAAATCGGCGGGTACCAGCAGATATTAAATATGAAACTAAATGGGTGTTTTGGTGAATGAGTTTTGAAGGTGGTGGTGTCGGAAGCCCTAAAATCTCACCTGTTAGCGTAGCAACATTAACAACAGCCCTGGGGTTGAACGTATGTGCGTAACAGAGCGCGTCGGCGAGGACGAGCCGACCTTCTGCGTCGGTGTTGTCCACCTGTGCGTACAGAGACACGTGCAAGCCTTTCACAATGAACATTTACTCGACGTTTCAACCACATCGTTCTCAAAATATCCACCGACCTGGATGGTTTTCCCATTCTTTGCCGTTACGACATCACCTGGTTTGGTCGCCTTGCCGCTGGGCATGTTCTCGCACAGCGGAGTTAGGCCTGGTGTAGGAACAAAAAATGTAAAGTACGAAGAGGCCCATTTATGGGAAACTTCCTTCATGTAAGTGTAACATTAGACAACTAACGATGTCCTGTTTTTGAATAAAAGGATGAAAATAGAAACATGTGTTTTTAAATCTGATCAAATCATTGTCATGATAACAACACAGAGTGATTTCAACCAGAGTATGTGCCATGTATGACAAAGAGAGCTCAACTCACCGATGAGGTTGACGGGCAGCTTGAGGGCCGCCGCCGTTACGACCGCGGCGCACACGGTGGCGGCTCCGCCCATGTCGGCTCGCATCATATCCATGGAAGCGGAAGGCTTCAGAGAAATGCCGCCGCTACAAAGAGAAGATAAATCATACGTTAACGTACGAATTGTCAGGGTAAGTTTGAGGCAGCCTACCTGTCGAAGGTGATGCCCTTGCCCACCAGAAGAAGCGGGGCCTGGGTACTGTCGGGTGAGCCCCGATAGTGCAGCTCCAGGAAGACCGGGGGCTCCTCCGAGCCTTTGGACACACTGAGAAACGCGCCCATCCCTTGCTCCTCGATCCACGCCTGAGATCTGAGGAGAGACAAAATCCACATCTACACCGCAACTCAACCAGTGACACTTCAGTAAGAATTTATAATCTTGTTGCATGGGTGAGAATTTATTTGGTTGTCACTTACCTCTAACAAATACTGTATTTGAAAATGACTTTGTTACCTTCACTTTTCAGCTCAAATGAATAATAACAATAATGAGTCATAAATATTGTACCGTTTATGGACTACGACCCGGTCGCCATATTGCGCCAGCCGCTCTTCAATGGTCTTGGCAAACACGGTGGGAGTGATGTGATTGGCTGGGGCTTCCATGAGGAGGCGGGCTAGGTTTTGGCCTTCGGCGTACAGCACTCCTTTCTCCCACGCTGCCACGTCAGAACTAAACGCAACCACAGATGAATTCCATACGTTGAGATGAATACATGAATAAACGACACTCCTGGTCGTACCTGGCATGAGGCTGCACAGTCACTTTGGGCTTTTTCTTGGATTTCAGCTGGTCGTACTGAAACAGGCCCAGTAAGGCGCCCTCTGCTGCCGCCTGAGGGTCACCGCAGCCATCCACCTCTACATGGCTCACATCCAGGTCCTGGAGAACCCTGCAGCCGGCCGCCACAGCCGTGCGGATGTTCTCCTTGGCGGAGTCCCAGTTTTCTGCTTGGCACACGCCGGCCGTGACATCATCCAGACCGACCACGGCAACACACGGGAAGTCCTGGACGACAAACAACAAATGATTACACTCGTTATGAACCGGGTTTTTTTTTTCTACAGATGATTAATTGCCCACCTTGTGGACTCCATAGAATACTCTGCTTTTGCCTTTCTTGAGCGACGGTCCAGAACTGCAAAGACATATTGTGCAATTGTTTCCTTCACACTGAAGCAAGGAGTCCAAGGGGAAATTTAAATCAGAATATCTCGACAACTTGAGTCCGTATCGTAAAGTTTAATCAATGAGACAATGATGGCACAACAATCTGCTTTAAGTCATTTTTTCCCTCAACCAGTAAAAAACAGAAACAAAAAGAAATATTTAGGTAATATAAGGTTAAAACATTTGGTATCACTTTCAACTTGAAGAGAAAGTATGACGCTGCAGTGTTATAATAATTGGACTAATGTCAGTAATTATTATCATTAATTTTAGAATTATGAACGTTTGAAAAAAAAATGTTGGTGTAGAGAAACTTACATTTTC
The DNA here is from genome assembly GCF_054491065.1 of Syngnathus leptorhynchus. Lineage (NCBI taxonomy): Eukaryota > Metazoa > Chordata > Actinopteri > Syngnathiformes > Syngnathidae > Syngnathus > Syngnathus leptorhynchus. The sequence goes on along the minus strand of NC_141199.1, from coordinate 16,768,442 downwards.
AGTAATTCGGACAATTTTCCAGACACTTGGCGGTCAAAAGTTGCTGCTGCGTCAGTCAAATGATGGCTGCCTTCTTCTTCTTTCTTCTCAAAAACTCCCAGGACCAAACCCTGCGGAGGGCAAAATACACATTTTAATTCATCTTATCTAATATTTTTGGAAAGAGGCGACACAGGCATTGAAAAAAAAAGAAGAGTTTATGAAATGTTGAATTTTCTCCGGACTCCTGTCACTCACTTTTCTTTCCATCTTGAGACTTTTGGAGGCACAAAATGTCCGACAGCATGTGTTCCGTGAGAGTGTCACCACGGCGGCTTTCCTCATAAGGAACATATTCGATATCTCGGGATCATGTGTGGGGACAAAGTACAAAATTACAACGGTACGCGGCGTTAAAGGTCGCACTCAGAAGCTGGAAGGCGATCCGCGCGGAAGAGGTCGCTTGTTGTGACGTCATCAACGAGCGACTGATAAAATGATTAAAAAAAAAAAAAAGCCCACGTAATAACTATTTCAATTAAATGTTTCTAAATGGTTTGTCTATCCAGTCGGTTAGATAAAAATATATCAGAAATTAAAACAGGAATTTTAATGAAAGATTTTATTTGTGTGCCACCAAATTTTTATTGGTATAAATGTTCTCTTAAACCAGGATAAAACACACGTACCACGCAGACTAACCAATTTAATAATAATAATAATAATAATAATAATAATAATAATAATAAATGGTTACAAGTGTATTTTGAACTGTGTCAGCAGCTACTTAAGATACAAAATTTGCTTCCTGAGCAAAACTCTAACAACAATAAAAAATTGACACTTTTTTTAAAGCTAATACACAGACAACAACATGCAAAAAGATATTTAAAAAAAAAAAAAGTGTTTTCTGTTCTTTTCTGTGCTCTCGTCTGTAACTATGTCATTATGGGCATTAATATTGGCCATTTGGCTCACATTGTCATCCTCAGATCATGAATGTGAGCCTATCACAATCAACTGGCAGGAAATCCGATCTAATTCTCATGTAACATCCTGTCTTCTTGGCAAGTTTCAATTACTGGCACCTTCTTTACTTGAACTGTCAGTAGAGCAAATCCAGCGAGGAGATGGTGGGCTGCTCTGGCACCTTGACCTCTGCTTTGGGCAGCTTGACCCGACTCAGGGCGACCACCCCGCACACTGACAGATGAGTGGCCACGCTGGCCACGCTCAACCAGAAAGACCAGTCAAGCTCATCATTCAGGACGACCAACGTGAAGAAATTTTCCCGGTAGTTGACCACGTGCTCTGTGAGGCGGTGGTGCCTCATGGCTGCCAGGAAGCAGAGGGCGGCCAGGGAACCGAACACAGCTGGAGGCACAACAGCGGGGAATGTGAACAGCTGAACAATTATGAGAAAACTTCTATTTGCTCAATTTGTTCATCACGTACCGGCCATTATATTCCACAGGTAGAGTCCCTTGTGACCCTTGATGCTTTGGTAGGGGACCTTCCGTGCATTGTAGATGCTGAAGGACAGACTGACCAGGGCGAAGAACATGGCTGCCAGGAGGAAGAGGATGACCATCATGTGAAGGCCGCCGTTCAATGTGCGCACCAGATTTGGAAAAACTGCAGGACACACACATGGGTTGAGGTGTACAAGTTCTCGGTCACAATGTTGGAAAATGCTTTGGAATAAAAGAAACGGTGGTCGATGTTTGACTCGTTTTTGTGACAGAAATTAGACTCCAGACTTTTGCCATGCATGCAACCTTGTCGAAAGAGTTTTAGCCTACTGTGGATTTTGGAGCGCCTGGTCCCGAGCCCGCATTTCTTGGTCTTGCCTCCGCGGAACAGACCGTAGTAAACGTCCCCGGTGAACAGCTCCAACTCCGGGTGGGACGCGTTGACAATGTCGACGCCGGTTTTGCACAAGATGCGCCCAGTGACCCAGCGCTCCGTGGACAGAGCCCCCAGCAGGAGAGCCACGGATCCGACGCAGAGCACCGAGGCCGCCGAGAAGCTTATCCGTTTCCACAGCGAAGGCATCCTACGACGACCAGCCCTGCGTGTTGTCCCGGGAGAGGGATCACCGCGCCGGGCAGCGACCGCAGCCGAGCGCCGCCGGCTACCTCCTGCATTAGTTTATCCGACTGACTGAATTAGAAAAAGGAATAGTTGTCATGAAAAACGAAAGACGTTGGCACGCTCGTAACTAAGGAGGTAGAAACCGAATCTATGGCGGTCAAAAGGATCTCTTACCGGAGGGAAACTCTATCCTACTTGCGCCACGCTGCTCTTTATGCAAGGCAATAAACAGCAAATTGCCTCTGGGAGACATTTAATTGGTGACCTTTAGGCACAATACCAATATAAAAACCATACACGCTTGGGTAATTGTGTTCACTCGAATCCCAAAGGTTACAAATGTATTGCACCCCTATATGGACGTAGATTGGGGTTTTTCAATATTTAAGTTTTTTTTTTTTCAGTTACAAGTCAAAAAATTGTAATCACCGATGGCTAGAAACATTAAGGAAGGAATTTCAAAATGATTGACGATATATATTTTTTTTATTTTTCTATTCTCCGATTTGTCGTTTCATACAAATTATTATTTTCTTAAAAAGTACTCAACTACTGTGGGCGATCACTAAGCGTCGTGGTGTGCGTGATGTCGTCATTGCGCTACGCATGACGTCAGTCGACCAGGCAGCGCGCAAGTGTCGCTGTAAAGATGGCGGACTCGCAGTCGACGGGTCTGGCGGACGATCCCGACAAAGAGGACAGGGAGAGCGCCGGGAGAACGTTGAGGACTAGTAGGGCCAAGTGGAAGGACGGTGGCACGGATGGCTTGCGGTTTACTGACAAAAATGTCACCGGGAAGGAAAAGAAACGCAATTTGTCAGGTGGGAAAGCTCGTCCGGCTGGGGGGGCTACTAGGAATAGCCCCTCAGTTTGACAGCAATAGCAAGCCGATGGAGGGGTAGGAGTGGGGAACGTCGACGTTAGTGCACCCTAATAGTTCTTTGGACCCTAATTCTGATAACCTGATTTTATCATCCCGTTAAATTAAGCAGTAGTTCCGATATCCTGCGACCAGACTCATAACATGGCACATTAACACTGGACTGTTTATTGTTTGTCCAGTGCACTCACTTGTTGTGCAAATTTAAAAATGTTGTCATTAATTTGACTCCATGCTGCATGTATGTTTGTGCAGATCTGTCCCTGATCAGGTTTGTAACCACTGAGCTCACCAGGGGCTACTTCCTGGAGCACAACGAGGCCAAGTACACTGAGCGCAGGGAGAAGGTCTACACTTGTCTCCGCATCCCCAAGGAGCTGGAGAAGGTGAGCCGAAACTTTTTATTGTAGAATATGAAATACAAGATGCTATGCTAACTGCTAGCTTTTGTCATAATAACTGCATGAATCACAAGAGTTGGTTCCGCTCAACTCAGAGTTGACCGCACACGTCTTTTTTTTTTTTTTTTTGGTTTAGTTGATGACATTTGGCTTCTTCCTCTGCCTGGATGCCTTTCTCTACATCTTCACGCTGTTGCCCCTCAGAGTGCTGCTGGCACTCCTGCAGTTTCTCACACTGCCGTGCTGTGGTCTTGGGTAAGGGGAAAAAAAACTTCATCAATATAATATCAAAAAAACGTGATATAAGGAGGATATGGTAAAAAGTAATTCAACATAAAAGTTTATAGTAGGCCCTCAATCAGTTTTCTCCCAATGCTTCTGGAATCAAATCTCCAAATTCACTCTGCATTAATTGTACCCATGTCATCAGCTGAACCTTGGAGTGTATTATTATTCGTTGCCTATAGAGGGCAGTAGGTAACTTGGTCTCATGCTATAGCGGTGGACGCCTCCTCCAGCCGGCCCAGGTGTGCGATGTCCTGAAAGGCTTCATCATGGTGCTGTGTTACTCCATGATGAGCTACGTGGACTACGCCATGATGTACCACCTCATTCGAGGCCAGTCTGTCATCAAGCTCTACATCATCTACAACATGCTGGAGGTACTCCCAGAAAGACGACGATCATCGTCACGGCGGCGCCTAGCCTCATCACCTCCGTCCTGCTCCGTTTTTGTGCAGGTGGCCGACCGCCTCTTCTCATCATTCGGCCAGGACATTCTGGATGCGCTGTACTGGACGGCCACGGAGCCCAAAGAGAAGAAGCGGGCGCATATAGGCGTCATCCCGCACTTCCTCATGGCTGTGCTCTACGTCTGTATCCTTTGCTATTTGTCTCCCTGACTGTCGGCCAAAAAAATTCGGAACAAAATATCAATTTCTGATCTTGGGATTGGTTCGGGACATCCCTTTTATTTGTGTTCTCTAATAGTATCTTGTTTTATTTCCTCCTTAATTTGCTTGATGTCAGTTCTGCACGCAATCCTCATTATGGTTCAGGCTACGACGCTCAACGTCGCCTTCAACTCCCATAACAAATCGCTCCTGACCATCATGATGTCCAATAATGTGAGTCGTACCGCTCATCACATTAGCTTAGGTGTTTTTGTTTTTGTTGTTTTTTTTTAGAATGGATTAAAACTGAAACAAAATGCACATTCATTTTTAAATGGTTACGGACTTAGTTCATTTAGTGCTAGACAATTAAAAAAAATAATAATAATAATTGTAGCGAGATTCTTTGGCCGGATGAAACTAAAGTCACCTTAAAATCAGACAAACTGACCACCAGTGTAGATTGCAGAAGTACAAAGTAAAAAAACAACAACAACAAAATACCTAATGTTGTTAACAGTGGGTGTGAAGTTCATTTTGTCTCCTTGCAGTTTGTGGAAATCAAAGGAAGCGTTTTCAAGAAATTCGAGAAGAACAACCTGTTCCAGATGTCAAACAGCGGTAAGTGAATCCCACGATGAACCCAAAAGGTCAATTGGAGGTGGGGCACGTCTGTCTACGCAGGGGATTCATTTTCTTTTGTATTGTATGTTGCCCTCAGACATAAAAGAAAGGTTCACCAACTACATCCTCCTACTCATCGTCTGCCTGAGGAACATGGAGCAGTTCTCCTGGAATCCCGGTAAGCATCTCCACAAAGGCGCATTGCGCAATTTTGGACAAGCTGTCAAAACAGCCAAGCTGTTGTTTTCCTTTCAGATCACCTGTGGGTGCTGTTTCCCGACGTGGCCATGGTGATTGCCTCAGAGATGGCGGTGGACGTGGTCAAGCACGCCTTCATCACCAAATTCAACGACATCAGCGCCGACGTGAGTGCCAAGAAGCTCACACTCGGGATGTTCCATTATTCCATGTTGTCATCACCCGAGTGGTTCTTTCTGAATGGTTGATGGGTTGCTGCACACTTATGCAATGGGACCCACTGACACAGGAAGGGATTAGCCACCTTATTTTCCACGCTGTCAAAGCTAATCACTCAAATCTCACTCACGATAAAACCTGGAGTCCATCTTTCACAATCGACACATTCTCGGTTACTAATATGAAGCTGCCGGGATTCAAACCCAGAACCTCTTGATTGTGAGACAGATAAACTAACCACAGACCGGGCTGTGATGCTAATGCTAAATTCCATGTACGACGTACTAAGCACACCAAAACTTTATTTCTTTTGATGGCGATTGTGTCACTGTTGTTATTTTGCCTATATCGTTGTCACAGGTTTACGGGGAGTACCGAGCCAGTCTCGCCTTCGACCTGGTCAGCAGTCGACAGAAAAACGTGAGATGTTACAGGAAATTGTGTGTGCATGTGTGTGTTTTAAATGAAGTCAATTTAAAGCTGCTGGGTCAAAGCCAACCCAAGCATTTATACTAGGGCTGCTAAAAAAATATGAATCAGGGTGAAATCACAATCACAAAAAAATAATAAGAACTTTTTTTGAAACAACAAAATATGTTATATATATATTAGTTATTTTAAAATCAAGTATGGTTTCCTTGTACAGATAAACTTAGTGCCTTGGATATTAATAATAATGTCTTTACGATTATTCCGATGTTGCAATTATGAATATTCATTATGTAAATGTTTTAACTATAATTAATTCATACCCAGCGGCATCACGATTTTGATCCAGCATCTCTATTTGTTATTTGACAGGCTTACACAGACTACAGTGATTCTGTGTCCAGGAGAATGGGCTTCATTCCGCTCCCTCTAGCACTTCTGGTCAGTAGCCTCAAACATAAAAGTTTATTTCTTGTATTTATTCGTGATATAGTGTAAATTTTATTGCACACATTTCTTCACCCAGCTGATCCGCGTGGTCAGCAGCTCAGTGAAGATCCAGGGCTCGCTCTCCTTTATGTGTGTCCTGCTTTTCTATTTTGGGTAAATGTCCGCCGCCTTGGTGCTCTTATTATTATTATTATTTTGTATTCTAAGAATGGCACATTCAACCCGTGCGTTTTTTGTTGTTGTTTTTTTTTGCGAGCAGGCTGATCACTCTGAAGGTGCTCAACAGCATCGTCCTGCTAGGCACGTCGTGCGCCTTTGTCAAAGACGCAAATATGGAGGAGAAACTTTTCGAACCGCCGCCATCGGCCGTCTCCAGTCGCGTCAACTCGCGGGCTCACCGCGCCAAGCCACCTCACACTGCCTCGGCGCAACAAGGTACCGTCACCGACGTTTAATAGGAGCTAATGCGTCCAATTGAGTCATCTCTGCTTCAACCGGCACGGACATCGTTCCTAAAACCCGCAATCGTTCCCACAGAACCAACGACGGACAAATCCGGAATACCCTTGGCGTCAGTCAGCCCGCAGCCGGCCTACGTGGCAGAGAGCACCGCCCTCCCCGCTGCCGCCATCCCCAAGAGCGACTCCGACGTCTTCCTCACCACCCCCGACGAGGAGAACGACCTCATCAAGATCATCAACACGGACACGGGCCTGGACGAGGAGGTGTTGGCTCCTCGGACCCCCAAGAAAGACTTACTGGAAATCGATCGCTTCACCATCTGTGGCAACCGCATCGACTGAACTCCGGAAGGGAGGCGGCGACCGATCAGTATTTATTAATTTATTACAGACACAAACCAGCAGAGGCTTTAAGCTGTTATCACCTGCCGGCCCGACGCAAAGAGCCCACCGGGGTTCGCCGGACCCGCTGCCGGTTGCTGCGCGACCTGCTTAAGACAGCAGTCCCGGAATCCAGAGATGTGAATTTGTTGCTGTCAAGGTTACAGCTGTGCTGTGTGTGGGGTTTTTTTTTTTTTTTTTTTTTTTTTTTTAAAAAGCACAATCCACAGTTGGCAATTGTTTTAAGAAAGAACTGATTTTATCTTTTGTTTTTTTAAACTTTTTTTTATTTCTAGTGAACAAATTTGATGTTTTTACTGAAGTGGCAGGCTTGTCTTAACAAACTGGAATCCTGATGCCATTTTTTTTAACATTTTACTGAGTCATTAGCCCGTTTCACTCGGCCTGGAAAAGCTAGCAGTTGTTCGGCCGGGTGGGGGGGTAGATAGTATCATCATTTTTAAGGGTACAGTAATCATTTGCAGAGGATTGTGACTGAGCCCTATCCAAGGGTGTGTACACTTTTTATACCAACTGTACCTAAATGCATCAATCTCATCTTTTACTTGCTGCCTCTTTGATTACTTAACTAAATGAGCAAAGTTACTGATAGCTTCTTGATTTGCTTCTTGCTCAGTCATTGTGTGTGAATGTGTGCGTGTGAGATATATTCTGAACACAACAAGAATAAAAAGTATGTTTTAGAATGTTTTTGGTGTTACATCTTAATACACTTCACCCAGTAATATGTTTAGTATTGTAGTTGCATTTTAAAGTAGTGTACAACTGCACTGCATTAAAGTTACAGCTGTTCAAAATAGTGGACAAACAAATTTTAACTTTGATGCAGTGCAATAAATAATTGTTGTCAAACATGAACAAATCTTTTAGGAATAATATACAGGGAAATTCATCTCTAGAAATGGGCCAGTTTATTATTATTATTATTATTATTATTATTATACAATTGCAGTGGCTAGCCACTAATGAAATGACGGCACACGGTTGTCTACTTTTGCTGTATTGTATTCATCTTAATTTTTTTTTGCCAAATATAAATATTGTGCATTCTCATTAAAATTCAATTTCCATCCATATTTCCATGTTTTCTGGAACTAAGACTTTTTTTTAAAACTGCATCGGAATTCGATCGGGTGTACCTAATGATATGTCCCTATGCCAAAAACGATAATGGCGTTGGCGCGGGGTTGAGAGACGCGAGTAACTCAAGGGACCGTCAACAAATACAACGAAATGTCCCAAAACGGCTATCGCTCTCTTTGCCGTGTACATATCAAATTAATCAGTATCAGCCTTTTTATTTATAAATCAATACATTTTCAATATCTTTGTGTCATTTCTGTTTTTGTTCTATTTTTACGAAGCATTATTTGTGTGCGTTACTTTGGTGACGTTCTCTGGTCGGTGTAAAGCGGGATTTAGAGCTCAGCCGGCGAGAGGATGAGTGACAGGCGGCCCGCCGCACGTCAAATTCTTTTCACTATCCCTGTCGAAGGAGCGAGGTACCCCGGGGGAAGATGTATAGTCCGGACGAAGCCGACTGGAGCTAGCGAGAGTTTGGAAAAGTTACCACCCGCTTCATTGGTTGTACGCCGCTCAGGTGTGAGGTCGTCCGGGGTTCGGACTGGAGCAGGTGTCTTCTCTTCTTCGGATATTTTTTAGACCCCCCTGAGTGCCCTCCTTCCGGAGGCATGTTGTGGACACGGTGGCTCGTCTTGCTGCTCTGCTGGTGGGGGGCCGTCAGCACCACCACCACCACGGCCGAGAACGGCCAATATGAGCTGGCCAAACAGGGCGAGTCGAGAGCGGAACCTCACCGGCAGCGCTCGCCTCCGCCGGTGGAGCCGCTGGATTTTGGCTTCGTCCCGGCGGCGGTTTATGATACCCACGCGTACTACGAGCCCGGAGCCATCGGGATACTCTTCCATATGGTCCACGCTTTTCTCTACGCGGTCCAGCCCAATTCCTTCCCCAAAGGTCAGGTTATTTTCAATTGCTCCAACTCATAAAACAACAAGGTTTCTTAATTATTTTTTCCTGTTTTTTTTTTTAAGTCAAAAGTCAAAAATCAGCTTTTATTGTCAATTTCTTCACATGGCAAGATACACAAAGAGATCAAAATTGCGTCACCCACTATCCAACGGTGACAAGACATATCACAAAACATCCCAAAAAAAACCAACACAAAAAGTAAAACCAAACTGGTTTTGACCAGAATTCCACATTTCTACCTGGAAAAAATGTAAATATGACATACAACAAAAAAAACAAATAATAACGACCAATAACAGCTCACGTGACCTTCGCAAACTGAGCCATATTCCTTTTTTTTTTTTTTCATTTAAATATCAAATTTTGTATAAAAACTGGGATGAAACTGACATTTTTTCTCATCATTTTTCCTCTACCCTTGCTGAAGTACTCCCAGGACTGGGCGATTCATCCAAGTTGATTTGTCAGGTTTTGATTTTGAATTGTTTGTGGGTTTTTTTTATTGTCAGGTGATTCTTTTGCGGCTTTCATCATTCAAAGCGTGATCTCCGCTTGATGTGCACGGCATATATAAAAACAATATGGATAGAGGGGGAAGCTATCTTAGCACAGCATTGCCCCCATTAGCTAATGCTAGCTCACCATAATTCCACAATACAATACTTTTTCAATGACTTTTTGCCATTTAAGTGAGAGCTCTTTGTAATATTTGATCATTTGTCAAAGACACGGACGGAGGAGCTCACACACAATCCAGGTGGCATGTGGCACTAGCTAAACAACAAAGTCCAAATGCGCGCCATCAAAGAGCAGATGCTATTTACACAGAAAGTATTTACACACTGTAGATAATACGCTTGACATCCTGGTCGTTAGTTCCATTTTATTGGTACATTAGGTGAAAATCTTTTTGTTTACGTTATCGTTCATATATGCGTCATAAATGCATGTCTTGATAAAGAGGCCGCTGCTTTAATGCATTGACCTTTTGGATGGAACTCTTGTGGTTTGACAATTTTGACCATAAGAATTCATTCTGCAAATTTTACATTTCAGAAATTAATTTAGCACAATCACTAACACCATTTTTTTGTTCAGGAATGCAATTAAATATTAATTTTTATTTTTTGTGGGTCTTGTTATGAAAAACAATTCCGTGTTGATCGCCACACCGTGCGTGTGTGCTCTAGTGATGCTGATCTCGTAAACCAATGTTATGATCAGATTAATGCGAGTTGCCGCTCAATAGCCGTCAATTGCGTCGTCACATGACTGGTGTAAAGTCAACAACGAGCTGCCGGGTAGAATCCCCGCGGATGAATTTTTAGTCACGCCACGTTCCGAGTCGTCATGTTGGTGTGTTGTCGAAGTGGAATAGGATTGGAGGCCTTTAAGTCGCAGCCATTTTTGGTGTGCGGGGTTAGGCCAGCGGAGCTGGCTAATCAATTAACAGATCAGCGATTAGGAGAGGCTTTCCTAAGTCACCTGCATCATTGCGTAAAACTTTAATCCAGCGGGGCCATATGCTGCCATTGCCGGGAACTCGCCGTCTTCAGCATAACACCGATGGTCCACATCTGTGGAATTATCGGGGCAGATCAATAAATTGGTCTTGGTCAGGGTGTGAATCTTTCATTTTGTTCTGAAGCTACTTTGATTGACTGAAAATTAGTGTTCACTCCCACAACGGCGCAAATTTAACAGCTCCGTCTGCTGAATTTCATTACTTTGGGTTCTGGTAAATGACACGTTGATCCTCACCCGTCCCTTCAAATCCGTCCGAAGGTTTTGGCTTGCAGCGAAGAAGCCTTTTGGGCTCTTTCACTTGTGTGAGGAGTCTTATCCGTCTGACAAACACACACATACACTCCATAGATTAGAGGATTAGCATTCCCGGAGCTAATGCTAACCTGCTGAAACTGCGACTAGTGCAGATGGCATTGTCAAACACACACACTCAATTTGTGCCAGCCATGCCAAAAAATGGGTCAGTCTTGTTTTGTCTGTTTCACTTCAGGCCTGTGATTGGTTGTCGACTCGTGCCCGCACAGCTAGCAACAATTTTTATTTTTTTTTACACGACATGAGGATAGGCCACTATGTTTCGTTAATTGACAAGTGGCCATTTTCTCAAGATATTTCTTTGAATGGAATAGCTAAATAATATGATGAACTTGCTTCTTGACTAGTTTAGGTGAGGTGGGTGTGAGGTCACAGAGATGCCACGTCGGTTCAACATCTTCGGTTAATCTCTCCGAGCGGGTCAGCGCCGAGGATTGTGCCCGACTATATTTACGCTTTACTGGAAGACAACGGGGGGGCTGCTTGTTTGCCTCAGACAGGGAGATTTGGCAGGAAGGAATTCAGAATTCCTAAATGACAAACGAAGAGAATAGATTTTGCAGAAGTATTAAACAGAGTTTTAAGTTTCTAGTTTGAAATGTTCACATGTGTAATTGGGATGCTTGTTGTCCCCACCGGTTCCTTTCGTCTCCAGTATCTTGCCCTCCTACTGGGTCACTGAACTAAGCTGTCTAAGCTTAGCTGCCCTCTGCAGCTAATGCTAACTAAGAAGCTGCGAAGAAAAAAAAAAAAACAGGTGGTGTCGATACGATTCACTTGCGATACATCAGCAGACTTGCACCCCCCACCACCAAATTCCTTTAAATTCAACCAGATTCACCAACCTGGCGGGACGGGATGGTCCAGGTGGTGTGTGAGATGGTTTAGTTCTCGGAAACCCTCTCTGTCAATCAAAACGGATTATTGTGATGGTCACGGCTGAATTTTTGTATGTATGTCAACGTGTACCTAATAAAGTGACTGGCGAGTTTTCGGAAGCATGTTTACGTGTTTACCTGCTGAGCGACAGTGGAGGGAGGGGGTGAGTCGCAGCACAGGTAAGCCGACCTACATAAAACACGCCGACATGTTTTGCATTTGGCAGAATTGTGTTCTCACACTGGACATTCCCACTTGTTGCTAGGTAGATTTTTCGGGGTACAGTCAATTATGTTGCTGATGGGCACAGTCAAGTCATGTTTTTCCACTTGTTACTTGGCAGAATTTGACCATTTTATCCTCTTGTTGCTAGGCAGAATTACATCATGACCCTCATTAAAATATCCATGTTTTTGTTGTTGCTTTTTCTCCCCAGATTTAATTGTTAAAGTCATTCAACAAAATATGGGAGGAATCAAATTTCATGAATGGAGAAAGGTTTGTCCTCTCTTTCTTTTTGTATCACATTTTAATGGTTGACACTGACATTTTTTCTGACGTCTCCTCATAAACACGATGCAGCCAGACAATGTCGTCCTTCTTCTCGAGGTATGCGCCTGAAAACATTCAACTTCAGTTGAACCAACCTGATTGCTTACCAAGGGTGACCGACAAGTGTTGTATCTCCGCTCACTTAACAGGGGGCGTACTACGAGTTGGGCTTCCTGGTGTGCTCGACCATCGGCGTCTTATTCGTGGTCCTGGTTCCCCTGGTGGGCATGTGCTTCTGCGTTTGTCGTTGCTGCGAGAATTGCGGCGGGGAGATGCACCAGAGACAAAGGAAAAACGCCGACTGCCGCCGAGGCTTCTTCACCGCCACGCTTATCGCCACCACCACCTTTATCATGTGAGAATCCCAAAACAATTTAGAAAAGATTCATAGACCATCAACATGACTGTGCTTGTTGCTAGGCAGACTTCATGGGGCATAGTCATAACTGCCCCATCACCTGTGTTGGGGTGGTATTTTATTTGATTTCAATTGAAAATGAATCCAATGATGTGTGTACTGTCAGTCTGGGGGTGCTGGTGGCCTACGCAGCCAACCACAACATGAGCTCCCACATCAAGAACACTCGGCGGTTCATCAACACCAACATCAGAGACTTGAAGACGTTCGCCAACAACACACCCGCGGTAAACACTTTTTCCACTTCTTCAAGTGGCAACCTCAAAAAAAAGAGTGCCAAAATTCACTTGGTGTCATTTTCTCACAGCAAATCGAATACATGACAACGCAGTACACGACGGCCAAAAATAAAGTTCTGTCCGAACTTGACAGTAAGTGGCTTTAGGGTACATTTCATGAACGCCGACTAAAACTTTTAACTAACTGTATTCTCGTGGTAGATATTGGACCTTTGCTGGGCGGGAGGATTCACAGTCAGCTGGAGAAGGAAGTGGTTCCTTCGCTGGACACGGCCTTGCGTATGGCAGGAGGTACACGCTAGCTCGTTAGCCGTTTTTTCAAATGTTGGTTTCATTCTAAAGATGCTTTCAGATTGGGTGTTTAAAAAAAAAAAAATCTCTTTCTTTCATTTCATATGTTCTTTTCTCCGAAAGTTAAAGTTGAGAATGCTATCAAAGGTAATGAGAAATGTTCTGGATTTATGTTTGTGACTTGATACGTGGTTCGAGCGTGGTGTCGTTTGTGTCATATTTGTGCTCCTCCCTCGTGGTTGTTTCAAACCATTTTGATGGTCAAAATGGTTTTTTGATGGGAAATAATGTTTGCTTTTACAGCCATGCGTGAGACAAAGGAGGCCCTGGAGAGCGTCAGCTCCTCACTACAAGTCCTCCAAGAAGGCACAGACCAGCTCAAGGACAGTCTGTCCACCGAGCGAGCTTCTCTGTCCAACACCTTGTCGGACCCGGCCTGCACCAACGGCGCCGTGTCGCCGAGCTGCAACGTCATCCGCTCCTCGCTTTTCCAACTCGGCATCAACGCTGACTTTTCAAAGGTGGCTTCCGAGCAAGCTTTCAAAAATAAATGAATACGAGAACAACGGCTAAATCCTTGTTTTTTTTTCCGCAGCTCCCGGATGTCGACTACGCCTTGGAGAATGTCAACACGGTCCTGAAGACGGACCTCGGCAACATTATTCAGAAGGTCTACTGTTAACCTACCTCACATGGACTATTTTTTTTTTAGATTCTAACCCATTTTTTTCTTTCCTCCACATTTAGGGCTACTCGTCCTTCAATGACACGCCGAGGCTGGTCAAAGAACAAACCAAAAACATTGTAGCAGGTACACAAACAACCTCCTTGTGTTTGCTTGTACTGTGAACCCTGATTTATTTATTTTTTTTCGCTGCGGCTACGTTCTCAAGCCACTAATAATCGCTGGTGTTGAAAAACATCTTTTTAGCTTTCAACACTGTACCACTATTAATATCATCACATTCTTTCACACCCTGTCGTCTTCATTTGCCTTCTTTCGGACAACTAAACTGCAGAGTTACCTCGTGAGTGATCCTCAATGAACTTCCTGAGTTCAACGAAATGATCATCGTTGCTGTTTTTGTGTATTAATCGTGCGTGTGATGCTTGTTTGTATGTGTTTAGGAGTGAAAGGCATGCTGGATAAAATCGGCAACGAGATCAACGGCTTCACCAAGATGTTCCCGGTCGAGGCGTCGCTGGCCAATTTCACAATCTTCCTCAATCAGGGGCAGAAGAACATTGAATCCTATTATGCACAGATTGACCAGCTTGACTTCTACAGGTTTGTTTTGAAGAAAAATAGAAATAAATATCGGGGGATACCGACAGCCGTTTGATTTCTGAAAGGAAAAATCTGGAATATGCTCCAGCACAAAAGTTGATTTCAACTTTTCTGTAGGTGGATTGGCTGCGTGGCGGTGCTGTGCACGGTGGTCCTCATCCTGTCCTTCAACATCCTGGGCCTGCTGTGCGGCACATGCGGCTACGACAAGCAGGCCACGCCGACCACTCGAGGCTGCCTGTCCAATACGGGCGGGAACCTGCTCATGGCGTACGTACAAAGAAGACGAGACTTAAGACAGAGATTGCACTCAGCACTCGAAACCGATTTCACAACATCTATCATTTTGTTGAAGGAACTCTTCATTCGAATAACTGTTCTGATTCGATGATAACAGATTTATCGAAGGTCAAATCATTTAGTGTAGGGTTGACTGCCATCTACTGGGCAAATTTAGGTTCAGTTGCCATTTTATTTCCACGTCACAAGCTCCTACGTTGATACGCAGACGTTGCTTATTTACGATTTGTGCTTTTTTCCTTTATATGTCGGAGTTTAAAATGAGATTTTCAACTCGCGTAACCCAAGTAGTGACATGACTCCACTTTTTTTTTTTTCTCCCCAGACTTAAGACTGACTTATAACTTACACATAATTATTTTAGTGCCACCACTACATGAATTGATGTCTTGACTTTTTGGGTCTATGACAGCGGCGTATGCTTCTCCTTCATCTTCGCCTGGGTGCTGATGGCCATCGTCACCGCCCTGTTCCTCATCGGCGGCAATGTGGAGAAGCTGCTGTGCGAGCCGCTGGCCAGCCGGCAGCTGTTCCAGGTACGGCCCCTGTCGGAGCGTGTTGGCAATAAAGATATTCTCATCTGCTGTGCTTCCAAGTCTTTCTTTATTTTTTAATGCTTACATCATAACTGTTTCGCTTTGATTCTCCTTGTATGTGCGCTTAGATCATAGACACACCTTTCCTGGTCCATCCGGCCAAGAAGAACTTCCTCCCTGGAATGCTTTTCCAGAACCCAAACATTGACTTAACTTTGGGGAGCATGTACAGGTAAAAGAAACCAATCCTATTTTCAAAGAGTTGACATTTGTGATGGGCTAGCTGATGGTTTTGGATTCTTTTTTAGGGAGTGCTACGATAACAACGGCCTGTATCACGCCCTGCAGCTTGAGACCATGTTTAACATCAACTCCTTCCTCAACAGGACAGTGGCAAGTGTCCCGCTCAAAAATGTGACTTGCTCCTGGATAAGTGTTGTGTCATTTTAATTTGATCTTCTTCTTATCATTAGTACAACAAGGACCTGGCCAAAGTGTTTGAGAGTGTGGAGGTGGACCTCCAGGACATCTCGCTGCTGGAGCAAGCGGGCAGAGACAACCTCATCAATTTTGCCAACACGGGCATTGGAATCATCGACTACGAAGCATACCTGGCTGAGGTGGCAAGATGTTGATCATTGTTATGTTATTAATTAACTGCAAACTTGGAAGTTGCGTGTTGATTATGTGCTTAATGTGTCCGTTACTTCCAAGTTTGGGAAGATCCACAGTCAACCAATAGATGGCAGCGATGCACCGTTTTAACTTTTAAGTTAGTCAGTTGGTCAGTTGGTTCCTGAGTTAGTCACTCAGGCATGGAGTTAGCTACTAACTTAGTGACTCACTTGATTTCTTAATCAAGTCGTTCGTTAATTTTCCAGTCAATCAGTTGACTGGACTTGATTAGAAAATAGATGAACTTCCCTTGATGGGAGTTGCTCACTAGATTTTTGGTTGGAAATAACAAATCAATCACTCAGATCGCGGAACTAAAAGTTTGAGTCTGACGTATGGTTTTTATTTTCTAGGTCAACAAGGGAATCACACTCGTGGACCTTCTGACGTTTGCTGTTGACCTGGAGGGGCAAGCTGACCAGCTCGTGAGTTAACAAAGTGCAAATACTGTTTGTTGTCAAGCATTGGTGGTTCAGTGGTAGAATTCTCGCCTGCCACGCGGGAGGCCCGGGTTCGATTCCCGGCCAATGCAACTACCTTTTTTTTTTTTTTTTTTAACTTCCCTAAACATGTGGCAAGCGTTACCTTGGTTTCCCAGATGTTTTTCTTTCCTTTGTATTTATTTCTGTGTGTGTATTTGCAGCCACGTGGCGCTCTGGAGAACGCTCTGAAAGGTCACGCTAGCAGCATCCGACAGATTCACAGAGAACTGGTGGTCCCCATGGAGCAAGCCATGGTACATTCCATGCATCACACACACACACGTACAACACGTGTTTCTAAATGATTCTACACAAGCGACAACACTTCAACATTTCCTCAATTTCTCTCCTCTCATTCACCGTGACAGAAATATGTCCGTGCCAGGGTAAGCTAAGCGCGGTGACACTAGTTGTTGTGTTTTGATGATAGCGGTGCCGTGGTGATGTGACCTTGTGCCCTGTGGACTCGTTGATGAATATTCACAAACGACACGTTATATTAGGGTAACGAGTGTTTTTGTGTCATTGTGCAGAGCACCTTGAATCAAAGTATAAAGCTGCTGCAGAAAACCTCCAGCGACCTGCCGGTGAGGCACTACCATTTTTGAATTTCTTGATCCATTTTTCGATTTTGCATTTTATTCAATATTTTACTGTGATAGTGATCCTTATAAATGTTCTTATATTTTCATTTTAGCATTATATTTTACTTTTATTTGACTGGTCACTTATGTGTAATTTGTAATATGTAATTTCTTTTTTGGTTTCAGGCAACTTTTGAGCAAATTTGCAATCATATTTCAAATTTGATTTTGATATAAATTGTACTTTTACACACCATTTACTGTGCAAAATGTCACTCATCCAAATCTTTTTTTAGGTGAAGGTGACCAACATCTTGAGCGCCCTTGATGCTTCAGAGTACCTCATCAGTAACAATGCTTCACATGTGGTCAAGCAGGTACCCGCATAAAATATGGAACAGGGGGAATTTGAGGGGCAGTTTGTAAAAGGTTTTGATTTTTCATTGTTCAATCACTCTAAAAACTCACTATGCAAAAAATATGTGCTTGCATTCTATTAGTTCACCACAAGGTGGCACTAAATATTGCATTGCACAATGTCCTTTGAAGTAAAGCAAGAATTATAATTTTCTTTGGTTGTGTGTGCTCAGGAAACCAAAAACTATGTCCAAAGCTTGGTGGGTTACTTCAAACAGTACACAAACTGGGTTCACGACTCTGTGAGTATGAGTCCCATTCCGCCAAATGATTACAATGATGCCGTAATGATCAAGTATATCGTGTTTTGATTGCGGCTTCAGCTGATTGCAGAGGTGGCTCAGTGTAAACCCATCAGCAACATTGTGGACAGCATGGAGATTGTCGCATGCAGCTTCATTGCCGACTCAGTGGTAGGTCACATTTAGTACTTACAACGCGACATTTTAAAGTATGTGACATTGAGATCAGCACGCATTGGTGGTTCAGTGGTAGAATTCTCGCCTGCCACGCGGGAGGCCCGGGTTCGATTCCCGGCTAATGCAATGTACCTTTTATTTTTGAGTTTGTCCTAAAGCACGAGGGAAATATTAACCTGATCCCCAGATGTTTTGCTAACGTTTTGATTAATTTGCGATATGTTATGTTACTCGTAAACGTGACAGCAACTCTGCTCCACCAAACCCGATCGTGACCATCTGTAACGCGTAACATCATTTTGGGATGGATTTCTTCAAATTTGTATACAATCTTTATGCAAGCATTGGTGGTTCAGTAGTAGAATTCTCGCCTGCCATGTGGGAGCCCTGGGTTCGATTACCGGCCAATGCAACTACTTTTTTATTTATTTTTTAAATGAGATGACCAAACATCTGGGAGCATTCACGATATGTGAGAACGTTACATCCCTATTCTTCGCTTTAATTTTTAATAAGCATTGGTGGTTCAGTGGTAGAATTCTCGCCTGCCACGCGGGGGGCCCGGGTTCGATTCCCGGCCAATGCAACTATTCTTTTGTTTTTTTAAATGAGATGACCAAACATCTGGAAGCATTCACGATATGTGAGAACGTTACATCCCTATTTCTTCGCAGTAACATTCATCAAGCATTGGTGGTTCAGTGGTAGAATTCTCGCCTGCCACGCGGGAGGCCCGGGTTCGATTCCCGGCCAATGCAACTACTCTTTTCTTCTTTTTAAATGAGATGACCAAACATCTGGAAGCATTCACGATATGTGAGAACGTTACTTGCCTATTTCTTCGTTGTAACATTCACCAAGCATTGGTGGTTCAGTGGTAGAATCCTCGCCTGCCACGCGGGAGGCCTGGGTTCGATTCCCGGCTAATGCATCTACTCAGTGTTTTTTTTTTAAATGAGATGACCAAACATCTGGAAGCATTCACGATATGTGAGAACGTTACATCCCTATTTCTTCGCTGTAACATACATCAAGCATTGGTGGTTCAGTGGTAGAATTCTCGCCTGCCACGCGGGAGGCCCGGGTTCGATTCCCGGCCAATGCAACTACTCTTTTCTTCTTTTTAAATGAGATGACCAAACATCTGGAAGCATTCACGATATGTGAGAACGTTACATCCCTCTTTCTTCAGTTTCATCAAGCATTGGTGGTTCAGTGGTAGAATTCTCGCCTGCCACGCGGGAGGCCCGGGTTCGATTCCCGGCCAATGCAACTACCCTTTTCTTCTTTTTAAATGAGATGACCAAACATTGAGAAGCATTCACGATATGTGAGAACGTTACATTCCTATTTCTTCGCTGTAACATTCATCAAGCATTGGTGGTTCAGTGGTAGAATTCTCGCCTGCCACGCGGGAGGCCCGGGATCGATTCCCGGCCAATGCAACTACTCTTTTCTTCTTTTTAAATGAGATGACCAAACATCTGGAAGCATTCACGATATGTGAGAACGTTACATCCCTCTTTCTTCGGTTTCATCAAGCATTGGTGGTTCAGTGGTAGAATTCTCGCCTGCCACGCGGGAGGCCCGGGTTCGATTCCCGGCCAATGCAACTACTCCTTTCTTCTTTTTAAATGAGATGACCAAACATCTGGAAGCATTCACGATATGTGAGAACGTTACATCCCTCTTTCTTCGGCTTCAGCAAGTATTGGTGGTTCAGTGGAAGAATTCTCGCCTCCCACGCGGGAGGCCCGGGTTCGATTCCCGGCCAATGCAACTACTCTTTTCTTCTTTTTAAATGAGATGACCAAACATCTGGAAGCATTCACGATATGTGAGAAAGTTACATCCCTATTTCTTCGCCGTAACATTCATCAAGCATTGGTGGTTCAGTGGTAGAATTCTCGCCTGCCACGCGGGAGGCCCGGGTTCGATTCCCGGCCAATGCAACTACTCTTTTCTTCTTTTTAAATGAGATGACCAAACATCTGGAAGCATTCACGATATGTGAGAACGTTACATCCCTCTTTCTTCAGTTTCATCAAGCATTGGTGGTTCAGTGGTAGAATTCTCGCCTGCCACGCGGGGGGCCCGGGTTCGATTCCCGGCCAATGCAACTACTCTTTTCTTCTTTTTAAATGAGATGACCAAATATCTGGAAGCATTCACGATATGTGAGAACGTTACATCCCTCTTTCTTCGGTTTCATCAAGCATTGGTGGTTCAGTGGTAGAATTCTCGCCTGCCACGCGGGAGGCCCGGGTTCGATTCCCGGCCATTGCAACTACTCCTTTCTTCTTTTTAAATGAGATGACCAAACATCTGGAAGCATTCACGATATGTGAGAACGTTACATCCCTATTTCTTCGCTGTAACATTTGTCAAGCATTGGTGGTTCAGTGGTAGAATTCTCGCCTGCCACGCGGGAGGCCCGGGTCCGATTCCCGGCCAATGCAACTACTCTTTTCTTCTTTTTAAATGAGATGACCAAACATCTGGAAGCATTCACGATATGTGAGAAAGTTACATCCCTATTTCTTCGCTGTAACATTCATCAAGCATTGGTGGTTCAGTGGTAGAATTCTCGCCTGCCACGCGGGGGGCCCGGGTTCGATTCCCGGCCAATGCAACTACTCTTTTCTTCTTTTTAAATGAGATGACCAGACATCTGGAAGCATTCACGATATGTGAGAACTTTACATCCCTATTTCTTCGCCATAATACTCAGCAAGCATCGGTGGTTCAGTGGTAGAATTCTCGCCTGCCACGCGGGAGGCCCGGGTTCGATTCCCGGCCAATGCAACTACTCTTTTCTTCTTTTTAAATGAGATGACCAAACATCTGGAAGCATTCACAATATGTGAGAACGTTACATCCCTATTTCTTCGCTGTAACATTCATCAAGCATTGGTGGTTCAGTGGTAGAATTCTCGCCTGCCACGCGGGAGGCCCGAGTTCGATTCCCGGCCAATGCAACTACTTTTTTCTTCTTTTTAAATGAGATGACCAAACATCTGGAAGCATTCACGATATGTGAGAACGTTACATCCCTATTTCTTCGCAGTAACATCCATCAAGCATTGGTGGTTCAGTGGTAGAATTCTCGCCTGCCACGCGGGAGGCCTGGGTTCGATTCCCGGCCAATGCAACTAATCTTTTCTTCTTTTTAAATGAGATGACCAAACATCTGGAAGCATTCACGATATGTGAGAACGTTACATCCCTCTTTCTTAGGCTTCATCAAGTATTGGTGGTTCAGTGGAAGAATTCTCGCCTCCCACGCGGGTAGGCCCGGGTTCGATTCCCGGCCAATGCAACTACTCTTTTCTTCTTTTTAAATGAGATGACCAAACATCTGGAAGCATTCACGATATGTGAGAACGTTACATCCCTATTTCTTCGCCGTAACATTCATCAAGCATTGGTGGTTCAGTGGTAGAATTCTCGCCTGCCACGCGGGAGGCCTGGGTTCGATTCCCGGCCAATGCAACTACTCTCTTCTTCTTTTTAAATGAGATGACCAAACATCTGGAAGCATTCACGATATGTGAGAACGTTACATCCCTCTTTCTTCGGTTTCATCAAGCATTGGTGGTTCAGTGGTAGAATTCTCGCCTGCCACGCGGGAGGCCCGGGTTCGATTCCCGTCCAATGCAACTACTCTTTTCTTCTTTTTAAATGAGATGACCAAACATCTGGAAGCATTCACGATATGTGAGAACGTTACATCCCTATTTCTTCGCTGTAACACTCATCAAGCATTGGTGGTTCAGTGGTAGAATTCTCGCCTGCCACGCGGGAGGCCCGGGTTCGATTCCCGGCCAATGCAAATACTCCTCTCTTCTTTTTAAATGAGATGACCAAACATCAGGATTCACGATATGTGAGAACGTTACATCACTATTTCTTCGCTGTAACACTCATCAAGCATTGGTGGTTCAGTGGTAGAATTCTCGCCTGCCACGCGGGAGGCCAGGGTTCGATTCCCGGCCAATGCAAATACTCCTCTCTTCTTTTTAAATGAGATGACCAAACATCAGGATTCACGATATGTGAGAACGTTACATCACTATTTCTTCGCTGTAACATTCATCAAGCATTGGTGGTTCAGTGGTAGAATTCTCGTCTGCCACGCGGGAGGCCCGGGTTCGATTCCCGGCCAATGCAACTACTCCTTACTTCTTTTTAAATGAGATGACCAAACATCTGGAAGCATTCACGATATGTGAGAACGTTACATCACTATTTCTTCGCTGTAACATTCATCAAGCATTGGTGGTTCAGTGGTAGAATTCTCGCCTGCCACGCGGGAAGCCCGGGTTCGATTCCCGGCCAATGCAACTACTCCTTTCTTCTTTTTAAATGAGATGACCAAACATCAGGAAGCATTCACGATATGTGAGAACGTTACATCACTATTTCTTCGCTGTAACATTCATCAAGTATTGGTGGTTCAGTGGTAGAATTCTCGCCTGCCACGCGGGAGGCCCGGGTTCGATTCCCGGCCAATGCAACTACTCCTTTCTTCTTTTTAAATGAGATGACCAAACATTTGGAAGCATTCACAATATGTGAGAACGTTACATCCCTATTTCTTCGCTGTAACATTCATCAAGCATTGGTGGTTCAGTGGTAGAATTCTCGCCTGCCACGCGGGAGGCCCGGGTTCGATTCCCGGCCAATGCAACTAATCTTTTCTTCTTTTTAAATGAGATGACCAAACATCTGGAAGCATTCACGATATGTGAGAACGTTACATCCCTCTTTCTTCAGTTTTATCAAGCATTGGTGGTTCAGTGGTAGAATTCTCGCCTGCCACGCGGGAGGCCTGGGTTCGATTCCCAGCCAATGCAACTATTCTTTTCTTCTTTTTAAATGAGATGACCAAACATCTGGAAGCATTCACGATATGTGAGAACGTTACATCACTATTTCTTCGCTGTAACATTCATCAAGCATTGGTGGTTCAGTGGTAGAATTCTCGCCTGCCACGCGGGAAGCCCGGGTTCGATTCCTGGCCAATGCAACTACTCCTTTCTTCTTTTTAAATGAGATGACCAAACATCAGGAAGCATTCACGATATGTGAGAACGTTACATCACTATTTCTTCGCTGTAACATTCATCAAGCATTGGTGGTTCAGTGGTAGAATTCTCGCCTGCCACGCGGGAGGCCCGGGTTCGATTCCCGGCCAATGCAACTACTCCTTTCTTCTTTTTAAATGAGATGACCAAACATCTGGAAGCATTCACAATATGTGAGAACGTTACATCCCTATTTCTTCGCTGTAACATTCATCAAGCATTGGTGGTTCAGTGGTAGAATTCTCGCCTGCCACGCGGGAGGCCCGGGTTCGATTCCCGGCCAATGCAACTAATCTTTTCTTCTTTTTAAATGAGATGACCAAACATCTGGAAGCATTCACGATATGTGAGAACGTTACATCCCTCTTTCTTCAGTTTTATCAAGCATTGGTGGTTCAGTGGTAGAATTCTCGCCTGCCACGCGGGGGGCTCGGGTTCGATTCCCGGCCAATGCAACGTACTTCTTTTTTCTTAAAATGAGCTTATCCAACATCTGGCAAAGCATTTTTTTACGCGTTTTGTGAGAACCTGACGTGCACACCGCTCTACAACGAGCATTGGTGGTTCAGTGGTAGAATTCTCGGCCAATGCAACATCTTTTTTTTTTTTTTTTTAAACGAGATAACCAAACATCTGGAAGTATTCATGCGTTTTGTGAGAATGTGACGTGTCCATTTCTTCACTCTACTGTTTAACAAGCATTGGTGGTTCAGTGGTAGAATTCTCGCCTGCCACGCGGGAGGCCCGGGTTCGATTCCCGGCCAATGCAACTTCCTTTTCATTTTTAAAAAAGTACTCTTTTGTTGTTTTTCTAGAATACCTTCTGGCTTGGACTGGGTCTCTCCAGCATCCTCCTGCTCCCCAGTATCATCATCTCCATCAAACTGGCCAAATACTACAGAAGGATGGACACAGAGGACGTGTTTGAAGAGTGAGTCCAGACAGCAGTTTTTATTTTTAAAGTTATTAAGTACTTATTATTTAAATGACATCACTTGCACACGGTAAAGAGATCCGATACAAGAGCTGTAAAAGGCTTTTCTTTATCTGTCTGGGTGAGAATTCTTTCCCAGCTCTTGTAATGGATGTCAATGTGTATTGATACTTTATTAATATTTCTTCTCTCTTCTCCTTCTTCTTTTTCAACTCACCATTAATTTGTGGAATCCCCATTTCTCATACTCACATGATTTCCCTCAGCACCACTTACCCGTGGCTCGTTGCACTTTGACTTTGGATCTTTACCTTCATCTTCATTCTCCTCTCTTGGACAAATCCTTCATTTTATGCTTTCCGATGATCTTCTTGACTTTGGACATTTTGCCACCGGACTCTTGTTTTACATTACAGGTCATACAGGTAACCACGGTGACCAATACCTTTTTGGAAAGCGCGATGGAGTTAGCCCACTCTCGTTCTAATCGGCTCAAATTTCCTTGTGTGTGTGTATATGTGTGTGTGCATGTGCAGTAGCTCCCCCTATAGTGACACCCTGTTCCGATTCCCTCGAGCCTCGGCTCCCTCAATCTGCGTCGACTGCTGATTCAAAATGGAGGCCGTCTCCTCCGTAACAAGGTAAAAGGTAAATCCTCGGTTACAGTAACGTTTGGGGGTCTTTGAACAACTTCGAGATCGGAGTCTTATGTTCTCGATCAATCATCCGTCACTTTCGTCGCTGATGTGACAAGAAGCCACGAAGAGAAGAAAGCTGCGCTCCCTATGCCGCCTTTTTGTTTGTTCACGTCAAAAAATTTAAATGTGAAAAAAAGGGTGATTTTGCAACCGTAAAGTTAGAATAGCATATATGCACGGAAAATATTGTCTTAACATCATAAACACTTTTTTTTTTTTTTGTTCACAGTGCACAAGAAAACTGGAACTGAAGCGCCGATCATCGTAAGTGCTCGTTTCACTTTAATTCAAGACCCAAACTCAACGAAGGCAAGCAAGAAAGCCCGATTTATTAACTCTTGGTGATTCCCGACGTTCGCCCAAGGTAACTCGACATTCCAGATTTCCTTTTCATGTTTTTGGATGATTCCACAACCAAAATGTCAACATACAAACAGGAACTCTGAACTTGCCAGCCAACTCTCCTATATTTATCCAAAGCTAGCTGAGCATGTTTTCATTGACTTAACTTTCCCGCGTAGCTACTTCCATCTCTATACTCTCAGTCATACACTCACATGGACACAACATGTACATTTTTTATATATATTTTTGTCAATGTTTGTTTTTCTAACATATGTATAGCTTTTTTTTTTCTTCTTTTAGAATTAGCCTTGTTTTTCTTGTGATAGCATAGCTAGCTAGCATGGTTTGGGCTCAATAATGTACATCATGTTTTGAAAAAAAAAAAATATATATATGTATATATATATAATTTGACAATTGGGGAGAATCTATATCTAAGTACCCATGGTCCATTGTAACGTTTTGAAGCCAATGCTAAGCTAACAGAAAATTGAAAAGATTTTTTTTAATAGCAGCTTATGAGCTGCTTTTGCCCATCTCCCAAGATCATGCAAAACGAATCCATCCGGAAATGGTAAAAACGGATGAAGTCAACTCGTGAGCTACTTTCCCCTGATGTTCCTAAGCTAATGCTAAGCTAACAGGAAAAGGAGAAAAATAAAATAGCATCACAAAAGAGTTAATAATGCTGTGTGTGTGTGGATGTATGTGTGTGTGAGGTTTTTCTTTTCTGGCAATTGGCAGTATGGAGGGGCCAAACCCAAGTCCCAGTGTGTGTATGTGTGTGTGTGTGTGTGTGTTTAGAGGTGGGCTCAAATCTATGAATAAAAAATCCAACAAGTGTTGGCTTTGTCTCCATGGCGGCTAACAGAAGCTCTCAGTCATGTATGATAGAGGCGAGGCGAGTGAACCTTAATATTAGCCACTTTGCCAAAGCACACACAACCCAACGGCTTGTAGGTTTTCGGGTGTTGACAGCGAGTGGGCTAAATCTCAATGCATACATTTAGTCCAAAAGTCTACACACACAAATGGTGGATTTCTTTTACGTTACGAAATAGACAGAAGTCATGTAAAGTTGTTATATTACAAAAACAAAACAGATATTGTATTACTGCAGACATTATTCAACACACACACACTATGCTCTTTCCCTCCCCCTCTTGATTGATGGACTTCCTGAATGGCGCTCGGGTGTTCGTCCGGAAATCAGGCAGACTAAACATTGCCGCCACTTTTGTGTCCCTTTAACACTTGAAAGACGTCCTCTGTTATCCTCTCAACCACTTTGGGAAAGTGTCATACACACAGTGCACAGTGGTGCCTTGTGATGGACATTTTTAACAAAAAAAAAAATCAATCTCATGACTTCCAATTCAATGCGCCACCTTATGAACAAAATGTCACCAGAAAAAAGCCTTTTGCAAATCTAGGTAAACATTAAGAAGCAAAGTTTATTCTGGCACCTGAAAATAAAAAGGATGTGCTTCTCATTTGGGCACATCATCTTTCAATATAGAAACTCACAACGTAAGCGTACACGCATAAATATATGTGCTGTATATTAATGCATCAATAGTGAAAGAAGGGTTTATGTGAGATTATATAATGTGTCTTGCTCGTTATGTGTTCCGCATCACTGAAAGAACCTTTCCCCTGAGAATATATCACACACGCCAGACGTGTGTGTGTTTGCGCGCCAGAGTGTGGCATGAGGTGGAGGAGGAGCCACCGAAGAATGATATCTTTGTGCACCTCGACACCATACAGCAGCTCTCTCGGATGTTTTGGATAAACTTGAAATAGAGCCAGAACAAAGGTGGAATTTTACAAGGTGATAAAATATATATTTCATGCAAAAAGTATGGGAAAATAATATCTTTGTAAATTATTAGGGACGTAAAATGACAAAAAAAAGTCCAAATATTCTGAGGAAATGTTTTCAAATGAATTTTACAAGAATACTTTTTGTGTTACAAAGAAGGTTTTTGATGGAAAGGGTCGTTTCCCGGAAATTGCCATTTGGTCGGTTTATTCATTTGATTTTAAATTATTTAAAAAAATGGAAATTTATTTTACAAGATAAGGTTTTCAAATTGTGAGAACCAATTAAATAAATAATATAGGTATGGAGCAAAAAACATTTTAGATATTACATTGGTGATTTTACGCATGATAAAATGATTAACAAAAAGTACAAAAATGAAATAAGTGAAGAATAAATCATTTTGATTTTGTACTAAGATTATGAAAAAAAAGTTCAAACATTGTCATTTTCTTTACATTAGTTCAGCTAATTTTCAGTTAGTTTAGTTTGTTAGTTCTACCAATTTTTTTAGTCTTAAAAAAAAAATGCAATTTTTTGGGTCTAAAAACAATTGCAATTTTTTTTTTCCACCCGAAAAAGTCTTGCGTGTCTGTACCCCCATGACCCCAACTCATTCGCTTCCCTCCCCGCACCACATGTGTAGTGTAGGCGGAGTCACATATACACCAAAAGAAAGACATCTTTGTCCATCACCACCTTATAAAGCAGCCCTCGGACCCTCTCCGGCTTCCGCGCACCCTTTCCCACTTCCCGTAAACATCATTTCCAAAGATGTGGGCCCGAGTTCTCCTTCTCGTGATGGCGGTGTGGGCGTGCCACGCTCAAAGCAACAACGGCGTCAACCAGCAGCAGCAGCAGCGTAGCATCTGGGACGAGCCCATCCGCTTCAGCACCAAGACCAAGGACTCCTGCACCATGGTGGTGTCGGGGGCCTCCGACTACACCCGCCTGCGTGTCTCCTGCAAGGGCCCGGCAACGCCAAGCGGTGCCCAGGGCCGCGTGTACTACTGCGACTTCCAGGGCAAGCCCAATTTGTGCCGCGCCTACAGTCTTAACCCGCGCCACTACTTCACGCAGATCATGTGGGAGCTGCGCAAACTCAATCACGCCTGCCAGGGCGCCAAACTCTACCGGCCGCCTATGTGTAAGAGGCACCCCGACGAGGTCCAGATGACCTTCCTGTCCGCATGGCCTCGTGCCGCCAAACCCACCAAACCGTCTTCCGGCTCCACCGCCGCTCAACCCAAACCCGTCGGCACTCAGAAGCCGCAGAGGCCTCAGACCCCCGTCAAGCCCCAGGCGGGTAAAGCCGTCCCGGCCCCCGCCAGGAAGACCACCCCCAAGCCGGCCAAGACCACCGCCAGGCCCTGGATGGATCTGCCCGAGTCGAAGGCGTCCCGCTTGGCCACGGAGTACTGCTGGAAGAGCTTCCACGGCATCTGCTCATACGTCATTGGATTGTTCAAGAACTGACGGCGACGGGTGAGTCACCTTTACTACACATTGTCTCGATCTCATAAAAACTCTGCCGCAATTTTAGAGCTATGTTAATCGCTATGATTCTTTTCCTGATGTGTTGTTGCTAGGCAGACTTCACAGGCAGTATTGAGGCTCCCCATTGGCTAATGAAAAGATTAGCGATACAAGAGAAAATTGGGAAGAGAAACTCAGAAAGAATTGAAAAATAAAAAGCACTCAGTTTATTATTTGATTTGACTTTATTTATTGTTTGGGTATTTTGAATAAAATGACTAATTTATACATCACGCTGCTGTTGTTTCAGGTGGGGGACACCACTGATGGACTTGTCACATGACCTCGTCATTCTCAACTGAGTAACCGCTTGAAACGGAGGCAGAATAAAATCGAGAGTTCCACTTTTCATTCGGCTGTGTGTTGTTTTGCTTTCCTGTCACCTTCTTTTTCAAATCAATCAATCAAAGACCTCCTTGTTGCGCACACAGCAACAACGCGACTGACCTGGGAAGTCGTTAACATCGTGAAAGCTTAATTATACGCCGGTCACGTGTGTCGACACACAAAAAACACAAAGGTGGCCTGTGTGTTTCACAGACTGGCGACCTACTGACCTGGAAACAATCTGTTATTGTTGGAACATGAGCAAAAAGAAAAATACTACTGCATACTTGAGACTCATATTACACGTCCAAACACAAACCACATGACAAAAAAAAAATTTGATTGTACTTCATCGATTGAAAAGTTTATTATTGAGTCAACTGTCAAAAACAAGTGCAAACATGGAAACGGGATCAGTCGTAAAATTAGCGGAGCGTCTGTTAACAAGCGGGACGGACGTGAAAGTGAAACGTTAGCTACCGTAAAAAGATGGGCTAACGGATTTTCAAAAGCGCCCGGCGGCTCGTCCGTTTGCGTCACATGCGATAAGTTTGTGTGGTGAGTAACTTTGAACGATCTTGGTTGTTGTTGCCACGGTTACGCGTCATCCCCACCGCAGAGAAGGAGCAAAGCCTTGCGGTAGTCGCCGCCGGTATCGCTCTACAAACAAAAAACGATACGCAACATTTTTTGTCACACTTTACGAATACTTTCAAGTTCAATTTTCAAGCTCTATATACTCAAACGGTACCAATAAGTTGCAAGATGTGTATGAATGTGCTCACCTTAATCATGGAATGGAGGGAGCAGGCAAACATCCTCCGAAATTCGGTTCTGATGTCCAACAAGTCCACTTCGCTGCGAGTGACCATCACTCGAATCACAGTGTTGTCGTCTGTTCCCGCACCCTGACGACGTAGGAAAGGTCAGTAACCATATCCGTCCGTACGTCCAACTATGGTTCGTCATACCTTCATTGCGTAGTACAGAGTCTCGGCAAAATAGGCCGGGACACTCCTGGCACATTTCACTGTAGAGGGAAACAGATTTTTTTTATTTTGAATAATACAAGAATCAAAATGCTGAACTTGTCTTTCCCCTTCCTTACCAACAGCGAGCAGGAGCTCCCTGAGGCTTCCCGATGTCTCCCTTCTGATGCTCTCCTCCATCTCGTAGCCTGAGAGCTTCATGTAGGCGTCAAACACTGGAGAAAAAAAAAAAAAAGTGAGCCGGCGAACGTTGTTTTTACCGGCCAGCTGTCCACCAACCTTTCCTGAGGTGCTGGGCGCTGCGGTTTCCCAGGATGGTGACAAAGGTCTGCTCGTCGGTGCCGAACTTATGCTCGCCTGCCTTGAACAGGACCTACGGCGACAACAAAGACGTTTTGGAATTTTGAAAATGACATAACCGAATGTCTCAAACATGCCCCTCGAGTTAATTCAAACTAATAAAAAAAAAAAACTAAATTACTAATTAATTTCAGATAACAAACACGCTAATTGCTAATTACTTTCATGTAATTAACACGCTAGCCAAATATTGAGTAACAGCAAAGTAACTTTCAAGTTGAAGGGTCCTTAATGCTTCTCTATCGCCATCTACAGGCTATTGCGGGCCACTGCAAGCCTAACCTGACATGTTGGAACTTTTTTCCTCCTTAAATCAAAGTAGATGATGTTTCAATGTTTGGAGGATGGTTTAAACACATCACTCTATTCAATCAAATAATTCCTGATGATATTTTGTCATATTCTCCAGGCTTACCTCAGCATCAGCCTGGATGTTTGCCTCCTGGATGCCAGTCTGCTTGTTGGCCTGTGTGGACACGATGAAGAGATGAGAAGATCATCTTTCCACGGCTGAATAATACATGACTGCAAATAGCGCATTACGAATGGCAGACAATTTCCACGGGTCGATAGATATGAGGAGAGACTTTGAGATGTGGCTGACCTGGAGCAGGATGACCAGGAGCCTCTTGAAATGACCCGAGGTATCTCCTGACACGTCCTCCTCGAGGTCGTCGTCGTACTCTGGTAAAAACATTGACGCGTTATCAACATCCATTTAATATTGTCACTTTACGTCAAGTGTGATATAGTAGGGGAACGCGAAATGTGCTAAAAGCAGGTTACCTTGTCTGTAAGCAGTTACGATGTCCTTCACCTGATGAGCGGTCCTAGAGGCCAGTATCTCCACCAGCACTTTCTCGTCGGTGCCTGCCCCCTAGCGGTCAAAGAGCACACTCGCACGGTCACAAAGGCCCAAGTAAGTGCTCTCTCTCATATTGAGTGGTTGTCAAGTTTTTTGATATTGAGAGGTATTGAAGGTGAGGATTTTCAATTTGACGCATGGCAACTTTTTTGACTGGCTCGTAACGTCACCTTGATGGCGTTACGGAGTGAAGTGACATCATAGGCGAGGGGTGCCGTCATCAGGGCCACAATCAGAGTCTCAAATTTACCGCCCAGCTCTCCCTTCAGGTCTTGGATCAGGTCCTGAAAAGGTCAATTGACACTTTTTTTGAGGGGGGGGAAATTTTGAAAACATTTCCAAAAGTTTTTTTTTGTATGGAAAAAAAACATCCTAGTTTTTGAGAATAATGTGACAAAAATAGAGTTTAAAATAAATCATGTTTTTTCAAGAATCGTATATTACGAGAAAAAAAAAGGTCAAATTTGACATCAAACTAGAAATTGAGTTCTAGAAATGAGGTGACCTCCTCCCCACCTTTCCGAAGAGAGTCTTGTAAGCGGCGGTGATCTGTTGACGCTGGGCGTTGTTGCGGGACGTCAGCAGCTGCAGGATGGCTTCCTCGTCCGTTCCTGCCACCGTAAAGTACCGCACATCGTTAACACGACACAGAAAAAAAAAACTTTATACTTTCCAAACATACTATGAGGCCTGTGCTGGCTCCTGCAGCTGCGCCGTATATTTACCACATTATCTCCTAACTTCATTATAGAAGCGCGTGTTTAGCTAGGCCGCGTCTCAAATTTCACTCGTGTTTGTCTAGCGAGGGCAAACCCCGCCGTCGACTGAGGCGTCAGGTGACCTCGATGGAATAGCCTTGATCGTCCTACCCAAGCCTTTCATGGCCTTGTAGAGAACTTCGGCGTCGCTGGTGGCGTTGAAGTTAGTGCTGGCTTTCACGGTTCCGCGGCTGGCCTGCAAACACCACATCCATTATATTTACTTCTTTATTCTGGAATATTCTTCCGTGGCTTTTCCTTAGTAGGGTGCCGGCTGAGCCTTTGGGCAAAACTTGTAATTAAATATCTTCACCGTAGAATGAATGTGTGCATTGTTAAGATAAAAAAAAAAAAAGCAAGAATGCATCTTGTGGTAGATAAATGACAGAATCGATCAAGGAAATCAAAAAAAGTAGATAACGACTTGCTGATGTGGGTCTCGCAAAGTTTTCGTTTGCCATTCACTCGATCGTTCAAACAAAAAAAAAAGTCGCGATTGAATTTTTCCGTAATGGATAACTGCGGATAAGAATGGCGAAGCCATCAATATTCTGAAAGACCACACTGATGCCATCAGAACGGAACGGAACGCTCCCTCCACCAGTGACTCAACAGCCCAAAGGAGGCCAGATGTTTGGAGAGCAAAACCGCAGGAATGTCACTGCAAATATCACGCCAAATCATGTGGAAGGCCACCAAAAAAACAAAAAAAAACCAACAACAAGGCTGCATTTTGTTTTTCCAGCCAGGAGGAATTCCAACACGCGGCAGTTCCAAATCCAATCAATGCCGGAATTCCTCTCGGGACAAACGACAACCATATCTGGACCAGAACACAATGGGGGGGGGGATCGTTGCCACCGGTATGTTGGAGATCGATTCGGAATGTTTTCAATCAGTCATTCGCGTCAAGGTCGCGACCGCAACTTGTTTGTATCGGATCGCAAAAAAGTGGACGTACAGCCGATGACATGGTCGCCATGAATCCAGTTATGAACCTAAGAAAGTGCGAGGCAGACGAGCTTAACACTATTCCACCGTTGCTCATTTGAAATTCGATCCTCTCCGCGTTTCCAGTACTGTCTGACATCTCGGCATGTGATCGCTAGCAGAAGTCAGGCTCTATGAAAAGCGCTTCATTTCCTGCCAGTCAAACTTTTGTCCGGACATTCTCCGAGAGCGAGTTGCGACCTGATTTTGTCAACTTTGAAAAGGTGGGGGGGGGGGGATTGAAATGTTCCCCCCTACGTATGTACACATAGAGCTGAGTGACCTTATCAGCCCCACTCCCTTTTTTGTTTATGGACTATCCGGTTGCCGTGGATACGCTAGGAGGGAAGTCCCCGGTCGGCCGCAGACGGCAACCGCAGCGTTTTGAACGACGTGTAGCGGCTCCACCCTGAAAAGGGGGGACGCTTCTCCTTTAAGATGGAGGCTGGCTTTTGGACTCTGACTGGAAAAGGGTGTTTTAAAAACAGAAAGAGGCAGACACCCCACCCCAAATGAAAAAAAAAAGATGAGTCACTCAAACTAAACTTTCCTTCCCCAAAAAAAGAAGTGCATTTTATGACCGTATGACACTTAATCATCCTTGAACTAGTTACCTTAGAAGCAGGAAGGAGGGCTGGGCGTACTCAATTTGCAATGACATTTTTTAACAACTTTGTTTCATGATAGATGTATTGCAAATTACATTTGAGGATATTTTAAAGCTTTTGCAAATGTTCCTGCTTTAAAAGGTATTACAATCCTCATGTCTGGGATGAATTCAAACGACAATGGCCAAAAATTCCCCAGTCGTTCCACAGAAAACTGGAAAGCCGATGAGTGTCGAATGAATGTTTTGATGTGTGCCAGTAGAGGAGGGGGAGAAAGCCGATCAAGTATTATGTAATTTTTTTTTTTTTTTAAAGTGGGCGTTGTTTTTTCTTTACTATCATGAGTCATAGATTTGCATATATAACGGATCTCGTTTCTTTCACATTATGATGACGTATTACTACGATGGCGATTTGAATGAAGTTTTTAATTCAGTGTGATGTGTAAAGGAAGGAAATGCAGGAAAGTGACTCACCATTTTGACAGGAGTCGGTTGTTGCTTTTTTTTTTCTACGAGGAAAAGTTCTGCCAAAGGGGAAAAAGAAAAAAAAAAGTCACAAGTTTAGACTTTTGACAAACAACCGCCAAGGTTTGAGTCCTAGGTCAGAGTGCCACCTGCCCGAAGATGAACGTCGCCTTACCGCAGAGCTGCAGCTGTCACGCCCGGTGAGTGCACGGAGAGAAACGGCGAGGTGAAGCGAGAGAGGACGAGAAGGACAAGAAGGACGATCGCCTGAAATCCGCTCGGAAAAACTCTTCTGGGCGTATGAGTGAGCGGATGCGCCACACCCCGGTGAGCGCAAAGCACTTTGGGTAATGTAGTCCTCCTCAGGCTGCGACCGACACGGAAAATTTGAACTCTCCTTGCTCCTTTAGGGTCATGAACTTGTATCTGTGTTACAGAAAACTTCCATATTAACAGCAATGCCACTTGGTGACTTTTTGGTCCATTTCTCATCATTAATAACTAATGGAGGGAGGAGGTGGATTTTCTTTCACTGGTTATTCTTGAAAAATTCTTCAATCTTGGCACAGCTCAGTTAAATCCAACTGTCTGCACTTGGCAAACATGTCATTCGGAGTAAATGATCTTGTCTACTAGAAAATATAATTATCTATGATAAGGAAGGAATGACCAAAAATAGATAGTCATCAGTCTTGTTTGATACTTTTTTTTTACACGTGCACGTTGAACATGTCTATACTAAACTTACATTCACACTTTTTGCCTGTGAGCAATACTTTTAAAACGGGAAATTAAATCAGTAATTGTCCGACAACCAGCCAGTTGGTAAGAACCCACCCCTCTAGAATTCCCCCTAATGGTACGACCCGTGTATTATAAATTAACCCGAATCTGGCGACGGTGGAGAATCATAAAAGTTATCCTGAGGTAAACGCAAATTAAACATTGACAACATGGAGTGGACACCAATGGAAATCAACCCTGAGGTGAATTATAATATCCGCTACTACCTTTAATTGAGTATTTCAAGAGGAACCTGAAATAATTACTCGTTTTTCTTGTGTGTGTGTGTGCTTGTGTGTTACACTTACAGGTGCTGAACAAGGTGGGTAACAACTTAAAGGAGAAAAAAAAACAAAAAACAGCGTTTAAATGTTAAATTTTGACAAGAGACATCAATTTAGCAACAACGGGAGAGTTCGTCGACGGCACGACGCCATACGACGGTATTGTGGTGCGAAAATGGTTTTAAATGTCGTTTGTAAAAATAATAATAATAATAAAAAAAAAAAAGTGAATCGACAGCATCCTCCCTCGTGCTACTGTTAGCTTCTCGGCTAGCGATGGGTGTGGTCTGTCTGGACCACTCGCATCTCCCCCACTAGGCCGCTCATCTCGCTTCTACGTGGCTGTTTTAACTTCATTTTTTTGCTCTTTTTCACTAGTTAATGAGTAAAGTCGGCGTGGGGGAGGACTGGCGTTTCGTGGACGTCCTCGGCTTGGAGGCCGAGCAGTTGTCTGCAGTCCCGAAGCTGTGTTGTGCCCTCATGCTGCTATTCCCCATCACCAAGGAGGTAATTTGGAGAAGATGAGAATAAAAGAACTGAATTGCAGACAGTTTGTCTGGGTGTGGCCGTGATCCGTCCGGCCTGCGTGGCCCTGGGGTGTGGCGATGCTGCTGAGCTTGCAGAGATAGCGGATGCTGATTGGAATGGAGATGAGTCATCAGTTGATGTAGGGACCAAAAGGGGATTTAGGGACCAAGCCTGGACCCCAACAATGGATGGCCAACTCACCCCCTAAACCCCCCGAAATGTGTTGAAAAGGTCTTTCGATGGGCCAGTCATTCAAAATGTTAATCTTGACAAGCAATGCAGTCAGAATTTCTTTTTAAAATAAATACATATAATAATGCAATATTAATCAAACAATTAAGTGTATTTTCTGAGCAAATAATTTCAATGTTGTGTCTCAGCATGACTCTTTCAGACAAAAACAGGCAGACAAAGTGATGCGGGGCTCCGACGCTTACTTCCTGAAGCAGACTGCCACCAATTCCTGCGGCACCATTGCCCTGCTGCACGCGCTGGGAAACAACCAAAGCAAACTCACCTTCGGTAATATTCTAGATTGTGTTTTTTTTTTTTTCTTTTTAGGACGCTCTATCAACACTTAGCATGTGAAACGAGGCACCCTTTCTAATTACATATAGTTTAAAAAAAAAAAAATCTTGTCTTTGTTCTCAGAGAGTGCTTCCGTGTTGAAGAAGTTTCTAGATGAAACTGCCAAGATGTCTGCTGATGACCGTGCCAAGCATCTGGACAAAAACAAGGTGAGGAGCATATTAGAAGGAAGCTATGCATATTTTAGATTTACATATTTAATCATTTTCCTGTTTTTGATCAACTTGAGCCTACTATATGATGTGTTTAAAAGTTGGTCATCATGTTGGTTTTTTGGAAGCCTCTTTATTGAAGTATTTATTTTAAGTTCTGTTGCACTTGGTATGAATAACAGGACCTGTTTATACATGTAGATGCAATTAATGTCCACACGGGGGCGCCACAGATCAGCAGCGCTCTCAATCTTGTTTCTAGATTCTTCTGAGCTCCGAAATCGTTTATTGCCCTTGAGTTGTCCAATTGTAAAATCCTTTTGTGCAGGCAATCCATGACGCTCACAATGAGGTTGCTGCACAGGGCCAATGTCGGGTCAGTTAACTTGCACGCAGCTTTTTTTTCCACCAACATTGATAAACGACTCAAAGTAATTATTTTGAAAATTCCCACAGCCTGAAGCAGATAAGGTCAACTTCCACTTTATTGCCTTTGTCAATGTGAATGGACAACTTCTTGAATTTGGTGAGTGAAATATTAATTTAATTAATTAATACATTTGCTCAAATAGCGCCCTCAGCTGGCAGTAGCTATATTGAATGCAACATGTGATGCTTACAGACGAGATATACATGCCCTCTGTAAACCTATTAAGAGGGAAGTTTGATTTTTATATTTTCTATTTTTTTTTTTTTTATTCAATTGTTTGCCGTCTTGCTGTTTTAGACGGGAAGATGAACGGCCCCCTCAACCACGGCGCCACCAAAGATGAGACCCTCGTAACGGTACGTAACGTGTTATTGTCGATTTGATTTCTTCTTTAAAAGTAAATGCATCTCAAAAGTCTGCGAGTCAAGGCACCGCTAAACTTGGATTGCCTCTCACATGAACCATGTCAACCTGTTTTTCCCTCCCGCCAATTTGCGTCCAGGATGCCGCCAAAGTGTGCCGAGGCTTTGTGGAGAGAGGACTCGGCGAAGTGCGCTTCTCCGCCGTGGCTCTGTGTCGTGGTTAGATTATGTAGACCACAAACACATTTATCTGCATTTTCTGGTCACTGTCACGCAAGTATTGTGTTCACTCAAAACACACACAAGGTTATACACACCATATTGTGAACTTTTAGCACAATAGTTCAAGACAAGCAGAAAAATGTTGCTTTCAATCTCCTTAGCTGTGAACAAACAAATCCCACTGCTGTTTTTTTGTTTGTTTTTTTTCCCCTCGTCTCCTTGTACTTTTTTGTTACGCTTAAATGCTTTGCGGACCAATGAAAATGCAAATAGGAGCTGAGTGGAATGCAAAAAATCCCAACTTTTTTGACTGTTTAGATGAGTGCTGCTAATTGGTTGATCTGATGTTCCTCACAGCCTTAATGTAGCTTTACCAATGTGTCTGTTTACATCAAAGACTCCATTTGAAGCATATCAAGAGTGCAATTCAGTTGGTTTGCTTTACTTTGCACAGTTAGTTGTGTGTGAGTGTTGCAGTGTTAATTACATTGTTGGTGTGGCTGTTACTGACAAATAAAAAGCTTTTGATGTGTGCTGGTGGTTCAAGTGATTATTAGAATCAGTGTTACATTTGCACTTAATAAAATAGCTACAGGGCCTGAATAATTGTCAATTAAGGATGTGCATGACACAAATTTTGGATATCGGCCCGGTCTCAGTGTACTCAATCAAAACTCCAGTGCTGTATTACCGCAGCCATCCTGGTCAGGTATTTAATCATTTATGACGTCTGCATAATATAACTTTCATTTATTCAGTGTTTTTTTTTTTTTTTTTTTAAGTCACAAATGTGAAATAATTGAACCGGTACGCGCCCCCCCCCCCCCCCCCCCCCCCCTCCCCTGCAAAGGGCAGATTCCTGCGTGCGCGTCTCCGCCTTCTCGTGCGCGCGCTCGCAGCGCCATTGGTGGAGGACAGCCGTCCATCGTCGCCGCGCGCGCCCGCCCGCCTCCTGCGTTGGACAAGTATTCTCCTTTTTGGTGGCATCGTGGTTGGTCGTCGCGGGAGACTATCGGCGCTCAAGTGCCGTCCCCGCCCGGAACATTGGCCGGAACCGCATCATAACACTCCTCGAGGGGTCCCACGCACGGATTGGCCTACCCGGCGATGGCCAGCTCGCCTGCGGGTCGCGACGTCCGCCCAGAGTCGGCGGAGGCGAGCCGCCCGGAGCCTGCCTGCCTGGAGGCACAGAAAT
This sequence comes from Syngnathus leptorhynchus, assembly GCF_054491065.1. Lineage (NCBI taxonomy): Eukaryota > Metazoa > Chordata > Actinopteri > Syngnathiformes > Syngnathidae > Syngnathus > Syngnathus leptorhynchus. Next base: position 16,730,165 of record NC_141199.1, on the reverse strand, counting down.
GGATCGAGGTAAGCGGACTCGACACGAGCCGTGGTTAGGGCGTTGGGAGTGGTGGGCTGGTGGTTGAGGGACGTGGATATAAATAAACACCCACTGCACCGGTGCACCGTCACCTGTTCCGTGGGGTGCGCGCGTGCGCGCGCGTCAGGTTACAGCACGAAAAGTTTGTCATCCCCCCACTCTTTTAATAAATGATAACGACTCACAAACTGAGTTAAAAAAAAAAAGCGTGTTTATTCCACGCCATCGGCAGTAACGCCCCCTTATTTCACGGTGGTTGCCATGGTGATGAAACCGGGCCAACGTTCACGCACCAGCAGCATTCGATGAAGATGATGATGATGCGGTGAGATTATCATGTGCATCATCCGCTTTTACTCTTGGTTTATAAATATATATTTATTAAGCCGAGTGATGAATCATGATCGTAACAGCAGTATGACCTATTTATTTTTTTCCCAAAATATTATTTACAGTAGTCCCTCGTGCGGTTAATTTGGTTCTATCTGCAAAAGTTTTTTTTATTTTTTTTTTAATTCGATCAACATTGGCCATCTTTTTAAAAATATTTAGTGGGACTGTACTTTCTTCTAAAAGTGCCTGAAGAATCATAAATCCAACTTTCAGATGCTGGCTTTTATTCATTCTTTGCATGGGATCTATTGCAACTTTCTTTTTGTTCATGTTCTTCAAAATTCAATCAGTCATATATGCACTAATGGTTCTCTGCATATTTAATATCTAATCTAGCCAGTCCCATCGCAGGCCGGCATGATTGCTGTACATTAGTGCAGAGGCGATCCAGTAAAGTGAAGGTCTCCCTCCCACTGTGACGCTTTGTTGTCCTCTGCTTTGGAATTGTGTGCAAGTTTATTTTCAGCATCTTCCAGGCTGCTTCTATTTGCAGTGCTCTTTTTTTTTCACACTCTCACAGGTGTGGATGACTCAGTGTATGGGCCGTGTAACGCTATTCGAAATGTGTGTACGAGACGCTCCTATTTTGAGTGATAGCATGGCAACACGACATGGCCAGATGTCAGTCTAGCTTCTAAAAGTGACAGTGTGGCGTCACGTCATTTCCACCCGACGGGAATTCGGCCAAACGAAAATATAACCGATGCAAATCATAAATTGCAGACTGATGTAGTTCCATTTCAGTCCTGTAGGGGAATATGTGTGTGTGTGGGGGGGGTCACCCTACAAATCCCTGTAATACCACACACACACTCAAACGTGCACGCCAGATGTCGCAGCCGTCCTCGGTGGCAGATTAACCGAGTCCCAGACAGCACGAGGCGTCTGCAAACAGAAAAAAAAAAAAGCAACACAGCAACACTGAGTGAAGGAAGCTATGCCAAAGAATGGTCGCCCGCACACACTTTGGCCTAAGGCGAAGGCTTTTACTGGACTTTGAATGTCACGTAGCGTTTAGTGCACTGTCACGCGTTCCTTTGATTTACACGGGAAATTCCAGATTTTAATTCAAATGAGAAATTGACACATTTTTGTCCCCCCTCCCCCCCGCCCGGGGGTCTATAAAAGCTCCTCCCTTTTTTTCCAGTTTCATTGACATTTAGTCAAACTATTCAAATCAATCACCCAATCATGCTTTTGCTACCCAAGCAGTTTGTTGTGTTTTTTGCTGGACTCAATTATTATAATTTTTTTTGTAAAGAAATTTCCAACCTCATCAAAGTGAATTTGCTAAAAATGGGGCCATGAGTGTGCGTAATGCGGCCACGGATGGCCCGAGCATTCAAATCAGCCTCAGAAACCAAGCGAAAGGTCTTGAGGGTATTTCAGCGCCAGTCGCCGAAATCCGAGCCCCTGTGGCCCTCATGGCAAATTACTCCGCTGTGACGTGTTGAATGGCAGCAGCAGCAGCAGCTTCCATTTAAACCCACGCCGTGTGTGTGTGTGTGTGTGTGTGTGTGTGTGTGTGTGTGTGTGTGTGTGTGTGTGTGTGTGTGTAAGGGTTAGTACCAGAAGTAGGCCAAAGTAGCACTGACTCGTCTTGTGCTCTGCTGTATCGCACAAAATGACGATTATGTTATTAGGCTATATTTTCATCATTTCGTGCATCCATTTTTTTTTTCCCCCGCTCCCACTGATTGTCCGGATCGAGGGTGAGCTGGAATTTTTCCCAGCTGACTTTTGGCAAGAGAAGCAGGGAATAGCTAAATCAATCTCATAAAATCCTCCAATGTTGGATGGTGACATCTTTTTGTGATGTAAATTACAGAATAGAAAAAGACAAATTCTTAATGAAGTCCATTCCTGACGTTGGTTTGTTACGGTGTTGGTTTGCTCCGTCACACTTTCTGGGTTGGAAATTTGTGCTGACGCGTGCGGATTAGCGGCACCGTTGTCATCAGCAAAAAAACAAAGGGATTATTTCCAGCATCCAGATGCGTGTAGATTTGAGGCTTTAATCTGGCACGATAGCTTCAGAGTGGACGGGTTTTTGATAAATCAGCATTTTTATACTGCTCACCGATGGAGCGATTGTCAAGTCTCACCTGTTTTCTGAATTCAGTCAGGCACAGCAAGTGGCAAAATGGCCGCCCCGTGAGCTGGATAAACTCGGGTGTCTTTTGCTGCTTAAAATGTCAATTACTATCAATTCCACATACAATATATTATATATGTAAAATGTATATCATTGATCACATTTTATAGATATTTAAAATTTCTGACTAGTAAGAGGTTAAAGCACCATAACGTAGATGCTAATTCGCCTCAGCATTAAGCTAGCAGACCGAAACCCCAAGTTATAGTTGTTTTAAGACACAAAGTGTAATTTTTTTTTGTCTCTTGCCTATTTTTGCAGTAAACTAGGAGTGACCTGATTAAGTCCCTGCTATCAAAGCTCATCATCCAATTTTTTTTTCCTCTCCCCATACTGCGCTCTCATTTTCTTCCCTGCATCCTACATACAAAACACAAGTCAACAAAAGTACACGCTGAGTACCTCTCTGTCTTTTTTGGCCAACTCAATAATGCATGAACATGCTGTTAATGTTTTAAAAGCCCCGAGTCAAAGCAACCATCGCAGATGTGAGCGGAAAGATGCCAGACAAAAAAAAAAAAAAAGAGTTGAGAAGAGGATGGCGTCGCCAATGGGAAACATCTGGAAATCTTATATAAGAGGGAAAGGGGAAGCGGACACAATAGGTCATATTTTTATGATTTGCGCACATGCGGGGGCTGACGAGCGACGCAGGCGTTAAAAAGTCATCTCATAAATCATCCAAGTCAGCAAGGACAACCGAGGCAGAAGCACATTCAACACCGTATGGATTTTGGAAGAGAAAATGGAAGGAAATCATTTTTATTTCTATATGTATTATGTGGATGAAAATGACTGCGATTGATTTCGCATCTTTCCTAACTTGCCATTTACTGTGTCCGACAGGCAGTCACAGGGAAGAGCTTTGGAGACAAGGACTTCCGCAGTGCCTTGGAGAACGGCATCCTGTTATGCGAGTAAGACCCATGACCTCATCACAGATGGCCACATCACACACACATCAAGCCCCTCTCTAACCTTGGCTATCTGTTGACCTCCCACCATCCTCATCCCTCCCCCACCCAGGCTTCTGAGTGCAATCAGGCCAGGTCTGGTCAAGAAGATCAACAGACTGCCCACCCCGATCGCTGGCCTGGTAAGGACAAACCCTCGAGGCCTCAGGAAAGTGGGGGGGAAAAAAATCTGCTCAAGAACTTCAAATTGTCCTCTTCTAGGACAATCTGTCAGTCTTCCTCCGGGGTTGCGAGGAGCTCGGCCTGAAAGGTTCACAGCTCTTTGACCCGGGAGATCTCCAGGACACCTCCATCCGAGCCAACCTCAAGTACAGAAAATGAACACGTGAAGATTTCTTGATTTATTTGGTCAAAGTGTTCAATAATCTTCTCTCCCCGACAGGGATTCGGACTGCAGCCGCAAACTGAAAAACGTGAGTCGTATCTTTTTCCCTCGTTGTAAACGTCCGATTCTAATCCTACGTGGGCGGTGCAGGTTCTCAACACCGTCTTCTGGCTCGCCAAAGCGGCCGGCGGCTGCGCATCCTATAGCGGACCCACGCTCGACCTCAAGGAATTTGAGGCTCTGCTGGCCAACATGAAGGTGGTGAGTGGGGGGGGGGGGGGGGGGGGACACTCTTTCAAATAGACACTGTTAAATATTCATTCATTTTGTCTTTTGTCGACGTGCGTGCAGGACAACGACGAGGCGGCTGACGGCTCGCAGAAGCGAAGCGTTCGAGACAGCGGTTACGACTGCTGGGACTCGGAGCGCAGCGATTCACTCTCGCCGCCCAGACACACTCGAGATAACTCTCTGGACAGGTCAGACAAACAAAAAAATGGATGCCGCAAAACAGCTACAATTAGCGCAAGGCCATCAGTTAGCTTGTTAGCTACAGAGTACTTAGTGACTTTTCCCACATTTGTAGCTTGATTGTGAAGTCCAACAATAAGACCGCAGTCATAGTGAGAGCCATTCATTCACGTCGTTAACAGTCCTTTTGTTTTATTGACAGTCTGGACTCGTTTGGCTCGCGTTCGCAGCACAGTCCTTCTCCCGATGTGGCCAACCGAAGCAACGTGGAAGGTTTGTTCCCGAAAGAAATATTTATTAGATGTAAATTTATGTTAGACTCAAGAATGTCAAAAAAAAAAGGGGGGGTTAGCTAGGTAGCTAGGTGGCTAACTAGGTAGCTAGGTTTGCGTTTTAACGCTTGACAATGGTCTTAGTGTCAGGAAGAGACGGCGACCCCGAGGCGGACGGCGGCAGGAGGCCCGACGTGCAAAAGGACGACATGTCAGCCCGGCGTGCGGCTAGCGGAGAGGCGCGCACCCCCGTCCTCTTCAACCAGTTCCTGCCCAACCGAAGCAACGCCGGCTTCTACGCCCTGAACGCGAAACGCAGACCTCACGCCGAGGATAGAGAGCAGCGAAGGTAATGTGGAATATTTCCAAGTCGACCGACTCGAGCTAACGTAGCACCAAACAGTCCCGCCGAGGGCAAAAAGAGCGTCACCTGGGCGGGGGATCACCAGAGCCAAAAGGAAATTTGTGAGCGGACCAGGATCGAAAGGTTGGAGAAGGCGGGCATCAAAGCGTTGCCCGCGACATTTCGCTACGGAAGGTTAGCGCTCGGAGTCTTGTGCTCGGCTTTGGTCTGCTGAGTTGTGAACCGTGGTGCGAAACGATGAGCTGATGAATGTGATTGGCTAGTGCTGTGGTGTGGGCGGGGCCTTGACTAACTGCTTGAGAAGCGCTGACTCGGTGGTTGTGGCAGCGGTTAGTCTTCTTTTACACAGATGCCATGCTAATGTGAGTGAGTTAGCGCTAGTTTGCTAGTCAGTTAACCTCAGTCAAATGTATTTCATTGTTTTTGTGAGTAGGCTTGCTTGCTTGCTTGCTAGGTGAGGTTTGGTTTTGGTTTTCGGGTCATCCGGATGGACCAAACGAAATCCGTGCACGTCACTAACGCTCGGCATCACGATGGACCTCTTGGCATCCCTGAAATGACTTGTTGCCATCCCATCTTCAACTCAGCCCTTCCTCCCCTTCCACCTCCCCCACTCCGGAGAGAGCGGCTTCCCCCAATATCATCCTCCGTCGGGATAACGACTTTTTGAACTCGCAAAAATCCGCTTGGGACTCGTCCTCGGACAGCGGAGGAGAGGCGGAGGGCCGGAAGGTACCGGACATTCGCAAAGATGACCTGGCTTCCCGACGGGCTCCTCGGGGCCCGGCCGTCCCCAAGGTGCATCAGTTTGTCGTGGCGACGCCGCTGCTGGAGTGCAGCAGTAAAGACCAGCAACGCTGGGAAGGCATCAGAAGATCCTCCCGTAAAACGCTCAAGGACATCAGGTTAGACCGTGTGTGCACGCGCGTGTGTGTTTCGACCATCGCCGTGCTGATTATTTTAATCCCGACGATTGGAAAGCGAGCTTCGGCAAATCCCCGACATCGTCACTCGCCAAAAAGAAGACGAAGAAGAGGAGGAGGATGAGCGTGAAGAAGAAGCCGAGGATGCGGCGAGGGTTAAAGCCAAACCCGACAAGCAGATGGACGACCTGGCTCTCAGGCGGGCTCAGACTAGGCCACGCCCACTCTGCCGAGACCGACCAATGAGCTTGACGTCGACCCCCATGAGCCAAGCTGATGTGCAGAAGTGGGAGAGGCTCAGGATGAGCGAACCCAGGTGCCCCCTCAAGCATGCGCAGGAAATGATCAATGTGTGTGTGTGCATGTCGGTGTGTGTGTCTTCCAGTTATCCAAAATAAAAGCTGTTCATATATGTATAAAAAAAAACAAAGCTAACCAACGTTAAAACATCCAAACAGTCCAGTCTAGTCGAGTGCCAAGAGATGCGAAAGAAATGGTAAATATAAATCTTTAAAAGCATGCCCCCTAGTGGCAACTTTAAACATCCTTTAGTTCCCCCTCGCTTGGCTCCTTTTCATCACGTTATTTATTCTCCTCATTATTGTGCACTTCATTGCCGTCTGACAGGCTCTGAAAGGGCAGCGAATGTGCCAGTCCTTGCTCTGGACGTGTATATCATCGTGTGTGTGTGTGTGTGTGTGTGTGTGTGTATGTGTGTGTGTGTGTGTGTGTGTTGCAAAGGAAAAAAAGAGGCGATTGTTGGCTGCGTGCTGAGTCTTTTGTTTTTTGTCCTCTTGTCGCTGATGTCATTAGATGGCACAGAGGAGGTTTTGTGCGCCTGAACAATCACGTGGAGAAAATGGCTAACATGCTAATAGTTGCAATGCTAACCTACACGATAGGAAATTGTCCTCCCGAGTATAAAAAGTGCTAAAGGGGCCTGATTAGGATTTTTAGATCCCGGGATCATGACCTGTTGTTAGTTTGGGACTCTTCTAAATGAGAACGGCTACAATGATAACGGTTGCTATGCTAACACATAGCAAGATAACGACTTCCTAGACTTTTTTCGGAGTTGCTCATTTCTTCTCCACTGTGTTATGTGTGTCTGTAGCGAGCCCGACCCGGTCCCCGTTTGTCAGGCTTGTCGGGAGAAAACCTACGCCGGCGGCAGACGGGGTCGCGTCAAGTCGGTGAGGTTCGGGGGCGTGACCGAGATGGGGCGGCCAATAGGCGTGCCCGACTCGGGGTTGCTAGGACCACTCCGCTCTCAGGCGACGGTTGCCGTGCCGACCATTGGCCTGGGCTCCCTGCTCTCAGAGCGGGAAGGCAGGTACAAACATGGCCGCTTGTACTGGTTTGGACTGAGGCCGATGATACGCTAGTTGGCTGGTTAGAGTGCTCGGTAGCAGGCTTTGGAATGCAACAATCTCCATTTGCTCATTTCACATTGTACCCTGTAATCGGGTGGTATTTCAGTCAGCTAAAATGTTAGCGTTGTTAGCATTTGGTAAGATTACAAAAAAAAGTGCTGTGGCAGTTCTATGAGTATTTCACATCCTACTTGGTCATTGAGAACTGTTGAGTTGCTGACATGCTAACAGGTGTAGTGCTAACATAATCGTAGATCGTAGCCAGAGCCTTCTAGGTGTTATTCACGTGTTCAAATGCTAACAAGATAACAGTTGTGATGCTAATGTACACAAATTGCTTTTGAATTTTACATCCTGCTCCGTGATCGGGTAATATCGTTAATTAAAATGTCTAAACCGCTAACATGCTAACGGTTGCGCTGCTGAAATATATCTGTGCCTGTTATCATTTGCGTGCTCAGTTTGGGCTACACGGCATTAGCGCCAACCGGTTTTAGAGCTTTATGTGACACCCTCACAGCCTCATAGATGGAGGACAACCCAGTCGAGTGACCTCACCCGGCTCTCCGGAGGCTCCTTGCTCTCCGGCCGAGCTGGACGCTCGTCTTGCTCAGTATGAGAGCAATTTGGAGGAGGAGGATAAAGAGGAGAAGATACCAGATATTCACAAAGATGACATGATGGCGAGGCGGACTGGAGTGTTCCATAAGCAAAGCGCTTCTTCGGCATCATATAGCCGCTTCCTGCCTCTGCCCGCCTCAAAATACAAGGTCCAGGTTACTGAGGAAGTGGACAAAAACATCAGGTGGGAATGTTCGGACCTGTCGACTAACCAGCTGGTCGGTGTGGAATTCAAACATCTCACTGGAAATGTTGTCATCAATTCCCATTGAAAGTAACCCACACAGTCATGAGAGCAAAAATGACGACGATGCAAATGAGCCACTTGCCAACCCGAAGAAGGACGACATGATGGCTCGCAGGAAGGGATGGCTCCAAAAACCCAGTCCGGCCTTCAGGCAGTTTCTACCGGTGCCGGGTGTGCTTCAAAACAACACCGTCCAAAGTTCTGCTACAAATCAGACAGCCAAGCGTGTGGAAAAAATGGCAAGCGAAAGGTATCTTTCGAGGTTTGCTTGTGGAGCTTGCGTCAAAGTTGCTAACTCGGACTCATACGGAAGCCTGGAAGTGCCAATGTTGAGGAAACATTTTTGAACGGGGTAGCTCGTTCTACCGTATTTGCTTAAAGTCGTCAAATGGATCAGAAAAACAAAGGCCAAATGCTAAAAAGGTAGCATTTTTGTTTTTGTTTTTAGCATTTAGCCTACGTTTTACCCAATAAGTCTGGCCGTGGTTTAGCGCTAGCATGTTTGTCTGAGGCGTGATGACAACCTAGCTTGGATTTGATTGCATTTGTCTTGCTCGGTGCTCAGCGGTGGCCTCCGACCTCTCGAAAACACGCCCGGGAAGGAGATTGTAGACGAGCAAAAACAGAAGACGGCAAATGTGACAAACTCTTCTCAACGGCGGCTGGATGATGTCCTCCCGCCTAGTGAGGAGGCGGGGTTAGGAAAGGTCAATAAGATGGCGGATCCGCCGACAACAAAAGCCTCCTGGGTGGGGGATGATGATCTACCGCCAATGATGTGAGACGCCTTCCCAATTTCAGAATGTGTTCAATTGACTTTCCAGTGCCCGAGATGTTCGGCCATCTTGGACCCGTCGCCTTCCCGTCTGGTTCACTTCATTTTGTCCTTCCAGGTTGAGCCGCCGAGTGGCTTTAATGTCCGGGGACTCCGAGTAAGTTTGACCACGCGGATATGGACGACTGCATGCTGACAATGACGACTTTTTTTTTTTGTACAGTTGAACCTCATTTTTGAAAACAGTTTTTTTTTTTAATCATGGGAATACGGTCAAAGTCAAATATTCGCAATGCGAGCCCGAAAGTAAAAAAAAAAAAATTTGAATTTAGATCCCCTTCAAAAAAAACTCAGAGGTTCCACTGTATTACTGTATCATGGCTGCTAAAGCTAACATGCACCGCTAACCTTTAGCTTTTTACTGTCATCGTTTTATTTTTGTATTGAATTCAACTTTGCTAGCTTGTCTCCATTAACAACACTCTTCATGTTTGCAGTTTGTCCTTTTCCTTTGCCTCCCACGATTCATTGATCACTTGTCTCTTAGCGGTGATCAGTCTTACAAAGGTGGACTTTTCCCATTCAGGAGCGTGAGCATGAGCGACATGGTGGACCAGGACGAGGCGGGGCACCTGCCGCAGCTCAGCCTGTCGCGTTACGAGCGCATGCACGAGCAGTACGACAACTTCCAAGACGAGGACGACCAGTGGCAAAGTGTAAGAGATTTCGACGCCGTCTTTGCTCGGTTCTGCATAGCGACCTTTTTTTTTTTTTGATGCTGCAGGACTTAGCCCGTTGGAAGAACCGCCGCCGCTGCGCCTCGCAAGAGCTGATCAAGAAGGAAGAGGAGAGGAAGAGGATGGAGAAGATGAATGGGGAGGCAGGCGACAAGAGGAAGAGCATCAAGACCTACAAGGAGATTGTGGAGGACAAGTAAGTGTCATCCCTCAAAGGATTTGGACTTTGATGGCTTTGAAAATATCGTGTTCCCAGGGAGCGACGAGAGGCGGAGCTGTGCGAGGCGTATCGCAGTGTGGCCACGCCAGAGGAGGCGGCCATGGTTCTGCAACGCTACGCTCTCCGTTTCACCATCAGCGACGCCACGCTGGACTTCCTAAACCTGCCCCGCCCCGCCGCAAACCCCGACGCGGCCCCCAAAACCGTTTGTGAAGACCCCGAGCCGGAATCAACACAGCGGAAGACTTGTGAAGACTTACACAGGAGGGCGGAAAAGTAAGACGTTCAAATTGCCGGCCCCTCCCCCCACCCGGTGTACTCATCCAATCACGCCACTTTCCTCCTCCAGAGATCCACCAACCTCAGAACCTCCTCCATCCCCGGAAAGCCACCAATCTCCGGCCCCGGCGTCTCCCAGCAAACCAGAAGCAGCGACCAAAGCAGATGCAGAACCTCGACCTAAACTTCCAAAACCTAAACCCTCTCCAAAGCCCGCGCTTCCCTCCACGGCGGCGCCGCCGCCCGTCAAACCCGTCCCCCTGCTGGCGGCCAAGCCTTATCGCCAGCCGAGCAGCACACACGGAGTCAAGGTATGGAAATGAGAGATTATTACAGCGCCCTCTAGTGGATTTTCTCAGTCACTGCTGCACCTATCCATAATACAAAATAGCCACTGCTCACCCACTGGCTCCCATTTTGATTTGTCTGCGTGTCTGTCTGTCATTAAGATGGACGGCCTGGTGCGTGTGAACGGCGACACGGAAACTTCGCCGCTGCGTTCGCCGTCCGAGAAGAACGTCGTGGTCACGCAAGGCGAGAAGGAGACAACTTCTACGTCGCCTCCTCCCCAGCCGGCCACGGCTTCCTCGTCTTCCTCCTCCTCCTCGGCTTCCTCGTCCTCCACCATCAGCTCGTTGTTCAGCGGGAGGAACTGCGTCACCAAGACCACCATCGTTACCGAACTGACTCGGACGCTGGTGGAACCGCACGCCGCTGACGTCGACAGCCACAGCCAGGTGACTTCCTGTTTATGTCTGCTCGCAGATTGTAAACATCTCACTGTTCATTCATGAATATAATTCAGATTTGATTTTCAGGTGAGCGTTGAGAAACCGGCAGAGGGAAAGCCGTTTTTGTCGTCGTCATCGTCGACTTCGATAACCAGCGCGCATTGTCCCAGTGTTTCGGGTATGACGCCAAAACGGTGGGCTAACAATGACGGGCGGCCAAAATGACCGTGTGTGTTTTTCCTCGGCAGATGGCCAAGACGAGAGCAGCGTGAGCGTGAGTTCACCCGTCAACTTGTCGTCCTTCGCTCCGCTTTTCCTTCATCCGTCAATCGGACCTCCTGTTTTGTTCAGCCCTCGTCCGCTTGTCCTCTGACCTTTCCTCTCTTTCCGTCCTTTTGCTGTCTCGACATGTTGTGCGTGTGTCTTTGTGTGTGTGTGTGTGATTGTGGGGTGGGGGTAGATTGAGACCCCCATGTTGAACTTGGCTAAGCGTGTTAATCACTGGGTCTGGGACCCCAATGAGGAGCGTAAGCGCGTGGAAAGGTGGCAGCAGGAGCAGGAGCGCTTCCTAAAGGTACCCCCGGTGGTCATTTGTGGGTGGGAGGGGGAGTGTTGCCATGGTTACTAATTGATCATGGCTCATTTAGTTATACTCATGGGACAGCTAAATAGGTACACCCATCCATCTCCAGCATGCTCTCATAGACGGTCTTGCACTTGATGGACAATTTTGGTTTCGATGGGAGTGACGGTGACTCTGACATTGTTCTGCTCAAAAGGAGCAGTACCAGAAGGAGCAGGAGAAGCTGAAGAAAGAGTGGGAGAAAGCGCAACTGGAAGTACAGGAAGAGGAACGCAAGCACAACGAAGAGGTACGGCCTGATGGAGAACATTCCACGCCTGAAAAGAAATCCTCCAATAACTTCACACGCTTCTTCAGGAGAGGAAGATCTTGGAAGAAACCGTAGCGCCCCTCAGTCCCTGCGGGAGGACTACGTCGCCACCTGCTGGTGACGAAATAATGAGCGGCCAGAAAGACACCAAAGGAAATGAAGAGCAGCATGCGTCCAGGCTGCAATTTTTGCAAGGTGAGACTCATTTTCAAAAAAAACACATCAAAATAAACTCCACTTTAATTTGTTTGTGTCTTCTAGACGCCGTCTACGATTCCAAGCCAGCCAAGAAGTCCGAAATATGGAAGACGGCCTCTCTGGACCGGAACACACAACCGAACGCACCGCAAGGTGTTAAAAGGTATTTTCCGACTGTGTGTAAATATTCGGACAAACGTGAATTCATTATCTCGCGAAACTTGTCGGAATCCGGCCGCCGATTGATATATGACGCAAATAAACAACAGGTGCGATTCCCACGATGGCATCGCCGGAACGCAGCAGCCGTCTTCACCTTTACCTCCGTCGCCCAGCAGGTAGGAAAACAAATCCGTGTGTAAAAACGTGACAAGAAGACATTTGTGTCACGTATTGCAGGTGCGTTAGCGGCAAGAGGCAATGCTCCGGTTGTTCTCAGCCGCTAGGAAAAGGAGCGGCCATGATTATCGAAACGCTCGGACTCTACTTCCACACGCGGTGTTTCAAAGTGCGTACGACAATGTGTGTCTCTACATGGACAATAATATCATTTCATAAAATGTACTTGCCTTCAGTGCGGCCTGTGTGAGGGGCAGCTCGGCGATGCCACCACTGGGACGGACGTGAGGATCCGGAATGGGCTGCTGAGCTGTCACCACTGCTACTTGGCATCCAGAGGTGATTGGAGAGTAAAGTGTACAATCATTTTTTTGCCACTAGAGGGCAGCAGCGAATTTCACAACTGCTGTTTTTTTTTTTTTTTTTTTGCAGGCCAAGGACAGCCCACCACACTATGATGATCTAACGCCCCCCCCCTCTCCCGACAAACAATCCTCATCATATAACTTGACTCAAATATGGATGACAACTCAAAACATACTCCATAGTTTGTTTGTAAGCATGACCAGCATATTTATGACTAGACAAGCACAATAAATCAACTGGAATAATACGTGCAGTGACCCTATTGCAATATAGTGTGGCTTCACTGTACTAAAAGTAATAATAATAATAATAATAATACACAGTATACACTACAAAACTGTAACATAGTTAGCGTGACCGTTTTGATGCCTTACCTTCTCTCCCATCTTTGTTTTGACACTTTTGCATGAACAATAAGTTATTGCAAGTATGAGTTTGTCATGCAGTTCTGCAACATTTAAGTTTGTTGTACGTCTTTGTCCATTTGCATGTTATGGCTTTGAGCTCTTTTCCCTTTAAGCCGTTTCAACCAGTGCCTTAATTCAGTGTGTGTGTGTGTGTGGTGGGGGGGGGGGTTACATATGGACCTCAAAAAGTGTGTGTGTGTTGTGACATGAAGTGTAAAATTCCATACCAGCAAGCAAAGCGAGCGGATCATCCTGTTCTCTCTTATGGAGCGTAAACCAATGACACGTATGTAATACCTGCTGCTTCCCTCTTTATTATTTCATAACATCCTATCATGCAAGTGTTTCATCTGGCCGAGGAATGCCCTGCTCGTCATATTTTATAGCCACTGTATGTTTGTCAATAAAGAAACGAAAAAAAGTTGTACTTGATTTTATGTCTGATTTCTTTTCTTTTTTTTTTGTATGCAGCTGTGGGAGTTTTTAAAATGCTCTACAAATAAAGTTGAGTTCATATCATTTTAGAAACAACTGTTTGGACAAGGCACGATTATTTTATATCTTTTTTTAAGGTAATTTTGTACTATATAATTAATGCAAAAAGAAATGAAAAATATGTTCGTCCAGAGTAATTACGTGGATTATAATAAATCGGGAATTTTAATGACGTAAAATAATGTATTTTTGCGGGATTCATTCTTTTTGATCATTTGTTATGATGACTAAATATAATAGAATATGTTTAAATATTTGGCGCGTTTTGAGAACATAAATATAGCGGAAGTGTGATACGTCACGTGACAGACATCGGTGAGTGCTGCATTTTGGTAGGCACCGGTTTTGCTCGGTTTAAAACTCATTATTAGGACATATACATTTACTTTCACCCAAACTGTAGCAAAATGTGTCATGTGTATCTTGTTACTAAATTCAGCCATCATTAACAAAGCTAGAATTGACGTTAGTGTCCGGAATCGCAAACTTTTTTTTATTTTTTTTCCGTTGTGTTAGTCATGTGATGATGTTATCCTACGGAAAGCTGGAGGCGCCAAAATAGCTTAGCGTGCATTTGCAATCGTTAGCTTTTATTTCGCTACTTACTTAGAGTTTGTAATGTGTCGTTCCTTCTTCGAAAAGGGGGCAAATTTTAAAGTAAAATGGAGTCTGGGGGTGCTTTTTATGCTGTACGTACCCAATAATTTGTATCACTTGATCGCCTCTTTGCTCATAATATCGTATGAGCCAAAGAAGCTAGCATGGTTTGTGTGTTGTTTTCAGTATGTCCTCGCTATATTCAAAAATGGCACATCACATTACGACTTGTTTGAATTTTATCTGCCAAAGAATGATATGCATATAAAACGATATTTGTCACAGAAGTAATAAATCTGTCTGCAAGTTATTGGCTGATAAATTGAATAGACTCACTTTATGGACTGAACTAATACATTTGTCTTATTAACTACATAGGAGAAGAAAGTTTGACAAATTACTGCTTTTGCATTTGCTGTAAAACGCACTTATTCTCATTTTTGTGGTCTTTCTATAAAATAACAAAAATGAGTTGTTTAAATAGGTATTGGTCTCAACAAAGTAAGTTGAAGTGATACATCTGGAGAGACAACCTTTGTTGAATATGTTTGGGAGCACCTCAATTTAATCTGGATTGTTCTAGAAATTAAGTCATTGTTTTGTAGCAGGCAGGCTCTTCGGTGGACATGACTCGCAGCGAGGAGGATTCCCTGGTGGACGGGCCACTCATTTCAGCAGATGCCCTCCACGCCGCCATCAGGAGAGAATTTCACGGCGTGCCCACCGCGTGCCACGCCATCCTCCTGTCTCTGCTACATGTATGGACAGAAACACACAAACACGTTCCAAATCAAAATGTCTTCTTACATTACTAGAATGAAGTACGAAATTTCTCATTCCATACTTTTGTTGTTGTTTTTTTACGCATCACTCCTGGGCAAAGCTTTTTGACGCAAACACCACAGCGAACCTCGCATCAACAACATATTTGAACACGAATGGTGTCGCAACACATACAGACAAGCATTCGAGAATTTTGTGGGGTTAAAAAGGGGCTTCTCAAGTCATGTGTCCTTCCAGGTGGCGTACGTGGTTCTGTCTGTGTGCGTGGCCTTGCTGTGCGTGTTAAAGCTTGGCCAGGAGGAGGCGTGCCTCAGCATCCTAGGGTCCGTGCGGGGTGACAGCGCGGTGGTCTTCGGCAAGGCGGCCCTCTGGGTGCTGGTTCTGGTGTTCACCCGCTGCGCCCAGTACCACCACAGCCGGGCCCGCAACCGAGGCTACCTGCGTTTCTACAGAAGCACCGGCACGCTCAAGGAGCTTCCTCTCGCCGTGCACTCCGCAGGTAAATGGCCTGCCGTGCCACGCCGTAGACGCTAGGTGGAGCTCTAAGCATGGTCTACCTGTACACGCAGGGAATGTAATGCTATTGGTCGTCATGGCGGCACGGTTGCCGGTTGATGTGCACACCTACCTGTTGATCGGCGTCTTGGCCTTGGAGCTTCTTGTGGTGTTGCCCTGCCTCATCTACTATACAGGTAAACATTTGGAGCAGAGAGAAAAACTTTTGGTTTGTACTCAAAACTACCACAAGGGGGAGCTACGGTGGTACCACCTTTTGTAGGTAAAATAGTTACTAACGGGATTTCATAAGCAGCTTGAAGAAAGACACCCTGTTCGATCTCATTGCTAACTAACACACACATAAACACACACACACACACACACACAGCAGCCCCCCACACAATGTGCGAGGCCATTGGCATGACAATAGCCGCCCTGCCCTTTTCAAACCCGACGGCATGACAATCGAGCATTCTGCTTCGTCCTCCCTCCCTCCCTCCATCCATCCCGCAAGTGATCTGCTGATCTTTCACTTTGGCTCACGCACACACACCATTCCGAGCCTGGAGTCACCGTCGGTCCCATTCACACCGTGAGGTGAAGAAGAAGGAAGATTGCAGTTACCGAGTGTCTGATAGGATATTGATGGGGTAGATAGTCTTATTGAAAGGAAATCCATATTAAAGGCCTATTTTGGCTGCCACGGGGCACAGATGGCGAGATACCACACACACACACATGCAGGTGAAGATAAGGTATTAGTGTTTAGCCTAGCCACAGGCTGGCTAGCCCTCGGCCACTCCGCCCTCACACACACACACACACACACACACATTGTCCCTACGTTTAGTGTTTGTGGAGGTCACTATGTGCCACATTCCCGCTTGGATCAGTGTAGTGAGTCGCGACGCAGAGCCAAGTCCCCCCCCACCACCCCCTCGCCACAAAAAAAAAAAAGCAAATGTGGATTTAGGATATTTAGCTTTCAAGGATGAACTTAAAGATGCAGTGTAACCTCTATAGGAGGAGGAGGAGGACAAGCCTGCAGTCATATGAAGTCCATACAGGAAGGCCTCGTTCCACTTCTCTTTGAAGTGCATGCTGGATTGTGAGTGGGAGTGTTTGCGTGAGATTGTGTGTGTTATTTTGGGGGGCTCTGCGCTACGTTTCGGGCCTCTCATTTCAACATGAATGCGGCCCACGCGCTCCACGCACATCAAAGCCGCTCCTCGGCTTTCAAAGGCTCGCTCGCTGCTTCGCGCATCTCGGCTGCAAAACCGCTACAGGGCACGTGCTGGCTATGCCATGCAAAAAAAAAAAAAAAAAAAACACAATAGCATGCCACTTGGCAGCTTGCACAAGCTAGGCTAACGTAGCAGTCAATGTCGGTTTTACTTTAAGCGCCGCGAATTGCTAACAGTCGTTGCTAGCATCTGCGGACTGCCGCTTTAGCCGCAAACGTGAGAGAGCATTAGCTTTTAGCTCGTTGCGCCTCGCCGTAATCACCGTGAAAAGCACACGACCGATTGCTCCCCGTCAGGTCGCCGACCCGGGTACGGTCTGAGCACCGTCCGTCTTGTCCGTGCGCTCTCGTGTGACAGCAAGCGACAGAGAGAGAGAGAGAAAGCGAAACTGACACGGAGGTGCGAAATGCGCCACCTCCTTTCAACCGCTCCTTCCATCTATTCGTCCATCCATCATCCATCTTGTTTGACCGTTTTCGGCATGGAGTCATGTTTTGATCCCACCATTTATTGAGTATCGAGTCGAGAGGCGATTTCTCCTATCACGGAGCGGCAACATTTATTGGCAAAACGAACCCATCAAACATGATAAATACACTCCATGAATGTTTTGGGGAATAGTACTGGAGGTGTGTCATTCCACAAATCAATAAATGCAGCAGCATCAAACCATTGTGTTGCGCTTTGTTAAATGCTACTCACATACCGCTTGTATTTACACACACACACACACACACACACACACACACACACACACACACACACACACACACACACACACACACACACACGTGTATTTAGGGCCTCATTATGCAGGAATGCTCAGTATTTCTTTGGATTGTGTCGATGCTGCGCCGGAGTAAAGCAAAGGTTGCGCTCTTTAGAATCTCCTTGACAATTTCCTCCGACTAATGACGCTTATCAATACCCGCTACCCCCGAAGGCACTCGCACCGCCATCATCTTAGCGAGCTAGCTAGCTATGTCGTCTCCCTGAAATCAGCTCAGTGCCACGCCTGTGAATATTCCCATTCATCCGAGGACGACGTTAGCCTAGCACAAGCTAGCGTAGAGTTATGGATATCGGAACAAAAATGCAAAGCGTTGTGGGCATTAGCCTGCAAGCTAGCTGGTGGCTAGCGTCTCCTGTTGTGGCATTGAAAGCTCAATTGATTGACATGTATTTTCATAAGAATTTGATTTTGTGACACACTGACGCATATTCTGCCTTCTCCTGCGGCGACCACCCCGATGCTCCACACCTTGCCCCCCCCCCCCCCCCCCCCCGAGTAAAGGTATATGTTTAGGGCGTGAGAATTGGAGCTTTAAGTGCAGGATATGGCGGCCCATAAGAGCTAAGTGCGGGTTATAACGGCCCATGTGTGTGCGTGTCCAGGGAATGGCAGCCTTTAAAAGGGGAAGAAGAGAAAAAAAAAAAAAAAGCAGCGGCTGTGCACTTTCCCACCTGCATCATTATGGCGGCTGAGAAACTCTCACTGTTAGCTTACGTCTTTGTTTTTCGGGACCAAAAGGACAATCGAGCAGCACACACTGTATGTTGTGACTGAGCAAGATTGACTTGACCTTTGACCTACTTAGTTCTTGCCACAGTTCCCCCGCTGAAAAAAAAAAAAAAAGAATTGACAAAATGTCATCTGCTTTTACTTCCTCCAGTCAAAGTGAGCATCTTCAACACGAAGCGAGCGGCGCCCGACGTCAGCCAGGAAGAACACTCGCACAACTTCGACGTCGCTAGTTTACCCACGGAGACGGGATTCCGGTAGGTGCCACACACGCACACACAAACATTATTGACACTGTAAAAGTGGTCTCCGCCATGTTTGTTGACACACAAGTTAACAGTGGAGGGAACCATGTTAAAAGCTGCCCCCTGCCCCCCGAGCAGCCACCAAAAATTTTACTGCCATGTCGGAAACTGGGGCTAGTTCTTTCAAGCGACCCTAAAAACGTTTCTCAAAGTTTGACAAAAAGGTCCTCGTTTTGTAGCGTTCATGTGTATGTGTGTTTCAGAGAGGGTTCTTGCCTGGAGGAGGTGGTGGAGAAGCAGGCGGATCTGATCGAGTACCTGAAGCAGCACAACAGCTCGCTGAGCAGGAGGCTGCTCAACCTCACCGCCCAGCACTGAAAAGGTCAGACTCGGAAAAGACGGATGGAGCAATGTGGTGGGGGGGTGGGGAGGGGCTGCTGCATTGAAAATGGACGACGTTTAAAGAGGCGTCGCGGGTCACAGGTGAAGTCAAAGTTGGGGGGGGGGGCGTTATCAATGAGCAGTCCCAGGAAAGCTGCTACTCGGCTTTTTTTAAAGGAGGATTTGAAACTATATATATATATAAATACTGTGCTACGCCTCGTGTATTTTTGTACAAAGCAGTGCTTGCTGATTATTATTTTTTTAGGACCTTGAGCATTTTTTTTTGTGGTCATTGTCTGTTTTTTTTTTTTTTACCACGACTTTGACCATATGACCCTCGGCCGTGCAGATTTCGTGATTATTTACGGCGGCGGGGATCCTCACATACAGCGGGAGCTTCTTGCCGGTTATTGTTTTCCCCAATTCTTTTTCTTTTTGTCCCCTTCAGCCACTCATTTGTATTTTTCTTTTAAACTTTGAAAACATATTTATTTTACATGGCAGTTCGAATGAATGTTGATTGTTTTTGCTATTTGTGGTCAGTCCGGGTCTCTGTGCTCCAGTTCTGTGTATTGCATATTCCATTTTAACAGTCTAATATCTGCAATGTTATTCGTTCTCGTGACAATTTGCACTCGACTGTGCTTGACTTTTGATTCGACGTGTTGAGATGTGTACAATAAATACCACAGAATTACATCTTTGTTTTTAACTTTTTTCAAGAATCATTTTAGCTTACTATACACTTCAAAATACTTTTCTGTGGATTTGTCATTTGAACTTTCACGTTTCATGAAACACTGTAAAAACATGGACTGCAACTTTTTTACTTTGGCAATACATCACCCAGCTCTTGACGACACACGCACACACACACAATGATAAATCCAGAAACAATACACTTGAAAAAAAAATTTATTAAAAGGAATAAAAATGTATTCAATAAACATTTGAAGTGCATCCAATGCATGATACAGGCTCTATGTACATCTGTCCGCAACATGGCCGCAAGCAGCTCTTTGGTCCACAGCTTGTTGAGTCCAGCGCCTTTTTTTTTTTTTTTTCTCAGTACTGACTTGATTTCTGTTTTCTTCTTTGGCTTTTTGATAAAACAAGGTGCTTGGACATTTTTAAGATCGTCTCTTGTGCCCCTCATTCTCTGGTTGTGATTATTATTATTATTATCAGGAGTCTATGGTAGTTGGGCGGCATACGTGCTCTCCTTCCCGAAAGTCAAACCTGCAAGAGAAAGTAACAGTGGTGGGATTATGAGCCCCAACTGACAGCGAGGGGGGGGTAAACTCCAGTTCAGCGTGCCTGTGCCGACATAAACGAGGGGCTCAGGCATTCCTGCCCCGCTTTTAATCCTTCTTCCGCGTCATTAGCCAGATTTATGTCCCGGCGCGCCTCTGCCGCTAATCACACACACCTACTCAAGTGCCACCTGCAACCTCTGCTAAACCATTTTCAAGTTCAATTAAAAGCCCAAAAAAAATGCCACGAAAGGGGCCCCTCGCATCTCAAACTTCAAAATGATCACCAAATTCTGTTTACGTGAAACGGTGTCGGCAAATTAGCCTGGCTGGAGGATAGCTGTATCCGTTCGGCCATTTTGGGCAAATTCCTCGAATGCAAATAAATGTTTTCTTACCTATGGCCTCTTTAAAAGCACCACAAGATTTTATTTTTTGTCCTCATCAGGGGAAGGGGACTCTGGAGTGCAGAGGTAGGCATCGGCGGTGAAGGCAAAAGTGTCGGTGGTACTTTCTCCTCACGTTCAGGAAATCTGCAGACAAGTTTGATGACATTATTTTAGGTGTACTTTATGATGACACATTTGAGAGAGAATTCTCCATCACCAAAATCACATCAGATGACTTGACTGTACTTCAGGTTCAACCCCCCCATGACCATTTCCAAAGTCCCTAATAAATCCACTGAGCTCCCGCCGTTCACAAGCTGCAGGCCAAAGTCAGGAAGAGCATAAAAAGTGCCAGATGACTTTATGACTAACCCTCCCTCCTCATCTTCCAACCCCCATCCTCAAAAGAGGGAGAACCCCAAGCCTGGAGGCATACGAGTCTTTACATTCTCCTCCCGTGACATTTTGTTTAATAAAAGATTGGGGGCGTATTTGCATGGCATTTTAACGCCCGGATTAACAAAAGCACCGGACAATGGAGACCCACCGAGTTGTGTGATACCCCGGCGGCGGTACTCATCTGCTGATGATCCCCGAGCCTCCAAGCTTTCGTTTTATACAGCTCACCTGTTGCATTGCAGCTAAGTGTATCATTAAAGCCAATCGTAAAAAAAAAAAAAAAAAAATCCAAAGTGCCCACACATGCAGTTTCGGCTTCTCGAGCGGGTCATTTTCCGATTTACGATGTTTTGTGGGGGAAGTGAACGCATCGATGAGTTAATGACATAAAATCGACTCGTTTTTATTAACTCACACTTAACCAGCAAACAAAGTAACGATTCGAGCGTAAGTATTTACCGTGTAAAACTTTGGAAATGATATTTGTTCAAAAAACGTGATATATTTATCGAACAGGTTTTTCGTTCAGGAAAATGATATAATTTACGACGTTGGCGGTAAAACTTGAACGCATCAATCAATTCCGACGATTGGCGATAGTTACGGTGCAGATTTACTGCACTATGAACACATTTTGTTGTTTTAGAGCTATTTTATTAACGATAGCGCGCATTTTTTTAATGAAATATGTCCACTGTTTTTTTTTATTCCCCCCCCCCCTCTCTCACTTGATTCCATTATTTACGGTGTTAATGGTGGGATGTGAACGCCTCAAACATTTGAGGGATTCTGCAATGTTTGTCAAGGTAAACTCAAATTCTCAATTCTTTTTCTGGATTTAAGCGTCGTATTCAAACCGAGAGTGACTATATTTCAATATTTACCCTTGTTAGCTTTTTTTTTTTGCAATGGTATTGGCACCTCTTTTTATCTCATTTGTAAATCGGTAAATTATCCTAAAAATACATTGTTGCAACACTAGACGGCAGATGTTTCCAGTTCAATCAGGATTGTCTTTTTTGGAAAGTTGTTGAACTTCTTCTTACTTGGCCTGGAGATGGAGGCTGGCTCCACCACCAACAGCATCAGCAGCAAGGTGAACAGGTAGAACAGGTTGAAGATTCTCATCTTGGTTCTGATGAATCCTGCTTCTAAGGCTTACTGGTGATTCTTTTCAGCCCAGAAAGAGAAGACAGCGCCGGTAGATGATCCTCCTGAAATGGATGATGTCTCTGAAGCGTGTCCACAGTATTTTCCAAAGACTTGAGAGCTAAGTGACAAAGGTGCTTCTCCCCCCACCTCCTTTATACTGGCTTTGCTGCAGCCCCCCCACCCCCAAGACCACCCCTCACCCTCCACTTCAACTCCTCACACACACAAGCACGGCACATATTGACCCCACATGTAGAGGGTAATTCAAATGACAGGAAACCCCCCCCCTCACACACACACACACACACACACACACACACACACACACACACACACACACACACACACACACACACACACACACACACACACACACACACACACACACACACTCGAGCTTGCAACTGTCCTCTTGAACACACACTCACGAACACACAACCGTACACACTCCATATGTGCAATCAAAATACAGTAACAATCTTGATTTTATTTTATTTTTTTCCCTCAGTATTGCGATTTAAAATGCGGCCCTCCCCATCGTTCTTTTTCCTTGTATTAGTTTCAACAAACAAGCCATAAATAATTCAGTATCTGATCAACAATATCAGATTTATGATACATAAATATTTTGTTTTTATAAGCGAGGTTCATACAAAAATAAATGCAAATGATCCATGAATTAACATGAAAAGCAGTTCATATTAACAATATTAACAAATACAAATAAAGTCATAAATAGTTTTAATATTATTATATTGAATATTATATTATTTATTATTAATATTCTTACACTCATGAAGATACTTGGGGACATTTTGATTTGGGGTAAAAAAAACAACAACTTTCCACCTCATTAGTGCGTCTGCTCGTCTGTCCGTCCGGCGTCTCCTTCGCAGCGTTAGCGACTCCTCTATTGAGTGCAGCGCTAATCAATTAGCACATTAAGATGAAATGTTCCCCATTACATGTGAATGAGGATTAAGGCAAACAGCAGGACGCTAATGGAGCGCCAGGCCTGCAAAACACTCCCTGAGACTTTGAACAAGCATCTCCCGCAAAAGACAACACAACCGTGTTTGTTTGTGTGTCCGTCTTCGTGCATGTGCGCCTTTATGACTTTATGGTATTTGCAAAAATGTCCGTGCGGACACGGGCAAGATTCCTGGCGCTCTCCTCGGCCCGTTTTTGTTTCTTGTGGTCGCGCTTTGCATATCAGCGGCTATTGTCTTTTAAACAAGTTTTATTTTGCCCAATTTGAATATGCTAATGGATCTCCAATTGTCATTCACAGCCACCTGGTAGCCAACTTGCTATGTGTTGTGTTCTAAACGTGTGTGTGTGTTTGTTTGTCCTTCCAAAAAAAAAAAAGTCTCCCTGCCAGGTTTTTTGGTGTTGTAATATTTGCTCTTGCTGGGGGATTAAACGCCTAGACGGGGGATTTTCCATCCTCCTCAAACACACGCACGCACATCACTAAGTGACCCACGCCGAGGAATTCAATCAGTGTGAGCGAGTCGTAATCGTTTCTACTTGTCAGGTTATTATTTTCATCACGGAAGGAATGGAAAAACATAATCACATCACCAACAACAGAGACCCTTTGCTCAGAAGATCTAAATTTCAACGGGCAACCTTCAGCATGTGTCCTAAGTGTCGCGTACGTATTTTAGAGCGCCATCTATTGGCCGAGTGGATTGCGAGTCGTTAAAAGGGTGCTAGTGACACACACGCACACAAATTCAGCCAAGCAGAAGGCCATCGTCTCGCGCCACGAGCACGCCGGCCGTCTTTATTGCAACTAGACGGCTGACTGACGGAGGGCTCAGGGGTCAAAGGGCAAACTCAACAGGGAGTCCCACACAGTCAAGATGTCCCCCTCGCCGGCCGGGGCTTGGGAGGCCAAAAGTCAGCTGCTTTGTTGGAGCCCAACTCAGACACGGCGGCCACGAGGTGCTGTCAGGAATAACATTTGGCTCATTTGAAAATACTTTCAAGAGGAAAAATGAGCATGGAATGAAAAAATGCCACAAATCTTCTTTCCTTTATTGTCACTGTCTTCATCTGCCTACTGATGGCTTCCCTCTCGCAGCCGTGTTGACACCTTCATCTGAAGAACGCACACACCTCCTAAGTGTTAAACAAGCTTTTCACGCGTGTTGCCTTTTCCTACCTGTCCGCAGGTCCTCGTCCGGCTCGAAGCAGACGGAGGCGACGCTGAAGAGCGTCAAGACGACAAAGGCCGTCACGATGAAGGCCAGCTCAAAGTTGGAGAAAGGCACTTCCATGTATGTATGAGAGAAGCATTCATGGAAGAGCGTCCACTTGATACAATTGTTCTCTGGTAGTTCCACAATTGCCCACTGTTGTTTACTGGCGCTGTGGCACAGTCAATACGTTTAGGAAAGTCATAAGTTTTTAGCATCAAACCAGCAATGTGAGCTAAGGAAGGTCGTTTAAAAAAAAAATAATAATAAAGACTCACCACAAGAAAAATCTCAATCTCAATGTGGAGAGTTCCCACACACGTAAGTAGAAAGAAAAGAAACTAATCCCAACCAACAGGTCGAGTCCCGGAAGCAAATATGCACACACCCTCCTAGTGCAATGTACACACACACTCCCTCACACACACACACACACACACACACTCAAGAGCCTCCCGTGGTTATGATGTCATGTCATCAGGCTCGCAAATGGAGGAGGAAGTTCAATATGGCGAGGTTGCTGTCCTGGTCTTCAGACAATCAACTCGTCATTGTGGAGGTAAACGCACATCCCTTCATTAAAACAAAAAACAACAAAATATATTTACAGCGCACTTATTGTGTTATTCCAAAACTGAATACTATAAAGCAATTTCTGTTTCTTGTTTTTTTTTTAATTGTACAATTTTGCTGCTACTTTAATTTTGGGTGTCATTTCACTCTCGCCCACTAGATGGTGGCACACATGTTTGAAACTAAATTTGAAGAAAGAGTAAAAACAAGATGTATTTTTAGTTGACTGATAACAAATTTGAAATTTTGTTGTTGTTGTAAATCTATTAGAAATAAAAGTTGAGAACTCACACAACTAATTACAACCTCATCTTTTTTTGAGTATAAAGCTTGGCACACTTTGACCCAGTTTTGCTTCCCGTCATTTACTTTCATATATTCAACAAAGTAAAATTGAACAAAGTCATACTTCTAGGACGTCCACGTTCCTCATGGATCATTCCGGCCAGCGTGATGAGAGCAAAAACCAGGAGGGAAAAGACCACGGTCAGCGCCTCCAGCTCACCTAACAAGAAGGACAACATGGTCCAACACGGGTAACTATGTTAGCATTAGCACTACTTCCACACACACACACTTATAGGGCAGTGAAGTGCACGCTTACGCCTCTCAAATTCACGTCGGATCATGTTAACAATCATTAATTCATGAATGGCTTTTGGCTCTCTCTCTTTGTGTGCTCGTTTGAACACTTCTACTCTATCTACTCATTGGGACATTTGTGTCCATCTCACTTCCTCTTTTTTTTTTTTTTTTTTCAAATCGCTAATATTGAGTAAAAGACTTGTACTTCTAAAATCAAAAATAAGATATAAAATAATAACGATTTAAAAATATTCTTCATAATTATTCATGATAATATTATAGAATGATCTTTCGGTGCTTACGTATTATCGGGAGGACCTTTGATTTTTACTTTTTCTTTTTTTTCACATGGTTTGTTGGTTAGTATGAAGATCTTTGATTTACCGCGCACTGAGGAAGAGGCTGTTGTGTTCCTTCAGGATCCTTACGTATTATTGGGAGGACCTTTGATTTTTACTTTTTCTCCGGGGCTATGGAGCTATGGCGCTCCGGGGCTATGGAGCTCCGGGGCTATGGAGCTCCGGGGCTATGGAGCTATGGAGCTCCGGGGCTATGGAGCTCCGGGGCTATGGAGCTCCGGGGCTATGGAGCTATGGAGCTCCGGGGCTATGGAGCTCCGGGGCTATGGAGCTCCGGGGCTATGGAGCTATGGAGCTCCGGGGCTATGGAGCTCCGGGGCTATGGAGCTCCGGGGCTATGGAGCTATGGAACTATGGATCTCTGGAGCTCTGGAGCTATGGAAGTATGGATGATCCAGCACCCTCCGTGGCTGACCGCTGGTGCTCGGGGTCGTTCTGGCCTCCGGAATTACAAATGTAATGTTATCGTTTCAATAAATAATTTACTTTAATTTTTGAGTCGTTTTTTTAAAGGTCCTCCCGATAATACGTAAGCACCGATCTTTCTTTGGGTTGTTTCATTTTGGTGGTGGGCAGGAATCAATTCATTTTACTACTGGTTTAGACTTGGGGTAAATTGAGGTCATACATCACGCACACACAGACACACACACACACAGACACTGGTTGGTATTTTGAAGTCAGATAAGTGTCTATTTCAAGGAAACAACAAGTGCGTTTGTTGTATGTGTTTTTAGCATCCCCGAGCGCGTCGTGTAATCCCATTAGTTCCGAGATAAGGGCGGGGGGGGGGGGGGGGGCGGATTGAGGTTAGTCTAAGCCTTAATCCCCTCGCGGAGCGGAGCGTATGCTTATTATTACCCCGTATGCATGGCGAAATCCAGCACGCCAACACACACCTCGTTCTCTCTCTCTCTCTCCCCCGCTCTGTCAGCGGTGGGGGGGCCACGAGGAGAAGGCGGGCGGACAGATGGACGGACGGAAGGAAGGAAGGAAGGAGGGAGGGAGCTGCTGTGTAGTTTCCCAGTCGCCATGACAACCTGACACCCAGCCATCTCTACCGTTGTCTTTGTGATCTAATTCCACCATCCGGGTCGGGAAGCGCAAGGAGAAGCAGGACCCGCCTGGTCTCCTTCGGCGGGATGGCCGCCCATCGGAGGACGGGTAGGCGCGGAGGGGACGCCGTGGGACCAAGGCCGACGTCTACGTGTGCTTGAGTGTTGCCTGGAAACGGCCACCATGCCTGTACACCAGATTACGGTGGTCCCAGCCAGGGAGAACGGCAAGAGCGCCTCTCGGCCCAAAGACAGGAATGAGGTAAATTTGGAAAATGGACCACTTGGAGGTCAAACCATCTTGAGCCGTGAAAACTGCTCAGATTTGGTTTGAAAAGGAAAAGTTGTGTTGGAAAAGCTGCATGGCTCCATTGACAGCCTTTCCCCACTCCCAGCAAGCTTTTATCACTCTTGTGGGCTTTTTATGCTCTTTTTAACAGAGTGTGACAAGGGGGGGGGGGGTGCGATCCAGGGTTACGTCACACACACACTTAGCCAACGTGTGTGTTTCCCTCGAGAGCGAGAAGAGGAAAGCCAGATTTAGAAATGATCTAAGATGATTGATTACGGTATTGTCACTTTTATTATTTTTGTAACACTCATACACACTAGCAATATCATTATTGTGAATTTTCCCATTTTGTTATCGGCAAATCGCTAACAATATATTGAGTGTCGCTCTCAAGCCACACCACTTAATCCGTCCACAAGTAGCGTGCACATGTTCAACTCGGCTGTCTTCAGCCAGGAGAGAGTCGTCACGGGGCCAGGTAGGCCGTAGCTGGGTGGCTAGTTGCTCATTTCATCAACAATTGCCAGATCTTCTTGATATATGTGGGCGATGTCGCTTGAGCTCCTCAGTCAGGCTCACCGATCAGACAAGAAACAACTGTATAAATAGAACCAGGTTGTAAGCATCCATTTTCTTCCGGCATTCATATCACGTAGAACGTGTACCACACTGTTAAGGAATGAAATAAAAAGCAGAGGCGCTTTCAATCTAATCAAACGCGCGCAGAGTTTGTTCATTCACAGCCACATCCCAAGTGATGAGGGTGTGCACACTTTTGCAATCACATTATTTCTTCCGGTTGAATAGGGGTGGAGACTTTCGAAATGTTGAAAATTCCTTTTGTTTATTGTAACATAACAAAATAAAACATTCTGGGTTTTTTTTTTTTTGTCACTCAACCGCAGAAGAACGAAACCCAACAATTCAACAACAATTAGCGTCTTGTAATAACATTTCCAGACACGTGCGCATAGCTGAAAAGCACAGAGCCGCTAATAGCAAATCCCTTGATCAGCTTAGATGAGGCCCTCTTGTCTCTTCTCTATTTCACTCTATTGTACCAGCCATGTCATCACAATTTGTGGGGGGGGGGGGGCAGCCCTGCAAATATTTCATCTCCGTTTTTCATGAACCGCAAGTTTCTAAAATTAGCGACATATATTCTTTATCCTCTATCAAATGAATATGACTGTTTAACATCGTTCTTGCTGACTAACGGAGAAGTCGTTGAAGGAGTTGTTTATTTCTCTTCTTTGATATTGACATGACTTTTATACAGTACTGCCCCCTGTTGGCCAAAGCCGGAAGGAGCAGCACACTGAATTGGATCGTAGCATTAAATCGTGATTCACAAACTGGAAACGTGGTTGGAACATTGGAGGTCATGCGGGTTGACCATGTGCCGTTTTCACCCCAAAATTTTTTTTTAAAATATCATTCCGCCATAATGATTTCCTGTCTTTTATGTCTTTACGCTTCAGGGCACTCACGCCAAGACCCCTGGTCGCTCAGGCAGTCGATCCAGCAACATCTCCAAGGTAAGCACACTCGGAGTGTTTGGCTCATCCAAAAACAACATTTCATTGCATCTTTGGGAATCAAACGTATTTAAAAATGAGCGCATTGGTTCTCGTGACCTCTTCCAGGCCAGCAACTCGACAGCGGGACAAACCAGCAAGACGTCCGTCACCCCGTCTTCTCAGGATATTTGCAGGTAGAATTTATTTGGACAACCTCTCACGTGTGTGTCCACACTCATTTCACCGCCACCGTTTTCATCATACCATTTTAATTTGCCTTTTTTTTTTTTTTTGTAAAATTATAAAATAATTGAAATCCAAAAATCTGTATTATAAACCTCAGTCGATTTTCATCTATTTTTGCATGAAATTTTCAATTTGTCACCTCATTGTCATTTCATCTCAGCATCCATTTTGTGTCACATGTTCAGTGTTGTCCAGTTGAGCCGTGTTGAGGAGGATGTGTACCAATTGCCCACCCCCGTTGACAACAAGACCTCGCGACGAGCTCCCATGACGGTTCCTAGCGCCGCCCGGGGCCCCTCAGCCCCGGCCCCTAAGAAGCAGGTGAAGCGCCGCCACCGCCGGAAGAGGAACAGCTTCGACCCATTGGAGGCCAAAAACCCAGTCCGCGACAAGACGCGGACGGTGGACCCCTCCCGGGCTCCCCCTGCGCGCTTCCGCTGCCTGGACTCCACCTCGGAGGACGAGAAGCCGGTGAGCCGCAGTTGGACTAAGGAGAAATCCAGACGGGCTCGACACCGCAGCCGGAGCAAGAGCGGCGAGGACGTGACCGAAGTGATGGAGTTGCAATCGCTGGGCTCCGACGAGACCAAGGACGACCGACCCCTGGTGGTGGACGACGGCGTGAAGAATCGACGCGGCGGCCTCAGTAGCAGCGGGAACAGCTCGCTGAGGGAAAGCTTGCCCAGTATGGACAAGGAGCCCAGCGCGCCCGACAGTTCGTCGGAGGACCGCGATGAGGAGCTGATCACTAAAAAGTATCAGGAGAAGGGGGCGGGGCGTGGGGACATGTCAGCGCCCACTCCTCAGAGATGCTGCGGCGCCAACGCTGCCCCGTCGCATCACATCTGCTCCGATGACTCCGAGTTGGAGGTGTGCAGGTCAGTCGGGGGGCGTGTGGCCACACGCTACCCGTGGTCAAAGAAGGTCCACGATAAAGGAGTGGTCGAACAACTTTCTGCAAATGGTGGTGCCCGGCAAATGGATGCATCCGGAAGGCTCAGACGCTGGTGCATTTTTTTTTTGTGCGCAGGATCTGCCATTGCGAGGGCGATGAAGAGTGCCCGCTCATCATGCCCTGCCACTGCACGGGCAGCCTCAGCTACGTGCACCACGCGTGTCTCTACCAGTGGATCAAGTCGTCGGACACGCGCTGCTGCGAGCTCTGCAAGTTTGATTTCATCATGGAGACCAAACTCAAACCTCTGCGCAAGGTACGCCGCACCCCCACGCCGTGAACTGAATTTCAGCCGCTGATATTTTTCAATGACTCGGTCTCGCCAGTGGGAGAAGTTACACATGACCAAGAGCGAGAGAAGGAAGATCTACTGCTCCGTGTTGTTCCACCTCGTAGCCATAGTCTGCATGCTCTGGTCCGTCTACATCCTGATCAAGAGAACCACCGAGGAGATCAAAATGGGCAAGAACGGTAAGTGCCATCAGATATATACATTAAAAAAAAAAAAAAAAGAAGAATAAATCCAATCCCCTTCCCGGACAGTCAATTAGGTACACCTGCAAAAAAACCGAGAATAAAGTTCAAATCTTACAAGAGTTGATGTTATTTTACAGCCCAAAAAAAAAAAGGCATTTTCTGCCTTGTAATATGACAACTTTATTCTCACAATGTCATTATTCCTTCAAAAATGCAGAGAAAGAGAAATCCCATAGAAATGAATTTATATGCAAATATTTGAGCAATAATAGTAGAAAGTGATGTGATTTGATCATGTGCTCGTCAATGCTATTTAATATTGGCTGCTACACGATATGTATCACGGCCACTTGCCAGCGCAAATGACAAAAGCTTTATTAAGCCAATCAGTCAACATACATAACCGATATAACACAAGATGGAACCGAAGCACAACTTTTATACTTTGGCTTGAGCTCGACACCTTATATATTTCCAGTGAATATTATTATTTCAACTTCAAGACTTTCTTCTGGAAACATTATGACATTTATGTGGAGCTGCAATTGTGTGTTCAATCACTGCTCAAGTGATTCTTTTTATGATAACAATAGAAACATTCCAAATAAAAATGAATCATAAAATCTGAATTTTGATTATTTATTATTATTATTATTTTTAGGTTGGTACTTGATATAAAAAGTTTGAGAACTATTGCGAGTCTGGATAATCTTTTGCGAGGCCACAAGGTTTAAACCAATCAGGATCCAGGAGGCGTGGCCATGATACATGCTTATCAAAGTAGCGCTCAGTCAGTAGAAGTCAACGAACGAGCGCGAGAGAGAGAGAAATTAAATTAAAATTAAATTAAAACTGTTGGTTGCAGAGGAATTTTGGCGGATTTCTCTCCTGAAGTACTATACCCCCCAGGGTAAGCACCTGCAGTTCAACCTACTCCTGTGAGCGATATTGGCGCCCCCTGCGGGCCGAATAACTCCATTAAGCCGTGTCCCTCTCCTCCTTCTCCCCAGGCGTGCTGGAGTGGCCCTTCTGGACCAAACTAATCGTGGTGGCCATCGGTTTCACGGGTGGCCTCATCTTCATGTACATCCAGTGCAAGGTCTACCTGCAGCTGTGGCGTCGCCTCAAGGCCTTCAACCGCATCATCACTGTGCAAAACTGTCCCGATAAGAACCGGCTCGACAAGCCGCAGGGGGTCGCCGAGGGGACCGCGGACAATCCCGTTTGAAGGTGGCGACGCTTTGCAGTCTTCAAGTGTTTAATAAGGTTTTCAACAATTGACTTTTGTGTCTTATCAAGGTGAATACAAGAAAGCAAGCAGGCAGCGGACGGTGACCACCAAGAGTGATGATGAGGTCTCGGCTTCAGAAAGGGACTAATGACTATGTGGTATTTTTTTTTTTTTTACGTTTCCTTTATGCACTTTGTCAAACTGCACTAAAGACCCTTGGTACATTCCCTTGAGCTAACGGGTGGGCAAAATACAGGCTACATGCAGCCTGGAAATGTTTCAATTTTGGTTGAAATGAACTAACATCGATGACATCCATATTCAAAGTCTTTTTACATCATCAACAAATGACTTGTCTTATCGATCCGAAATCGAAAAGGACCTGGAGTGACTGCGATGCGTTAGCATTATTTTCCTTTTGCTGATTGGCTGAGAGAAGTCACGTGGTATGGTTTCACTTTTTGGAAGTGAACCACTAGAATAAAAGACATTTTTTTAAAATATTGTTATTTATCAACACACCAGTGTAATTACTTGAAATCAAATTTGGTTCAGTGAGTTTATTTGTAATTTTTTTTTGTCACTTTTGCAATTGAGCAAACATGATCATGTTTTATCAATCATGTCAGATTGCAGTCTTTCATCATGGCGCTACATTTAGAAATACGTTAGTCGCTTTGTTGACGTGTTCACGTTTCTACCAGAGACGCCACATAAAGTTGGCAAACCCTTCACAACACGACTCCCCCCCCCCCCTGTCGTTGATTTGCTAAAAAGACACATTTAGCTTGTTTGTGCAATAAACCCAATGTAGAAAATGTGTAGATTTGTTGTTTGTGGTTAAAAAAAAAAAAAAAGTCTTTGGGAAGTCTCACGCCAGACAACAAAAGAAATCTTAGTCGGAGTCAGACATCAGAATGTTTTCGTCCAACTCTTCATTGCTATCTTCATCATCATTGGCCAACTCTTCTTCTTCTACTTTGTTGTCCTTCTGTTCCTCTTTGTCGTTCTTCTGCTCTTTTTTGTCCTTGACTTCCACGCCATTGTTGGAAACCTTTGTGAGTTTAATGTTAGGTAGTTTCTTCAGATCTCCCGTCCATTCCCTGCAGTACAGAAACATTTCTTGACTGCAGAAGATGTCTCAATAAAGAGGTTGTGGATCGACCTCGGCCACCGTCGTACGTTTTATTTATTTTTTTATTATTGCTTTATATTTACACTGCTCACCTGAATGTTTTCAGATTTTTGGTGTTGATAAAGTCTGGGATCTCTGTGAAGACAAAGCACATTGATATCAATATTGATTATTGCAAACATGTATGGAGATAATGTACAAGTACGGACCGAACCCGGCGCCATGGAACAGCGCCCGCTCGCGCTCGATGGTTTGCTTGATGAAGTCCTCCCTGGCGCCGTGGAGACGCCCCTTCCGGCCCTTGATGCCGTTGACCAGCTCGATCTGCTCCAGCTCGCTATCAAACCTTTGCAGGTACCTACAACACACACATGCATCAAGTTTTGGGTGATGCTGGACAGCAAGTGGTAGTATTATACTACCCCCTAGTGGCCAAGGCACGTATACCAGCAAACTGTTTCAATCGTTATACAGAATAAGATCATTTAAAAACGCTAGCCCACCTTTCGATGATGTCACAAGCATCCTTCATAGTGTACGTGGTCTTTTCTGGGTCCAACTGGCTCTGAAACCATAACAGCTTCTCACCTGTGGATGGGAAATGTATCCTCGATTAAAAATTCAAACACGAAGGGAAATAGATAAGTAAATTACCGATATTATTCAGACGGGCAGCTTTTTCAACTTTGTGTCTGCAGGGAAGAAAAAAAACAGTACGCCATAATGCAGGAAATATTTGAAACGTTCAGATGAAAAGCAGAGAATACGTCGTATGTTGAGATCATCTGTAATCTTCCTCAGATAAATAATGAAAACAACCAATCTGCGGAACATGGAAATCAAAATTAATGATATTTTTGACCCACCGGTCTTTCTTCCTGAGTCGTATTTCTTCCCGGGCCAAGTAGGCTGCTTTCCGACTGTACGGATGCACAACCTTCTCCGGGGCTTTTCCCTTCTTCTGTGTTTTAGGCTGAAGAGAAATTACAATTATTTCGTTTGTCTCGTTATGTCTTTTTCATGAAGATTGTGATCGATTCGTAAATGATGGGTCTCACCATTAGTTTAGCTGTTGGGAACGCGTGGTTAGTTTGTTGACAGCTGGGCCGGAAGCGGAAACGATTAAGTTCCGCTTAGAAAATGTGTTGGGGAGAAACAAAAGAAGGGAGAAGGTTCCCATTATTTCTATGGGACTTGGAGCTTGTCCGCCCCCTGCCCCCCCAAAAAACGGAATTATAAATGTATACATTTATCAACTAAAACCCCTGAAAGCACTGTTCAGAATTTTCAAGACGAAATATTAACATTATATTGACTTTATATTTAGTTTATTTCACCAATTACAAACTATCTAATTATAAACAGTGTCAATTTTTACTATATTCATAGAGCTGCACAATATTTTCCCCCCAAAATATTAGGGATTATTTTTGTCATTGCTTTGAAAACAGAATCTGTATCTATGTTGCTAAATCCTCCTTGTAATCATGTTCCTTCTGAGAATTCTGAATCATTTTTTTCATGAAATGCTCGACTCCGTCATAATTGTCACACATCTATCATATACAGCTGTGACATAAAACCAGATATTACTCAAATCCATTCATTTTACACTCCAAATAGGAATAAACATAATGTATTATTACAACCCTAAAAGTGGGCCAATTTAATCCAACTAATCCCAAATGATTTAAAACATGTCAATTCTGCCTAGCAACAGGCAGCCAGACTTTTTTCGATTGGCTTATAGGGCACATTTAATTGTGCCCTCAGAACTCCGCCTAGGGGTAAGGGGGTCAGGGCCTTGATAAGTATATTTCTCACGCAAAGCATTCGACATGCAGGAACAGGAACAGCCTGGGTGTAAGGAGGCTCCCTGTGGCACCCAGTTAATTCATCGTAAAGGTTGACACTGCAGGTTCCCGCTCATGCATACCTGACAGACTACAGCAGGAATGCGAACGTGCGGTGGCGAACCTGCGCCGACAAGCACAAAAAAAAAAAAGTTGCGTCACACCCAAGTTACTGGTCTCGGTGGGCGTGGCCTACCTCTGTCTTCTTCTTCTTCCTCTCCCATCCACGTAGGTCAGACTTGTCAGGAAGTTGCGATGCTCTGACACACGCAACATAAAACAACACGATGGCAACATGTCCGCCCCGAGGCTTTCTTCTACTAGCATGAGAGGCCAACACAGGAATACCCCACTGTTCCTGCTCCTGTTGTGGCTCCTCACAAACACCTGGACCAGAACAGGTAAGGACTTTTTTTTTTTTTCCCCCGTGTCAGCAAATTGATACAATTCTCGTCTAAGGCCGACTCCCAGAGGACTCTTTGTCTTGTTTTATGTCTGATCCTGATGACTAATTCTTTCATCCAGTCAGAGCAGGATCACTCTGGAATTGTCTTTATCGTAAAAATGTTACAATGCACCCACCGCATTTGGTGGAACAAAGTGATCATGGCGGTAACAAAATCTCCACTTGTGCTTTTGTAATCTTTTTGATTTTTGTGGCAAGTGCTTGACAGGAAGTGGTAAGTTCCTGTGTGGTGTGATACTGCAAGGTATTGATTCCACACTATGTAAATACAACAAGGACAGTATCGCCAATACCAGAGGTGGCAAAAGTATGTCTGGTTGAATTTTTCATTTTGCCGTCACCCTCTTTGGCGGAGTAATGCAGTGCTTAGATGTTCCAGTTCAGAGGTTCTGGGTTTGAATCCCTGGCTGTACTCTGGCTTCCTCCCACATTTTCAGAATACTTCAAAAAAATTGTTAAGAGATCAATTGAAACCCAGAAGAGTGTATTTTTGGGGAAAGTCGTCATTTTTTGAGACCGATGACTGATTTTTGTCATCTTTGTGTTTTTGTTACTGTTGTAGTGTCAAGCCAAGATGAGGTGATTGAAGAAGAAAGTCAAACAGCGGGAAAATTCACACAAGATCAACAACAAGTCGCGGAGGACACGAAAACCTTCGGTTAAACTTTATAGCATATGTTTTTTATAGACGTGATATCACAATAACACATCTGCCATCAGTGGAAAACAAAATTGATGAGTTTAGTGTTGTAGAAGATGTCATTATAAAACTTTTATGATACATATTGTTGGTCTAATTTTCTCAAATTCTTACCATTCAAGAGAAAAAAAACAAGAATTAGCTTTAATAAGTAGTCAGCAATTTTTTTTTTTTAATAATTTGTAGAGCCGACATTATCCAGCTCCAATGCTACTCCATCATCGGAGCTCTCAACCACCCATGGCAGCGTCTTGGATCCAGGTAACGCCAGAGATCTTTGTCATGTCAAATTAAAAGTAGAAAAATACATTTTGAAGAAAGTTTATTTTCTTTCAGCTTCTGCACTTGGAGAGGTTGGATCAGGAGTGGACGTTCCAGGTATTATTTATTATCTACAAGTCTTAGTAGTAATCCATGTAATTGTAGTGATTCTTATTCTGTCAGAAGGGATCACAGATAATGTCTTGCTAGACTCGACCTTGAGCCCCCGAAAGGACGAAGGTCTCAGCATCACCGTCTTCCTCATCCCGGTGGCCCTGGTGGTCTTTATCATCGTCAGCGTCATGTTCGCCCTCTTCCTCAGGCGCAGGTTCAAAATGGAGGCTGCCGTTCGTGGTACGAGTCAACTCGTGTATTTTTGTTGTTATAACTACACATGTATTGTAATTTACGTTTTTTTTTTTTTTGTAGAGTCCGCAAAGGATGATCCATATCTGGATGGCTCCAGTACAGAGAAAGTGCCAATGTATGTACATTTAATGAATGTATTTAACAATATGTGTTGAAAATACTCTTTTGTGTGTCCAGGCCTATGTTCGAAGAAGACGTTCCTTCAGTGCTGGAGCTGGAGATGGAAGAATTGGACCAGTGGATGATCAAAGACGGTACTTTTTAAACAGTTGTAACGTGTAAGAAAGTTAGTTTTAATGATATGACAGCTGTTTCCATCGTGTGACCGATGCGTTACGACACACACAAACACACCCACACACTCTTACGACACAATCCCGTGTGGCGCAACATA
Organism: Syngnathus leptorhynchus; assembly: GCF_054491065.1. Classification (NCBI taxonomy): domain Eukaryota; kingdom Metazoa; phylum Chordata; class Actinopteri; order Syngnathiformes; family Syngnathidae; genus Syngnathus; species Syngnathus leptorhynchus. The sequence continues at coordinate 16,693,445 of NC_141199.1, read as the reverse complement.
GATGACCTCCTTGGTCCTCAGCTGAGAAGGCTGAGGTCCACTTACTCAACCTCGCCGAGACTCGACGGGGGCCTTTCCCGTATTTACTTTCCCCCTTTCGACGTAAATGTGCGCGTAACAGTTTACACAAGATGGAAAAAAAGAATTGCAAAACAAGACTGTCATGGAGAGGTCAAAGGTTACTTTCAGGGATGACAGAAGATCATTAGAATGTCACTCGTGCGGTTTGGCAGTTCCTGCAATCGGGTTGCTGCAATGACAAAATTAGGCAACAGATGGCAGCCAAAATACACAATCCATGTAAAAATGTTTTAGTTGTGATGAAAATATGGACAAATGGTTTTTTTTTTTTTACAGGGAAGTGAGACTTCCCTATGTTGATAAGTTCCATTTCCTGGTCTTTTGTCACCATCACATGTTGCCTCTCCCTTTGATTGTTTGGCTGCAGGTTGACGGCGTGGAAAAGCAAGCACAGCACACCCTGAAGTCGTAATACATTTCCAAAAATGTTTTTCTGTGGGTGTGCTCATCGTGAAAATCTTCAACGGAAAGCAGCACTGCATTCTATAAGTTCACAGTTTATGTGGCAAAAACATTTTGGATTCCAAGTTGCAGTTTGTGCTTGGAGCACTGATCTCAATGTGAATGCAGTTTTTTTGTTTTTTTTACGTTTTGTTGTTGTAAATATACAAATGCATCACGGCCAAAGATGATATTTTCTGTAAGTGCTTTTTGTAAATAGGCTAGGTATGAAATGTTTCACGAAATAAAATATGAAGATATGGATTTGTCAAAATAACAACAAATTTATTCTCAAATTCTGACATGTGATTTTTTTTCCTTTTTTAAATACAACTTTATTTTGGGCTAATCTTTTTCTTGCATTTTTTATGATTCATCTTTATTTTTAGGATGGCCCTTTTGTAGAGATAATAAAGTGGTTGCGCTTCAGTTGACTATCTTCGACTTAATCAAATGAAAAATGGATCCCCACGCTTTACGCTTAACACGAGTTTTTGATGCTAATCAACTAGCGCTCGCGTGCTAATCTCAGACAAGAAACGTTAGCTTTATCCTCCAGGCGGCTTTCTATAATCAGGAACATTTTAATCCATTTGAATTTTGTCCAGAGGTTTCCATGACAACATCTTCTACAGAACTTGGAAATCTCCATGTCAAACATATTTAGAGATGAAAGTTGCTTTCACTAATTGATTCTACGTGATCTGGTGGCAAATTGTTTGACAGGAAATAGCACAGCCCGGGTTGAATGTGAGCGACTGAGTCATTTCATCATCATCATGGGGCAACATTGACAATATTTTGCATTTCCTGGGAATGTGGATTGGTGCAGATCTGCTTATTGGCACTGGTGCGCCTTTTCAACATCCTTTCAACCGGACGCCAGCATGGCTTGCCCACTCCTCAAGATCACATGCTCGGCCCTCGGCGATATCTCCCACTTTCAGACGCTCCCTGGAGGATTACCACACCAGGCATGCAGATGAGCAAGGGCAGGCAGCAGCATGCTCAAAATTGGCAGCAGCTTCATTTGTATAATTAAAAATTGAATGAAAAAATAGGGATTAAAAAAAAAACATACATGCAAAATATTCTTTCAACAAGAAATGTATATTTTTATTTCAGTAGAAAAAAAAAAGGCATTTCAATAGTGAATCAGAAAAACTTAAAACTAAACAACAATGTCATTTTAATAGTTGAAATGGAAGGATAGAAAAAAGAAACAACTTGGAAAAGTCATTTGAGTAAAAAAATTCAGTTGACAAGAAAACAAATCCGGACGTTACCAACGTCATTTCCTAGCGCCTGCTTGGAAGCAAATCTTGACGTCACAATAACGCGACGGCTATTAGTCAAGCGAGAAAAGCTAGCAGTGGAGGCTAGCTGCAGTCAAAGCCAAATTGCTCCCGTTTGACAAGCCGTTTGCTCCCGTTAAGACGCGCCCCTCTCCGTCACAAACACAGGCCGTGACGGACTTGGTGCGAGCGGCATATACCCCCGACTGCGTTGAGCGAAGCGGCTAACACAAGCGGCGTTTTTTCACGAGCACCCCCCCCCGCGCGGACGGATGCTAAGTTAGCCGGTGCCGCTAACGTGGTCGCCCGCGGTACCAGTGCGCTTCACACTGGGAAGTGAAGACACGAAAGGGAGGGCATCATCCCACCGGAGGCTCCGGCCGGCGTTTGCTCCTCCTAGCCCATGAGGATATCTCGCTCGGGATACGCCGCCACAAGGAGCTACCGGAGAGGCCCTACGTCCCTGGCCGTCCTCGCGCTTGTGAGGTAAACACACTCGGGCATTTTCCATCCACGCGACCCGGGGTGCGAGGCACCACTTCGTGGGCCTAGCATCCTTTAGCATTAGCTTCTTAGCAACGTGCTAACTCTAGCCCGCCTATCGTGCTTGTTCTCCTTAAAAGATTCAGCCATTATTTACATGACTCTCCCCGAAGCGCCACTACCTGTATGGCGTCCTGTGTGTTTACACGATCGGAGTGGCTTTTAAAAATATTGCCACCAATAAAGTTGAGTTCACTCCCTACTTTCTCAAACTCGGCAACTAACTTTGTTCTATTGAAGAAGCTGAACGTCGCTCGTGTTGTTGCGCCACACGTCTAAATGTTCAGGGTGATTCAAAATGAAACGTTTTTCCACCTTGTTTGTCTCAAGTTTCAACTTGTAGCATATCTGGATAATAGACAACAAGTTTGCCGAATCATTACAAAGTCACATTTGAGGAATGGAATAAACTCTCAATGCTGTGAGGCAAAGTTCTTTCTGGTCGAGCATCAACAGGAAGAGGAGGCTTCTATGACAGTCGGGTATATTCAACTAAAATGGCAAGTTGAGAACATTTATTGAAGGTCCAGCATAACTTTGGGTCTTCAGTATTTATTGAAGCCTTGTTGCTCCGCATCGACAGTAAGCATTACGAAATAAATATCTATTTTTTGATCTGATAAATACTCAATGGGCTGTCATTTATCGATCGCTTGTTTACCTTCTGTACTCCAAGCAACAGCATCAGGGAGCAACTTTGAGGTTTCATTAGCTTGCTCAAGGACACATCAACTTGGTCACAATGGCTGGCATTCAAACCCCCCCCAAAATAACAGTGGATTGGCGTTTATTGTTGTAACATTGCACTCCTCCCCCCTGGAGACAAGCGGCTTTCGTGCGCGGGAGTCACCTGTCGTGCCGTAAATCTGTATTTGGAGTGTGTCATCTGGTGTTGTCTGTTAAATGCACTTTTCATTTTCTTCTCGGGCTTTTGTGTTTGTTTTCAAACGCGTCCGTTGAGTTGACTGGTTTTCGCTAGCTTGTCGATATAACGTCACGCGGCAGATGACTTGACGCTTGAAGTTCATTTGTAAATCATCTTCAAGGTTTATTTATTGTCTCCTGACAAATTCCAATTCCCAGAGTGTATAACCTCCAGGCCTTCTTTTTTCTCCCCCCCCTTATTACCTTGATTTTTATTGGCGTCATGAGTTGGTCAGAAGACGCACACGCACGTCTTTGCATTTGTCCTTTTCGAAGAGCGGCGGTAAACACAGTCATCAGAACATAATCTATTTAGTTCATTTAAATCCAACAGAGAAGAATTGTTTTGTTTCCTCCCCTGTTCCGCCTGTCGGGATCGATAACGCACTGAAAGATTGCAAAGACGCTGTCGCTATCTGTGAAAACAGATGTTTGTCCGCTCTTCTCCCCCAACTTATAATCACGTTTTTTTTTTTTTTGTATCATTTATGACTCGTTATGACTCCACCATCGTCCCGCTCCTGAACCGTCGCTGTCCTAAAAAGAACCGGAAAACGATGATCAAAACAACCCCTCGGACCGCCCCGGCCGACTTGAAAGGAATCAAAGAAGAATGCAAAGAATGAGAGTCTCTCAGGTGGCGACGCATTCCTCAGATGCTTCGGTAGTCGGAATCTCTCGGCTTATCGCTTCTGTGTTTGTTTAAGATTAAACGCTCGTTTTGCGGGAGCCCGCCGATAAGCCGGAGCGATCCGCGAATAACATGGTGTCGAGGAGGAAGGGGCAGGAGTTGGAAACGGCGAGAAGAACGGCCGTCGACGTGGTCTGTGGGCAGCGTGAGATTAAGGAAGGGAGGAAATTAAAGAGCTTCTCTCGCCGTTTCCTGCGAGAGATAAACACACACACTCGCGGCGTCAGCGTGACTCCCATTCAACGTCATCCAGAGTGATTGGCTGCTATTGTTTCACGATGAGCTCATCACATCCTGTTTCGTTCTCAAGATGATCACCTGTCGATGGCAGCATTAAGGTTGAACGCCGTTCGGAGTGACATCTAAAGCGGTCTCGCGGCCTTCGAGCGACGATTAGAATTTTATTCGTCGCACCATTTGCCACATTAAGAAACCAAGTTGAAAGGAATGCTTCTGTTTAAATTCTTCTATTTTTAGAACAGACCCCAAGGCTGCTCATCTTTGCGGCTAACTCGTATCCGCTAGCTCATTAATCGACATAGCGACAAAGCGGTTTTTTTTTTTTTGCCCCTTCTCACATATGTGCGAAACTGCTCACCCCTCCCCTCTCTGCTCAGTCCAAGGTCACCTGTCTTCATCTAAAGTCTTTAGCAATTAGCATGTCATGCACTAGCTTGATGAATGAACGGTATTTTTGTACTCGCCTATCCAGCTCTTATTTGTCCCCACAATCGCCCAAATGTTCAGTCCGGCGTTGTTATTTTCTCGCCGACGGCATCCAGACTAGACAACCAGAGCTGAACACTCAATGTCGACTTCAACGGCTGCTTAAACTAGTAGCGGCAGTTTGGAGTTCTGCTCACTTGGAAATGTATGCAGATCAGCTCTGACCCACATTCCGTCTCACTCTGAATTATTTACACCTGATCAAACTTAAGGTAAGACGTACGCTCTTCAATATTGACCACGTATCGGGATGTCTCCATCCATCTTTTGGAAGCGGATGACTGTTGAATTTGTGAAATTGATTCCGTCTGAGCGTTTGAGGCACTTTTGGAATGTGCGTAGGACGGACTGGGTCGTCTTTGGAATCGGAAGGTTTTTTCCCCCCGGTGGCGACGCAGACAGCTGGGAGATCAGTTAAAGTGCCTTTAAGTCTATTAGAAGAGGATTATCTCTTTGTACGGTCAAAGTGAACTAAGCGCTGCGGGAAAACAAGCCCTTCACTTTTTTTTTTTTTGCCTAGCCATTATGTCTCCGTCCGTCTCGGAAACGGCCTCCGGATCTAAGAAGTCCTTCATAATTGATTGGCTTCCAGGATCATTGGTTTTGCAGTGGGAGAGGGAAAGAAAAAAAAAGCTCAACATATATATTTTTTTTGTTTAATGTGTTTGGCTCTCTGCTCCACCTGCCATCCAGACGGGCAGCGTTGAGATTTCAAGGTCAGGAAATGATCGTGCTGTGCCTCTGCCAGCCAGTTTGGCTGATGGGAGTTTCCATGGCAGCAGCATGTCACAGGCAGCTCAGGTCGGCCGCCGCCACCGCGCTTCCTTCCCCTCCGGGGTAAAAAGAAAAGAAAAAAAAAACTCGCCGCCCACAAGACCACCATGCTAGCAGGTTGTCTGCGCGCTTGCACAATCCCAACAGTTTGATGAGCGGCTACATTCCGACCGTTTGTGTCTCGTGTGTCGTTTGTGGATTCACGTGCCATTTTCACCGTCGGGCACACGGCAAAATGAATACATGCATTTATCGAACCTCATTGTAGAAAAGGCTTTTCCAGCCTGCGTTAGTCCTTCATTTTATTGCAAATTCTTGAGATTTCAAGTGGCCCCAGGCCCCCTTTTGTCTCACACTTATCAAGTGTCGCACCACAGCTGGATTGGCCGGGCGCACATCTGTTCTTTTCCCAGACCTCGGTGTCCAAATCTACTTTTGCTTCATATCAACGCTGAGCTCTGCACAAAAAGTCAACAGTTTTTTTTTCTCCCCCTTCTGTACTGTACCTTCGACTTTTAGCTAAATGCTAATTATGTTAGCTTCCTCTTAGTAACACAACATTGAGACTAAAATTGCCGGTCAGTAAATTGTATCGTGTGCTGTTTACGTTTTACCGTGTGGCGGAAGAATATAATATTAAAAAGAGGATCTTATGCTTCTCACTTATTCCAGGCGGCACCGCAGCGCCGTGACCCTCTGATGACCTCAGGGACAGCGCCGGCGGCGGCACTGACCGGACCTTTGTGCGTCCACGCGCCCCCCGGGCCGGCATCCGGCGCCGAAACCAGCGCTCGCGGCTTGAGCAAATACAAGCAGATAGAACTGTGAGTAAACACCACACCTTTTTTTTTTGTGTGTGTTCTGTTTTGAATCGCTCAACCGGGACGAGTCGAGAAAGCGTTTGTGGTATTTTGTAGCAAAGAGCTTTTGAAGTCTAATGGTGGACCTGGCTAATGTTGTCACTCCTGTTTTTGGAGAACACTTGGAGACAGGGTATAATCTCATAAGTGGACGCCAAAATTGTCACCTAATTAGAAAAAGCACACGTCACCTTCATTGCATCGCCGAGAAACTCTTATTTCGGTTCCCAGTGTCCCCTAAAATATCCGAGCCGCCACAGGGATCTTCTCACGGTGAACAAATGTGACTAACCCATCACACAACGGGGAGGGGGGGGGCGTTTTTAACAAGTCAGGCCTTTCCCGCAGGAAGCCATTTTAATGACTTTCCCACCTTTGGCCGGTAGAGTGCAGCTGACCCTGAAGAAGAAGTAGTCCGCAGCTGCTTGTTTTCATCACTCGGAATGAGAATAATAGTCTTTTAAAAGCATCCGCACGAGTAAAAGACGCTGATGAGTTGACAAGCGGCGCCGTCTATTTCCTGGTATTCTCCTCCGGCCTCATGTCCCGTCCTCTCTGCTGCAGCGACCACTCTGCTGTTTGGATCGATACGCGCAGGCACTGAGCTGACACGGTGAAAAGCAATATTCATAAATAATGAACTCTCCTTTTCCTGTGTTCGCGAGGAAAAGACCATAACGGTAAATAGGATTGTTGCTCCCCCCCCCTCCGCCCCCTTCCCCTTCGAGATGAAGCTCAAACTGGACTGTTTGGGTTTCATCTTTAAGCCGCACTGTTATCATCAAAGCGAACAGGAGGCAGCCTGTGAGCAGCTTTAAGTGTGTGTGTATTAATGTGTGTGTGTGTGTGTGTGTGTGTGTGTGTGTGTGTGTGTGTGTGTGTGTGTGTGTGTGCAGCTGTCGGTGTCATCAGTTCACTGGCTGTGCGTTTTGCCGTGCAAACCCGAAAAGATGCTTACTTACAATAGGGCAGGATGTTTTTGAAAAATAACCCGTTTGCATTTTTTTTTTTTTTTCTTTTTGCTTACAAGTACCAATTTGCGATACCGAGATAAAGTATTCTCAATGACAAACAGTGACACAAGATGGCTGCCCTCTGGCTTAAAACAATCAAATCAACTGGGTTGAGTCCCACTTTAATTAGACTTTTTGTTACAGTTGTCTTTGTTGCGTATACGAGTGAGATAAAAAAGCGCCTTTCCGCTAATCACGTTAGCGCTTATGAGTTTTCATTGTTTTAAAACTAGGCTCCATCCGTATTTAGGTCAAATAGCTTTTGAGGTTATTTTTGAAGCTCTTGCCAGATGTGCATTTGATCAACTTTGCTTTCTGGGTATGTTTAGCTAGTTATTATTTTCTAACTGCGTACACACACACACACACACACACAACGTTTCTCCAGACGATTATTGGTGACCAAATCAATCAATGTAATGCCCAAGCTATTAATATCCCGCTGCTGCCTCGCTTCCTTTTGGGCCAGAGAGTCATCCTATCTCCCTCGTGCCCCGCCGCCCCAACTTTCAACGGCATCTGGTTACTATCTGATTCGTGCCACCCGCGCTTGCGTCGCAATTAATCATTTGCTCGTATGGGTTAGAACAAAGTCACAAACGGCTGCGTTTTTGCAGCTGTCCGGTTAAAGCGGTCACCCGGAGCATTTTGATAGATTACAATAGTAATCTCCCGTGCCCTGTTGCCGTCAGCTTCCTAACTACTTTACCCCTGGACGCCCCTCCCCAAACACACGCACCATCGCATGCAAAGTGGCTTTGCATTTGTTGTTTGATTCCGCCCCGCTCGCCCGTCCGCCCGCCCTCCCGATTAATGGAAGCGTCGGTAGCTCAAATGTCATTCGGAGGAAAGCACCCTCATCGGCAACTTGGAAGGAGCTCAGTCTGAGCGTTGCGGCTTGTGGCGGCGGTGGGGAGGCGCGTCCGTGTGCGAGTACACAGTGTGGGACGAGGATCGAGCATCCTCAGTGCGCGGCGGCCGGAGTCGGGAGATGGCGAGGGAAGGAGTGGCGGCGAGAAACTCCTTGTCATGTTTGTCTGCGGCCCGAAGATAACCCCATCCGTGACACGGATTACCCCAGGAAGCGGCGCCGTGCGGAATACAAAGCAAAAAAGAACTTGAAGAGATTATACAAACAACAGGAAGAGGGGGGGGGAGTGTTCCTTGAGTTTATTTATTGATTCATTTAGCGCCACTAATGAGCAAGTGGATGTGCGGCTGTGGCTGCAGCAGCATTATCTCCTCTCTGATGAAGAGGCTGGGCCGCACCGTGTGCTGCTCGGACCTCCTGTCCTGCAGCAACACTTCGGAGCATCTGCAGCGCTTCGCCGCCGCCGGCAACCGGCCCAAATCCAAGGTACCGCCGCTCACGTTTGCGTTTCGCCGGTGAGCGCTCCCAAAAAGTCCCAAATGGGCGAAGTGACTTTATGGCGTGAGATCGATGTCGTCGCCGTACCAAAATTCAGACGGCGAAAGTGAGCCGAGGTCAAAGTTCAAAACATTCTAAAATTAGAATTGTTCATTGAGGGGGGAAAAATGGAAATGTGGAAAAATAATGTTTGTCAATGAGCACGGTGGCCTCGCGTATGTGTTCGGGCGCTTTGAAACACTTGAACTCAGAACAAGTGTTGCATCAGGGAGCAGCACGCTAATTGATTCTTTAATGGAAGCGGCAGCCTTGACAACAGTGTGCGTGCTCCAAATCAGTCATTTCAAATGGATTGCTTGAGTCTGGCTGCAGTGATTGGCGCTCCGTCTCAAGTGGACAAACAAATTCCCCCCCCCCCCAAAAAGGAGCAAGGAACAGGCAAAACAAGATTGCACACGTTGGCGGACTTTCTCCAATTTCCTTTCTCGAGTTGGGAGGCAGCGAAATGCTGATTTTCGCTTCGGGGTGAATGAAGGCCACTTTGACAATTCAGGTTATGAAGTGGCAGCGGTTCCAAGACAATTTTTGCTCTCACAATTAACAATAGAATGTCTCAAAGGGATTTTTTCTTTTTCTTCACAATTTCAAAGGCATCCTCAAGCGAGCGTCGAAACAAAACAATTCCTCAGACAATGATTTGAGTTCAAACTAAAGTCGGCTACTTCTATATTATGTTGAGGATCCACACGTTTTAAAATCATGGCTTTTCACGCGGCGCTTCCACTTCCTGTGGGACCACGCGAGGGACCGACTCTAAATAGAAAAATCAATTAAGAGCTTCTGCGTGGAATTGGAGAGGCCAAGAAAACAAATACAGATGGACTGGAAGGAGAAGCACAACTCCAGGAAAACACGTGTTACTGAAAAATAATAATATATATGTTTATATTTAGAAAATATAGGATATAAATAATAAATACATAATATCTAAAAATAATAATACAAAATAAATGATTTCAATTGTTTTAAATTGACTTGGCAGCCCAACTTAGAATTCTTAACTGATTTGTAAGACTGTCGCTGCCACAGCAGGGGACCCGGCCCGGCCCGCCAACCGCATTTTGAGACTCTCTGGTTGACTTAACCAGTTTGCATTTCAAGTCAAGTGGACGCCGTCAATAGCGGCTTGTAGTACTCGGGCGCATTTATGGAAAGTCAATATCTTGTCTGCTCTCACCTGCTGTGCTCTGAATGGCATTTTCGTTTGATTTGTGTGCTTTTCGAACACTTGCAAAGAAGAGAATTCTTCAGTGTTCCACTCTTCAGCGTTAGGCTAATTGTGCGGAAAGCGCTAATGGTTGCTAGACCGTCTCTAAAAGCCCCGAGATTGACTGTCGGCCTTAATCGCTTCCAGGTCCTTGATCAAACTCTACAGAAGTCGTCGTGGTCAGCGAGGCATCAGAATGAAACATTCTGACAGCGAGTCGTTAAATTCTTCTGCTCGGTGTCAAACGTTATCCACAGCCTGACGCGGATGAATTGTATGTATGGACCATCATCGCTTTACCTGTGCGGGGAATACTAGTAGTTCTTAACTTACAAATACTTTTGCCCATGTTCTTTTTTTTTTTTTAAGAACTTAGCACTTAACAAGGAGCCACAGCTTATTTGAACATTTATTGTTATGGTAAAAATAGCTGTTTTATATATAACAATAATAATAATATTATAATGAGCAAGATTTGCATGAGCTAAAACCAGAGAAGCAGCAAGAAACACATTTGACTCAATCATCCCACAGTAAAAGTTTTGACGATTCCTAGCCTTTTGTTGTCGCTGCTCCAGGCCACGGAGCGGTGGTCCCGAGGGGAGGGCCCTGCAATCTGAGATTTGGCTAATGCTTCCCACCGCAACTGCTGACATTGTCCTCAAAGTCAAATTGAACGGCTTTTCTTCCTCATACAGATAAAAATGGGGTGTGCGAGCTTCCTGGAAATTTTTTTCTCTTGTCTTATGACTTGAGAAGATTTTGGAGACACGTCTACTTTTGCCCAATCCATGAAAATGAGTTTACAGGCCCGATGTGGACATGAAAGTGCTTTTTATTTTTTATTTTTTATTTTTTTTAATCTGCATTTTACGTATTTTAGGAAACAAATCAACTTGACGAATCTTCTCTACCCAGTTCATGACTGGTTCAGTGGAAACAAAGATGTCGTTGTTGTTTTGTGGTAATTTTCCACATCTAGTTTGAACCGACATATTCAGGGCCAAGCAAAGAAATGCAGGGAAAGAAACTGTGTCAAGGAAAAGAGTCATGCATTTCATCATTCTCCAATTGTCCGAAGCAACAAACATTTTAAATCAAGTTAAGCTGCCAATTGCAGAATCAGCCAGTTGACTTTTTTTTTTTTTTTTTTAAACCCCTTCGGGAAACGGGTCAGAGTGCCTCTTGGAGCATTTTTTGGGTTGTTGACCCCATCGTGGAATCAATTCCTGGAGTTGTATTCCTGGACAAGCTTAACGTGACATTTCCAAATATCTGAATCCAACTGTGTGAGCCGCATGGCTAATCAATAGATTTCTTGTAAAAGCTTGAAAACACTGTGGCATAGAGAAATGATGCAGCCTTTTGAGATTTTTTTTTGTTTTCTTCTTTCTCCATTCATCGACAACTTATCTCGTTTGAATCCCGACCGTGTTTTCTTTCTGGTCCTCTGCCACCCCTGCAGCATGTCAAGACCTTCTCCTCGTCAGACAGCTTAGCGAAGGTGCAGGAGGTAGCAAGCTGGCTTTTGGAAATGAACCAGGATCTGCTGTCGGGGGGCAGCAGCAGCAGGCGGAGTCGGGGCTCCGGGGCGCCGGCGACGAGAGGTAACGCCTCCTCCTCCGCCGCTCGGGCACCCCAGCAGCCGGCAGAGGAGGCCGACGAGGATGAGCACATGAACCGGGTGCTCGAGGACGAGGAGCGGCCGCGCCAACAGGTGGAGTGACCCTGACGTCGTTTTTACAGTCCCGAGTCGCGTAGGTATTTGAATACGTGAACAGGGCTCCAATTTTCCCGCTTTGTCCAACTCTCCAGCCCGAGACCTCGCAGGAGGACGTGGACAGAGGACCGCAATGGGCGCCCGGCGACTCTGCCCCCGGCGACGACCCCCCGGGAGACGGCGGGGGAGGACAGGATGCTCCCCCCGGCAAGGTGAACCGGGCAGAGAAAGGACCCCGCTGGACGTGGAGGGCCGAGCAGAGGCAGCGCACGCAGGAGGATGAGGAGGAGGGGGACGAGGAGGAGGAAGAGGAAGAGGAGGAGAACAATAACAGCAACAGCGGTCACCTGGTGGAGGAGGAAGAGGAGAGGACAGAGGGGGGGCAGGAGCAGAGGAGGACCAGGGAAGAGGAAGAAGAGGACGAGGAGGAGATGGACCAGGACAGCGACGACTTTGAGCACTCGGCGGAGAGCGAGCGCGAAGAGGAGGAGGAAGAGGAGGATGAGGAAGCAGAGGAAGGGCTGATGTCTCCCTCCATCAGGAACAACGCGACCGTCGCCACCAACAATGTGGACTCACACCAAAGCTCCTCCCACAAAAAGGTAAGCGTCACACCTCACTTGGATTCGGAAGCGTCGTCGTCAGCCGACCCAGTTTTTGTTAGCAATTGGCGCCCTCTTTTGACCGTAGTGGGTTACTGCACCTTTCCCTTTTGATTGGCTATAAAAAAGTATGGACAAAATAATTTACAAATTAGCTTTGCCCATTGAAATCAACAAGACTTATATATTTTTATTCAAGCTACCGCGCCATTTGTTTGCTATGGGTAGCTGTTACGTGTATTGTGCCGGTCCCTTCCACCAGGGGGCGGCATTTACCCAAATGCTTTGACAAACTAGACCGTACACTCCCTTAAACTGTTGCCTGCCCTGGGTAAGACACGCTGCAGCGGCTATTAGCTGGGCCAATCACGCGTGCATTTTCTCAAAATTATTGCAGCGACAATTTTTTTTCCCTCCATGCAGTGCTTATTTGTAATAAAAGAGCGAGGGAGGGGAGGAAACGCACGATTTGGTGGAGCAAATGAGCCGCGCTCGCACTAAAAGCATCTCTCGCATTGCGTTATGTTGCCTGTTTAGTGGCTCTAATAGTTGGGACAAGCTAAACAGCATTATTGTCCTTCAGCCTGAATTAATAAGCCCATTACGAGGACGATAGCCGTTCATAAGATGTTTGCACAAGTCATGGCAGCAAAAAAAAAATTACAAAAATATATCAGGGTTCGGTACGTACCTTGGTTTAACAGTCACACTTGGATGCAAGTAGTAAAAACAAAGCAGGAATGGATTTCACGACAGTCAGTGGTGAATAGTAGTGAATTGGCGCCAGCCCCGCCCATCTGTCGGGCCTCCGTGCTGGGCTCCGATCGACGTTTTGGCGCGCTAATCCTCCTCAAACAATGGTGGATGTGAGAATAGAAGAGAGGTTAAACCCCGTAATTCTTTGTGTGGCCACCGTGTGTTTGGACGTTTTCAAGTCGACCGCTCACGTTTGGCCTCTCCTCCTGTTGTGATCATTTTGCTGTCGCATAACGTATACCCCATGTTAGCTTAGCAAGCTCGCGTAGGGCTTGCTTTCAATCATTTAGTAATTATTCAACAAATGTAATTTAGAATAAATACAATTTATGTATTTTTAAAATGATAAACAATAATTTAGTTCAATAAATATATATATATATTAAAAACAATAAATCAAATCATAATTTCCTGTTTCCAGCCCAATGTTGCTGTAAGTGGCTAGAAGACTAATAATGTTCATTGTTGTTGGGTTGTAAGGTTACAAACGGGGGAGGGGGCGGGGTCGAGTATGCTCGCAATGAGGAAGTTCATCAGACACGTGCGCCACGGTATGAAGCATTCCGCCACCAAAGGTTCATTGGAGCAGATTCCACAGCGTCTCCGGGTGGGCGGGGTTGGGGGAGGCCACGCGTCGGGCGGCAGCTGCTCGCCGGTGACATCACAAGCCAGACACTTATTAAAGGGGGCCCGGCCCGTCAGCGGCGGGAGGGGAGTTTGGACGAGACTGGTATTGGTTAGCTTCCTGACTTCTTCTTGCTGGAATGTGATTTGTTGGTTTTTCCTTTTCCTCCCGGCTTTCGCAATGCTGCGGCATTGCCCCATTCCCCGTTTCTCGTCTAGCGGCGCCCGTAGAAAGACCGTAAATAATGGCAAGGACAGGACTTCCGCCCAAGCGCCGCCGGAAGGCAAAACCCTCGACACGGCCGACCCCTTACCGCCTCAGAAAATCCTACGAATTTTTAGCATTAACATCATCACTCAGGGTTTGCCGTTCTGCCGCCGACGGGTAAGTGGGAAATGTTTTGAGTGCGCCGCCATGGAAACTGACAAAATATCTTTCACTTCTATTCAGTTTTCAAAGAATAAACATCATTCAGATTTTCTTATATTCTTGAGAAACTAGCTTCAACAAACTTGAAAATCCTGAAGTTGCTCGAATTGTCTATCTGGTGACAAATTTCAAAAGATGGAGATTATTTGTATGCTTCTGTATCAAGTGAATATTGGCAATGTGTGGTGTTTTTTTTTTTTTTTTTTTTCTTTTAAATCGCCACCCCTCATATGACCTTACAAAGTCTCTCGCCGATGAGTCTAATTTTAGGTTCGATTAAACGTCGCGAGAGAAATTATGCGTCATACTTTAAACGGGAAGTCGGTGTAGCATATCTGTCACAATCAACCTTTAAGCTTTATTTGTCATGCTGTGTTTGATTTATGCCAAACCCAACAAAAGCAATCATTTAAATCAACTGGATTGTTGAGGATATGGTGTGGTTAGATTTTGGGGGCGGGGCTATCTTAGCGCCATCTTTCCATCGCCGGCTGTGCGACACAGTTGTCGGTTGCTTGGTAATAATAACCTAGCTTATTTCTGCCACCGCCGCGTGCAGTTAACTAGCGCCGAAGCATGCATCTCTGTTTTATAACAACGCTCTTTTTTTCATTGCTGTTTGCATTTAACAAATTGTCGTCGATACCCAAATGCCATCAATCTCGCCTTTAGCCAGGCAACGTTAGCTCGACGTAAATAAGGAGCATACAGAGGAATACTACAGGAGATTGAATTCCGTCGCTCTCGGGCTTCGAATAACACAAGCGGGGGACCCTTGGGGTCAGAAGGGGGGGGGGGGTCATCTGCTTTTGGCTATTCTGGGCCACATACCCCATTCAGATCTAGGAGTGCCCAGGTCAGCTAGCTCCACGTCGCTGGTGTCCGAACCCAATATGTCCAAATTTGCTCCGTTTATGTTTTCAAAATTGATACCGTTGCAGTTGCCGCCCGTCTAGTCTCAGTGTCATTTTCCCACGAGCGACCTTCTCCAAGGTGCTCAAACGCACGCCGCGCTCTTGTCATCAGCAATGACGGCTTTTGAATTTCTCTTCAACAGGCTCGTTACCAATATAGTTTTTTCAACCCTGCTGACTGCACTCCCCCCACCTCCGCTGCGCCATATCTTGTTTGGCATCTTTTCTACAATTCAACCCTCCTGTTCGATTTCAGCCAAAGAGCAACATTTGCTTCTGTTCAAAGTGCACAGAAAGCCGAAGAAGAAAAACGAACCGGAGCCGTGCCTCTTCCCCGGTATTCGCGTTTGGCCGACGCGGTATCAAGTGCGTCTATATTTAACAGCAGTAAGGGAACGGTATTGTAGGTGTGTGTGTGCGTGCGTGCGTGTGTATGGATGCACATACCTCAGCGGGCGTGCCAGATGGCGAGGCGGAAATCGAAAGAGAGGATTGGGCGCTTAGCTTATGTCCACGGTTCATAGACGTACAGCAGATGTCGTCGTCCACTAGAGGGCGCCGTCTTTACAGATCCGGCGCTGTAGTATCTGTGACATTTTATTGACTCTGGTCTTGAATTTAAAGTCTGAATCTTTGTTAAAATACAAACACCGGAAATTCGCAGACAGCTCAGGCTCGATTTGCTCGCCCTCAGTTTGCCGACCTTATATCTCTCGCAAGGTCTTCCGGCGGATCATATCCTCCCCCGGGATGACCTTGGTAACATCCCTGCCAAGTTAGTAAGTGATGATATTTAGTTTACACGAGCTACGTGTCGCTTCGTCTGACCTCGGTTAGAAAAACATGTCCAGTATGTGCGCTATAGTGCTTTGACGCCTCGTGCTAGCTTGCTGCGTGGACACTCGCCAGGTCCCCGGCACATTTATTGACCTTGCCGGGGTTGGAAAAAGGCGTTTTATTTGAAGATCACCTCGTTCGAGCTCCCGACAGCAGACCGGAATCTCTTTTCAGTCCAACTTTTCATCCTTTCTTCTCCTAAAGCCAAAACACGGGAAATTGCTCTTTGTGCAGTAAAAGCCCTCCTCGGATGCATTCCGCCGGATCGCAATCTCGGGGCAAAATCGATTTTTTTTTTTTGGAGCAAGCCAAAAGAGAGTTGGCCTCGGCAACAAAACATGGCATCAGGCGGGCCACAATAAACACCTCAAATTACGCCCCTGCTGCCCTGCAGTCACACACAGGTCCTTTAATAGAAGCATTAAATCATCCGAGTAGCTCTCTCAGGTTGGCCGATCAACATTTTCATGTTGTTTGTACATTTATTTTCTCTTTTTTTAAAAGAAATTCTTTCTACCTGCAGGCCAGTGAGAGAGAGAGAGCTTGTTGCTCCATACGTCAAATTTGATAACTTTACAACATTCCGCACTTTTTTTTTTCTCTCTCTCCGCGACTGGCGTTTCTGCACACTGTAAAAAAATGCACGGGCGCACATAAACGAAATTTTAGTACGACTTCTCGCGAAAAGCCGGTTTTTTCATTGATCTGACCTTTCTTTTAAAAGCAGGAGACCATCCCGGCCCAACCCAAATTTGATTTTGATTTAATACCAAGGGAACTTGTTGTTTTTGAAACGACAAAGACGCGCAGTTACGATTTTATGGCATCGCACGTCACTTTGAATTTGACACTTCAAAAGATTCAGACTACTTCACCAATCGATTTTTCCACAACCCCGTCACTAACAAGAAATCTCTTCTGTTCCCCTCTCTCCTCGGTGTCCTGCCGCCGGCCGACCTTCTCTTGGGAAACCACGTGGACACACAGGTAAGAAAAATCTCACCTTTTCATTATGTGCAGCATACGATCAAATGTTTCTGTTTTGTTTCGGTGGACACTTTTGACTTAAGATGGTTGATTTCCGCCGGTACAGTGCGTTCTAGTTCATGGGGCTCTAAATATTTAATTGCTGCCTCTAGGGGGCAGCATGGCCTCAACGTTAGATTGGTCTTTGCTCGTCCTTCATGTTTCAAGAAAGGGGAGAATCTTCACTGGCATATGTTGGCCGTGCTTATCTACTTGTAAGGTCTTCGTGCCTATGTGGCACGGCTAATTTGTAAAATTGCGGCCACTTAACACACAGGCCTCAAGCCCGTCTGCCAAAATGACAGTTGTGTTGATTAGGAAGCACAGCCTCTCTTATTTATGATTTTTTTTTTCCTCGCGTACAGATCTTCACCACTAAAATCTCGGGTAAACATTCCACTTGCTTTGTGAGTGTACTCTCAACGCTGCATTATTAAGTAAGTTTGAAGGAGTCCTTGGCGCGACAAAATGAAGCCGCCGACGTGCCAGGCATCTCTGGGCGACTTGTCATAAGGTCGTTTGCTGAAGATCAATCAAATGAAATAGTTAGTTTCAAAGTTTAGTTTGGGGGGGGGGGACATCTTCATTGATGCGCCGACCAACACTTAAACTTAATCACTATTGTCTAATTGGATTTAAAAGACGCATCCGAATGCATGTATTTAGCACATTAGCATACCGTCGCTGTCTACTTAAAAAAGATTGAATTTTAGCATAATAGGATTGTCACTATTCTCCACCTTTGTTGGATAATATACATTTTAAAAAATGTTTCATGTGGCCGTTATTACGAGCCGAGTAAAATCTCATATTTTCATAGTTCACAAATTCACAAAGTTTGTGTTCAAATGTCCATTGCTTAAAGGGACAATGCTAATTGTTAGCCTCCCCATTGTATATTAGCATTGAACTAGCGGCGGTCGTAAGTCAGGGTAGGTCAGAAGGCTACGAACACGCCTTCAAAGAAGACTCCGTCCCCCTAAACCTGGCGCCTACGAGATTTAGGAAACAGCTCGTTGCTACCACCGTCATAAATTGCTTTTTTTTTTTTTTTTATAGCGACGACAGTTTAACAGTCCCAACTTTTATGATAGTGTCGCGGGCCTCATTATCCCTGAGGTTTATTTCGGAGGAAA
The DNA here is from genome assembly GCF_054491065.1 of Syngnathus leptorhynchus. Taxonomy (NCBI): domain Eukaryota; kingdom Metazoa; phylum Chordata; class Actinopteri; order Syngnathiformes; family Syngnathidae; genus Syngnathus; species Syngnathus leptorhynchus. Next base: position 16,675,416 of record NC_141199.1, on the reverse strand, counting down.
AGACATTGTTGGTGGAAGCGTGTGCAAATACCAGTAGATAGACGGTGCTGGGAAAAAAAATGGGCGGAGACATTCTCTGAAAGTTTTTCATTCAAGAAACATCAGCAATCATCCTCCGCTTCACTGTGCGCTGGCCTTCAGCGGCAACCGCCCCGCCCCCTTTATTTCTATATTTAGTAGCATGACTCAGGCCGGTTTTCACTTTTCGCCTGCTTTGCCGTACACGTTTTTGTCCTCATAGAAATATTGCTGCATGTTTTTCCCCAGGCAAGAGAGAGCCTTAATCTGGATTTTGGTCTAATAGCAGGCCAAAGGGTTCAATTTGTAATTACAGCAAATCTGCTATTTAAAAAAAAAAAAAAAAAGGTTTGGCAAATTTGCATTCCCATGAAACATCCTCATTTGTTTGCCGACAAACTTTTCTATTTGCTATTTTTGTGCTCAGGCCAAATCACTGCCAGCCTTTAACACCTTGCAAAAAAATTAAAATAATTTCCCCCAGCCACCCACACACAAAATGGCAATTTTTTTTTTTTTCAATTTTCCTTTGTCTGATGTAAATTTAAATACGAATGGGCAAAATCTCTTCAAAAAAACATCTGGCTGTTATTCATGATTCATATTTCTCTCTCTCTCTCTCTTTATTCATTCATATATACTACTCACTGCATGACATGGGAGCAAAAATTTCAAGGTGTACCTTCAAACCCCAAATCTCCCATCGTGTTTGTAAACCGCCGGAGCCAGTGAACATTATTCGCTCGCAGCGCAACTGCTCCAAGCTGATGGCATGTGCGCTTCACGCTTGGCCTCCCCTCATCTTCGGCGTGCCTCCTTCCTTCTCACCACAGCGGAGCTCACAAAGTGCTGATCTGGTCCGCCTGGTCTCTTTTTTTTTTATTTGCAGTGGGCGGGCTCCCACGGGCCCCGCCGCAAAGTCTCGTGGCCGGCAAGTACTTCTGCTCGGTAGCCGAAAGACAGCTGTGGAGAAACACCTGCCTCATTAGCGCATATGTTTTTATTTGAAATGAGATAGGCGATACTTTCTTTTCCCAAATAATGTCAAATAGTGAACATGCCTGAGACGCTTATGTCAAAATACCTGGAGGATCAAGAATGATTGAAACTGGGGCTCCAGCTCACTTTTCCAAATGAGGACATGAATGAATAGAAAGTAGAAGAAAGTATTCAGGCAGATATTTCCCCCCCCCCCCCCCCCCCCACCCAGAAATACCGTCTTGTCATACCGCACGGCAATTAATCCGTTTTGTCGTCCGATTCACAGGCAGATACCTCGTCCGATACTCTAAAGACACTTTTGCTGTTTCCTTCAAAGATTGTTTCCACTCTGCTGGGGCATGAAATTGCTGCGTGAGATCTTATCTTTGTTCCTTAGAGAAAAAGGGGGGGGGGGGGGGAGGTTGCCTCATCCCCATGAAATTGAAGCCTTAATCAGCACTATCTGCTAAACGTCTTCACTAAATTGCCAGCTTCACTATAAACAGCAAACCGGAGCGTTATATTCCCCCGGATGAGGCCAGAGGCGCTCAATGCAGCCCGGAGGCCGACGTGGAGAGACTCCTGTTGCCAGGCAACAAGTTTACAGATGAAAGGGGAGGGGGGGGGTGAAGGTACGGGGCGAGTAGCGGGGTCCTCCTCTGTTGCCCACGCCCCTGCCTGTCCTCCGTCATCCTAGCGTCTGGATTAGCTCCGCAGCTCGCTCGGCCCGTTCGAGTATTGATTGGATTCCAGTCTGCCGGTAGCCGGCCGGCGCCTCCTTCCAACCCTTCAAAATGTCTGACATCAGTCAAGCTGACCGCCGGAGGAAAATTAAAGCGCCGCGGCCGCAATAGTTGTCAAAAATACAAATACTAACTCCCAAGTTTTGTCGGGCATCTTGGCTCGCCTTTTATTTGTTTCCTGAATGTGTAATCTGCCAAGTCGCCCCCCACGCTGTGAAGGGGGCCCCTTGTTTGGTGCGGTCTGCCCTCCGATCCTCCGGCCACTCGTGCCCATTACCATACAGCTGTCCTACCGGATGTGGTTGGAGACGCAAGCGCCATCAGATGGAGCGCCCCCCCCCCCCCCCGGATTAAAAGCGGCAGGCCGCTATTCCGGGTCGACCCTTTGTCAAAAGGCGCGGGTCATTTATAGTGTCGTGTCGTGAGCCACGCCTTCCCAACGTGTCGGGCGAATGGACGCCAACGATAGTTTTTTTGCGGGGGAGTTCAGTCGATAACAAAGTAGAGTCATTTAAAACGGGAGTAGCGGAGCAAATAAATGAAACTATAAATTGCCTTTTTTTTTTTTTTTTTTTTTGGAAGGCTTTTCTCAAAATCTCACGAGGATTTGTATTTCGTTGTAGAGGGAGTCCAAAATTCAAACCATCATGCCGGTTTAATTTAACATGGAATTTGGCAGATTTGGTTATCATGACTATAGCCACCCCCCAAAAAAATAAATAAAAAAAATCGAGAACCCTCTCGGTGCACGCCAAGAAAACCAAGCGCAGTGTGAAAAATGTCAAAGAGCCATGCGCCTGGAAAGACACAAGCAACCTGGCAACCTTTTTTGTTTCCAAGCGGCCATTTTTGTTTCGATTTGGCAATTTCGGAGGGGCGCTCGAAAGATAAACTGCATTTATCGCTGCCGATAAGTGTTTTGCGGGCCGTAGGCTGCCCCGGCCCTGATTTAAAGGCACACTTTGAATGCTTTTTGTGTCGACATCATTCAAATAGAAGGCCATGTTTCCCTTTTTTTTTTTTTTTTTGCCGTGCCATCTGCTGCCTCACTGATGCAGACGCTCCCATAAATCCTGCTTAGCTTGCTTTAGCCCAGGGATTCCCAAACGGCCGCGCGCCCAGATTAAGTGTCATGGCGCTTCGCTATGAGAACTGCACATTTACATTGTTGAGTTTTTTTTTCTTTCTCTCCTCCGTCTCTGGCTTTGTTTTTTTTTTGGTTTTTTTTAACTCTCTAACTAAGTCTTGTGAACAAAAGGCCACGAGAACTGAACCATGCCTGCGAGTCGGTGGTGCATTATTAAAGGGCGCATTCTTCTATTGTCTGAGCTTAGAATTCAATGAACAGCGCCTCCTACGAGCTCTATTCAAAATGGCCGGCTATAGTTTTGACCTTGCATTTGTTTTCTATACGAGGTAGGAGGACGATGCCTTATGTGTACTCTTGGCGTGTGGGCGTACGAGGAACATTGTTTGCGACACAAGCTTTTGAAAGACTGCAGCAATATTCGACACAGAGCGGCGTATCCAGCGGTTTCGACTCGGGTGTAAACTTAAGCTTTAATTGATTCACCTAACATCCGTCCCGTCGTGACGCGTTTGCAGTCACCTTTTCCGGACGAGCTCATCGCCCTCGACGACCGCGTTTGTCGCAAAACAAAGCTCGACGGTCTGAATCGTTACGCTAAGCCGCGCTGATTGTTGACGTTCAACGAGTCGGGAAGTTCAATGTGTTTCCAAAAACATTGCGGGCCGTGGCGTTTGCTAGCTCGAGGCTGTTTGCAGAGCAAACGTGCGGCTCGAGATTGAGGAAGTCGTAGTTTCTTTGTTAAAAAAAAAAAATAATAATAATGGAAATCCACGATTTCTCATCAGACAGCCACCGTCACTGGAGTTGAATCATTTCCACGTCTTCTGTTCGCCGCTCTTGCATCATTCCATTTATCATCTTTGTGATACTTGCGGCAAGTTTCATCATTTGACTTCAACTTCCCCCAAAAGATTTCCGACATAGATATTCCCTTGTTCCCATGCTTCGCCTCACTCCCATCTCCGTCTGGCGTTCACCTGTACGGCCCCCTGGTGGCCAAATTGTGTCATTTCAACTCCAATCGGCCCGGCCTTGCTATCAGCGGCTCCGCTCTGCTGGTGGCCCGTCAGAGATAGCACTAATCTCAAACTGGACACTTTAGACAAGAACCTTTGCTCTGCCGGCGTGCCGGCTGGACACATCTAAACGAGATCAAGCGTACTCTTCACTGGCTGAAATTGGATTGTGAATCAACATGGGTCGCCCGTTTTGTGCCGCCCGCCCGCCGCGCTGTCAAACGTAGCCAAAATACTTAGTGGTACTCTTTTCATTTAGCTAATCTTGTTCAATGCATCATGTCCTTATTTAAATTTGTTTCACAGAGGAAGATGGTCTTAAATGCCGCCCTTTGAGATCAATTATTTTTAAATGGTTGAAAAAAAAAAAATAAGTACGAGCCGCATAAAAAAAAAAAAAAATGACTCAACTCCAAATGAGTGGATGGATGGCTTTTCTTTTTTTTCAAGAATAGACATTGGTAGATTAAAATCCTAGTACAGCAATCTTTTGGCAAGGTGACATTTTTTGTCATTTGGGACAAATGAGCGTGTATATTTTCATCTTATCGTCCTTAAAATAGATTTGGAGGACGCCTCGAGTGTTAAGAAAGGATGATTTATTCCTAAAACATCATGAACGCCATTCTTTTGGGAGTACCTAATAACCGAGGATTAGCTTCAGGCTGTGTGTTCAAGCTAAAACGTTAGCATTTGTAATTTCCCACAAGCGCCGCGGCGTTAATAAGCGTTTACGTATAACCTCTCTCGCATCAAAGGATCACTTTTTTTTTTTTTTTGCCCTCCCCGAACAAAACCAACTTGCTTTGCTGGGTTTTTTGTAGGTGTGACCAGTGTGATTAAAGTTTTGATGAGCAGTAGGTCGGTATCGGGGGAGGGGGTGTTGTCGAGGCTTTACAAAAGGGCCAGAAGGAAAGCCACAAAGGAGAGGCCGGCCCCATTGAAAGGCCACGACGCGGCCTCTCCTGCATGCCAGGCATTCCAATGCGCTGTGTAAAGGTTGGGCGACGAGGTGGCCTTTTCGCACCGCCGTTTGGTCTGAGGCGCCGTTCTGTGCACGCCCCAAGCGCTCCGACGACACCTAGCTTCAAATATTTGCCCACCTTGCGGGTCGCTTACCTCTCCAAAAAAAAAAAAAAAAAGCCAAGAGATGAATATAATGCTATGGCGTGAGCGTATCGTCACCCTCTTAAAATAATGGTCGATATTTTTTTTTTTTCTGCCGCCTCAGCAAAAAAAAAAAAAAAAACATCCATAACCTTAGTTAAAGCAAATAATGCCGTAGCCATTCAGAATCCAAAGCAAAGAGTATTATTGTCATATCAACACGGATACCCAGCAGCTCGCGACGCGGGAAGTGAATGATATTCCGAAAACAGCTGTCGAACGAGAGACGGCAGCAGTTCCCCCGCCGCCTCAAATCCTTCTGGTGGGAATCCTTCCAACTCGGCGAGAAGAATGGGCCTTTCTCCAGCTAATGTTTAATGCCGGGCGGTGAACTTGAGGGCGGAATACCTCTCGAGCAGCGACGCGTCACTAAACGGGAGCGTGTCATTGTGCGATTGTCCTCTTTTTTTTCGGAGGGGGGGGGGCTAGGTTCCTAATAACAAAACAAGTTGGAAGCGTGAGCCTCATTCCAGCCATGACAGATGCAAAGCGTGAGGAGGAAGGGACGGGTGGGAGTCGGTGAATAAGGAAATGATGAATCACGGCAACGGGCGAAGGATAATGGAGCATCGTTGAATTAACATCTCGCACGGCCACCCACGCGACAGCCCCGGTTGATGTTTGAAGGGGTCGGGTCAAAAAAAGGAAAAGAAGACGAGAGGCGCCGCCATGCGCTCGCTCCCGAGCGACATCAATGGACTGCGGAGGAAATAAATAGGCGGGCAGAGGTCAGCGTTAGCAATTATCGCCAGTCATTTGGACGCTTGGAGCAAATGCGGCCGTTTGGGATCGAGTAAGAGTCCAGCTTGCTTAGCAACACCTGCGTCGGAACATTTACATATAACACCAAAAAAAAAAAAAAAAAATGGAAGCATTTCTTTTCCCCCATTCAGATTTCGGTCCCCCCCTCCCCAATTAATATTTTTTCTTAATCCCAAAGTACAACTGTCATCTGAATTTGATTCTGATTTCCGTTTGACAGCATTTGTCGTACACGTAAACATTTCAAACATACAAAAATGGAAGCGATTATCTTTTTTTTTTTTTTTTTTTGCCTGATCACCAACCGGTCAGCGCATATCGGCCCTTTTTTGAATCGGTGTGCAAATAAGCAGGTGCACCAACATTAGGACTGCTGCTTGAGCTCATTGTTGTCTTCTGGATGATGCATTTTAGAAGTTGACACACCCGAGTGTGAAATGATGACAGTCCTGATATTGCCAACTCAAGTTGGCCAGTAAAAGCTCAAATTGCTACGCCTACGTCCATTTTTGGACCAAATGGAATATTGGCAGTTTTGGAAGCTCCTCACTGCTCTTCCCAAATCATCTTCTCAGCACTCCTTTTCCTCATTTTGAGGAGGAAGGTCGGCTCAGTTTTGAGGGTTGTTTGTGCAACAAGTGGTGGTAGAGAAGGAAATCGTGCAAATCCTCAGAGAAAGCGCTAAACGCCGGACTGCACCATTTCTCTCCACTGGGGAGGCTCTAATACGATCCATGCGGAGGAGTCGTCGTCTTTTTTTTTTTTTTTTTTTGCAGCGTGCGCAGAGGAAGACGAGGACGCACACTCGCTCTCTGCTCCCCCGCTCGTTGCTTTCCGCTCCTCCCCTCCCGTGATTACTCCCCGCTCGGCGTTGATCGAGCCTTCACTCCGCCGTCGCACCGCCCGCCCGCCGCATCGTTGACGCGGACACGAGTGTCTCGCTTCCAAGCCGGCGTCCGAGTGGAGAGCTCATCTTCGCGAGTTGAATTCGATGCCATCGCTCGGGGGGGTGGATTGTAACAAAAGCGACGCGAGTGGACGGGGTGTGACTTGCCCGAGCATGTTCACAACCGAGGTGACGTCGGATCTACCTGCGAGTCGGCCGCCGGCCTCACGCCGTCACAGCCCCGTCACCGCCCCCGCTGAAACACCGCTACACTCCAGCCAGCGTCACTGAGCAGGAAGGAAGCGGCCACCGGCTCCCCCTAAAAAAAAGAAAAAAGGAGCACCATGGGGTTCTACGGCACTTTGAAGATGATTTTCTACAAAGTGAGTCACCGCGTCGCCTCGCTGTTTTTTATTTATTTATTATTATTATGAGCTTTTTCTGGTTTTGTTTATGACGCGCCACTCGCGGGTCAGGTTGTGCTCTGTCACTGCGGAGGACGGAGAGCGGCGTGGCGCAGAGCTCCAGCAGCCCAGGGCGTCCCTCGGCGTTGGCTTTTATTTGTATATTCTCCACGCCGATATGGCTAATTGGGCATATTGCGGACGGGTAGCGGCTAGGCACTCAAGTGGAGTTAAAAAAAAAAAAAAAAAAGATGAAAATGTGGACGGACTTCATTGATTTGTCGCACCGTGCTTAAGCAACGACACTCGGGGGTTTGCAATCTGTGGTTGGAGGCCCAAAGGTAGACCCATTCGAGAAGTTGACACGTTGTTTGTATTTTGGGCTGTTACTTTGAATTTTTCTGATGACTCGATATTTTTCAAAGGACATTAAAATATCTTAATTGGACGGCTTGATGTATATGTAAGAACATGAGCCAAAACGTTGACAATCAACGGATTTATAATATTAATTATAATGCCAGAGTTCCCACGCCTTATGGTTATATTTAATGAAGAGATCATAAAATAAATGAAATTGGCCTGTGTGTTAATTTAGTAATTACCAACTAAGCTTCACAAAGCTCAGAATGTGCCCAACCACCGACAATCATTTGGTTAATCGTTTAAAAGACGGAAAAAAAAAAATCCTGAATTGAATTAAATAACCTTCTAAAGTGAGAAACTTGACTTTCTTCATCCCCACAGTTGCCCTAGTTTTTGCTTTGTGTCTAATAGTGCTTTCAAATTGACTTTGTATTCATACTAGTCTGCTTGAAACGATCACAAAAGACTATTTTATTTGAATATAATCGCTGACTTGTATCCAAATATCTGGACACTGAAGCACATTGGCTCATTTGGCAGCAGTGCATGTGATCTGTTGCCTGTCGGAGTCTTACACCGAGGGTACGTCTCACCACTCCCATGACATTCAACGTTTGCCCCCAGGCTCGGACCTGGGATAATGGGTCACTGTGTCAGTTTGTGTGAGGTGGAGTATCCGCTGGGATATTTGGTGGCTGGAAGCCATGAAAAGTCAATATGAAGCAACATTGTTGTCATTCAAATCAGCCTTTCATATTGAAATGGCCTGTAATTTGGATTAACCCACAAAATGCTCATTAAAAATGTTTTATTTTTTTTAAATATAGCTTTGTATTGTGCTTAGTTTAAAAAAAAAAAAAAAGAATGGGATGCGAAGAATTACCATTTTGTTGCTTTCAATCAATGGATATTGTGCTGCTCCTGGGACACATAATAATACATTCTGTATAATACACATACTTGGATGTAAAAGCTTTTTTAAAAAGTAGTACCTTTGGAAACCCACAGGGGGCGCTGTTGAAATCACTGGCACTCATTGTAAAACCAATGGGAAAACCCTCACCATGGACACGCCTTGAGCCTTTTAAGTACGCGCACCGGCACCGCTTGCTACATCGACTTCGTTTTCGACATTCTTAATCCTTCCTCCGCCGTCGCCATGTTTGTTGTCAAAAGGTTACGGCGAATGAATAACGTGCGACTTTCCAGTGCCGTTTCGCATGCGAGCGGGGGAGAAGGAAATCATCAATTGTGCTTTAGATCACAGTCTTAATGTCCTGAGGGGGGGGTTTGGGTGGCGGCGATGCATTAGCGTGCTAGTCATGTACACGTGCCTGCCTTTCCTCCCATCGCTCGCTTTTAGCGCCTTGATTCTGTAGTCCATACAGAAAAGAATGGGCGCAGTCACTGATAGCCCTAGCCTGCATTCTTGGCTTTAGTTTAACGCTTTGGGTTCTAATTAAAACACCAAATGTCCCCCTTGGGACCCGGGCGGTGTGGCGCTCGTGGTGGAGGGGGGGGGGGGGGGGGACACATTGAAACTGGCCAAATTATAGAGACTGACAAAATAAAGGGCCAATCTGGAGGAGAGCCGACCGCTATCAAGCCACTGCAGATCCAGACAGTACGACGTCAAGTATGCAGATGCTCTCCGTAGTTACGGCACGAGTAGCATCGTGGGACAAATTTAGTGTTTGTAACAGTGCTTGATGGCACCATGGGCCAAAACGGCCACGGCAGGTGCAAAATAAACAGTTAGTTTCTCAAACTTTTGGTGTCCAGAGATCCTTAAAGGTAGATTTAAATGTTTTCATGTTACAAGGATATTGTACTGACAATATTTATTTGTTAGCAACCTGAAAGCGAGAAGACCACACGCACATCTCGTGTCAAACAAGCCGCATGTTGAATTAATTGAGGAACGAGAGCCATCCATCCACTTTGTATACACAATTGGGACCGGGTTCGATGAAGGGGGGGGGGGGGCTTGCGTGTGTGGCTGAAATGGAACAGATCAACGTAAAACACAAGCGTCTTTGTTTGCTCAAATGATTTGGAATATTATCGACCGGAGGCAGCACGGTGTGCTAGCAGTTAGCCTCCTAGCTACAACGTGGAGATGATTCTGCCGTTTTATACCTGAATACCTTCAGATTTGTTGATGCTGCCGCTCTTGCTTCGGAGCTCATTAAATTTGTACGCGGCGCATCGATTGATATATTGATCCACCCCGTTCTTGGGCTCCCCCATTAGCACAAATGTGACGCTAGCAGATTTTAACTTGCCGACTTGCAGACGCAAAAAAAAAAAGTGGGGAAATAAACATGACCTTTAACTAAGAGCTTTGCTTTGGAGTTGAAAGCAAAAGTATTCAAATCAAAAATGATCTCCTGGTTGTTGTTTCCCTAACTCCTGGCTAACCCTAACCCTAACCCTAACCCTAACCCTAACCCTTTCCCCCCCCCCCCCCCCCACAAAGGTTCAGCATCTCTAACATCGTCCATATTTCTTGATTTTGTCCTTAGATGAAGAGAAAGTTGGACCATGGCCCCGAGGTCCGATCTTTCCCTTCAGGAAAAAAGCCCTGCAAAGGTCCCGAGTACCCAAGGTAAAAAAAAAAAAAAAAAAAAGTGTCACATGTCTTTCACATCATCCGGCATCCAAAGAAATGCAATATTGAACAGGCCACGAAAGGAAAGCGCATCGGGGATGTTCAAACGGAATGACGCTTTCCCGCCAGCCATCTCTGATGTTACTCATGAATACTTGATGCGCATGTTGCCTCATTAAAAATACACAGACACGCGCAACGGGCACTTAAGTGTAAACGTGGCCGTGTAACCGGCTGTGTATCGGCATCCCGGCTCATTAAATATGAATCGATCATGAAATAGACCCTGGGCTTTCCCACGACACCACCTCGGCCGCACTCGCTGGGGATTTCTTCTGCATCAGTCTTCTCGCGGCAGCGGACGACATCAAACGTAAATATTGCGCATTAAAAACGGAAATGAAGACGTTTTTACTTTTTACGTTGAGATAAATTTGAAAAGTTGTGGAGTCATTTAAAAAAAGGCACATTTTAACCAAGCAATCTATTTTTGTCCTTAATAGCAAATCAATGACTTGATTCCAGGCTCAAAATGGCCGCCGTAGAACAATTCAAACCGGCTACGACGAGCAGTCAAGCTCTTAGGAGTCAAAACAGAGAAAAATCGAATTTAGAATGTTGTCCTTTTTATCGTTCCAGCCCGACAGGAATCGTGCCATGCCCGGCCACGCCCACCACCTTCGGCCACATCCGGGCGGCCAACGGTCAAGGCCAGCAGAGGCGACGCATCACTACCATCCCGCCCCCCTCGGGGCTCCAGGAATGGCTCCGGACCTTTCAGGTGGGCACCTTATTTTTCCTACCACATGAAAGAAAAGCCATCATTCATTTAGAGCGACTTCCAAATGTGTCTGATCCAACGTCAACATCCAACTTCAAATAATAACAGCCGCCGCCTCCATTTTTTTTTTTTCTCTCTCTGTGTCGGAAAAACCCCGGGCTGGAGTAATCATCAATCCCAGTTCGCTCTTACTCTCTCGCGCCATAATTGTTGTCGTTGCAGCCCCGCCTGCGCATCACTGGAAGGCACCGTAGCGTGGAATTGGAATTAGCCCGAGCTGTCGAGAAGAGGGGGGGGGTAAAAGCAGATGAAGGGACGACATGTTGTCGGTGTTAAGAAGTTGAACAGATGCTATCGTATGTCGAGCGCACCGATAACGGCGGAATTATATTTTGAGCTCGTTATTAACAGGGCCGAGGATAAAATGCTAATCCGGGGATAATTACGGCAGTCTGTTTGCAGGTTTTCCAGAAGCGGATCGGACAGTTACGCTCCACGGCGCCGCCGCCGCGAGTGGAGCGGAAGCTTTTTCCCAGCGATCGGTTAACCGATCGTCTTTGCCCGTCCGTCATATTTATAACGGGGCTTTTTGATAACCGGTCGGAAGCCTTTTAATTGACTCTCTCGTCGTCAGCGCAAACAAGTTCATGTCTGAACCGTGACGGATGAGATTTGAAGCCGCTCATTACGCCGCGTGTACGTGCGTGCGCGTGACAAGTCCTCGGGCCACTTTGGCATCTTTTGAACGTGACAGCTTCTTGATTGTACAGGCGGCTCAAAGGCACATTCCGTACATTCCGCAGTCACGTCTCGGCCTGTCGGGGGGAGAAAAAAAAAAGAAAGCGCCGATGTAACAACAGAACGGGTCAGACCTCTGCGTTGGTGCCGACGTGAGCGAAGCCATAGATGACAACGCGCGTTGAACCCAAAGTGCAAATATGCATTTTTGGCGTCGGTTCCCGGCGCGACGTAAAAAAAAATCATCCAATCGCAACATATATCAATGTTAACGACACAAATGACGTGTTTGGATGGACCAAACCATTTTTAATGTCGGTTTCATTTTGACTCAAATTGGAAAAAGAGAAAATGAATTCGTGACACCCAGCATTTATTTTCCACGGTTTGTCCACTTCAATTGGAGTTGTTAACTTGTTGACAAAATTCTACCACATTGTAGTGTAAACATAAGTCAGCAAGCCAAAAGTGGGATCACAACAGTAATGCAATGAGTAATGATTTTGGACGTTGCCATAGTAACTAGAACATAAAATTCCCTGATGGGACACCTTGAACTCTCTTTTCTTTTTTTCTTTTCTCCCCTCACTGTTTTTCCACACGCCCCACTAGACTCTAAAGTTTGACCACAGCAATGTTTCCCAAAAGCTCCACTTTTCTCTATCGGTGGGCCATTTGTGAGATTTCATCCACAGTCTGGTTGAAAATGACTCCCAAATAACAGCCCAGCTTAAGTTTAGACGCATTGGTTAGAGGAGTTCCGCAAAATGTTGAGAAGCTCCATAAATAAGCCAAGGACGCCGGCGTGACATAAGCGTTTTGCTGGGGGGGGGGGGGGGAGAATGAGAACATGCCTTTTGATCAGCTAATGGCGGGAAGCTGAAGAAACACTCGAGAGTGGAAAAGCATTGGAGCAAACAAAATATTTTTGCAAGGAATACAAAATATTAGACAAAAATAGATTTAATTATGGGGGACGTATAAAAAGAAACTCGTCAAACATGGCGTTGAGTGGAAATCTTTGGGGGGGGGTCTTTTTTATTTGAGGAATTAGACATTTTCCACGCTCACCATTCGTCGCTGCTCGTACGTGATCGTCGGTTTTCCCCACTGTTGTGACTCCGGCCGGCTTCCGGCGTTCCACTTTGCGTGTTTGTATCCTGAAATAGGCGAGGTTGCCCGCAGCTCTTTCCCGCCGTCGCTTCGGAGGGCACGTCGGAAGTTGTTTACTCTCCTAGCCACCAAACGCGAGTCGGCGGCGTCACGTCCGCAAGGTGCCCTAACGACAAGATTACATAAGCGTGGCCCCGACGAAACTCTGTTTTGATTCAAACGGCATCGGATTTAAAAAAAAAAAAAAAATGAGAATATGGTAAGGAGACACCGAAACAATAAACCTTCTCTGGAACTTTAAATATAGTTGTATTTCCAATTGGACACGGTCGGCACGAGAATCAATTAGACGCGCTGCATCGGCACGGGAGACAAAGCGAAACTCACTCGTTTCGAGTGGTGGAAAAAAGTAAAGACCTTCCCCTGCACTCCTGACAGATCCTGACAGAATAATTGCTTCAAAGCCGTTTCCATGGCGACCATTTCCAAGCCGCTTTTCAATGCAGGAATGCGCGTGATTATTTTGAAAGGATTTTTTAAGTCATATTGAGATTTTTTTTTTTTTTTTTTTTGCAGAGCTGGTCCGGCCCCGAGAAGCTGCTGGCGCTGGACGAGTTGATTGACATCTGTGAACCCACGCAGGTCAAGCATATGATGCAGGTCATCGAGCCGCAGTTCCAACGCGACTTCATCTCCCTGCTGCCCAAAGAGGTGAGGAGAAAATATAATGGACCCTCCAGTTGAATCTAACACCTTTCTCCACACACACACACACACACACACGTCTTCTTTTAGCTCTTTGTGTCAGACATCAAGCTGTTGAATGGGAACACCTGACATGTCGCTAGCGCTAATCCGACCGCGGCGAGGCCTTGCGTCATTCACGGTGACTCAAAGAGGACTATAGATTTGTGTTAAACAGGGGAATTCATTGTATATTTGCTGTACCTGTTGTTGAAAGTCCACTTAACGCCAAGTCCAGTCTGGGATGGTGGGCTAAAAACAAAAAAGTTTGGGGATCGTATTTTGGATAAATAAAGAAAGGGGGGAAAAAAATAAGGCAGAAATTTGATGGAAAACAAGATTTAGGTAAAAAGATAGTAAAATATCTTTTATAAAAAAAAGTGTATTACTAAAAGTGTAACAAAAAATATTGATTTTAAAGAACTGTTTTTAGAAATACCATATATGAAGCAAAAATCTAAACATTTTACTCATTACAGAAAGTATCAATTTAAAAATACACCAATACGTTAAAAAAGCCGATATTTTAGACAACACAAATTATTAAGGATGAGGAAAAATAAATGAAGTAGGGAAAAAATCTGTCGCTGTTACCCAGGCTGCTTTAATCAGTTTTGTCTGTCTTCTAATTGTAGTTAAAACTCTGCACAAGCAAATTAGCCTCCAGATCTGTTGACCACATGCTGAATTTGTCACGCAACGCTTAGCCCTGGTGTCCATATTTTCCACAACTTCCTGCCATGAAGCAATTTGACTCTTCCCGACTGATGAAGCAGAGGCAAATTGAATCAATGTCATCATCCTGTTCGTACAGGACATTTCTGGCTGGAGGTGTTCTCTGTTCCTCGATTGTGCCTTTCTCACATGTCGCCGTTCCCACAGCTGGCGTTGTACGTGCTGTCGTTCCTGGAGCCCAAGGACCTCCTCCAAGCCGCCCAGACGTGTCGCTACTGGCGCATTCTCGCAGAGGACAACTTGCTTTGGAGGGAAAAATGCCGGGAAGAAGGTGCGTGCGTGCTTAATCCTCTGCGGCGACACGTCGCTTTGAAGTCTTAGCGAATGACAGCTCATCTTTTCCCTCTGACTTGCCCACCAACAGGCATCGATGAGCCTTTGCCTCTCAAGAAGAGGAAAGTCGTCAAGCCCGGCTTCACTCACAGCCCCTGGAAGAGTGCCTACATCAGGCAGCACAGAATAGACACTAACTGGAGGAGAGGGAACCTCAAATCACCCAAGGTAGCATATCTTTTTTTGGCAGCTTTAGCTTGATAAGGGGAAATCTTAGAGAAAATGAGAATGACACTTCACTTTTAGGCGAGGAGGTTAAATTTCGACCAAGGTCAATTTTAAAGAAAACGAACGGCCCTCAAACACTTCCCTGAGGAGCACCTTTAGGGGTGGAACTAACTGGACCTCAATTCCTCCAAGGTGGCATTTAAAAAAAAAAATCATGGAGAAAATTAAAGGACCTCAAACGCTTCCCTGATGAACTCCTGTTCAGAGCATTCGTCCGGCCGGCCACACTTATGAACTGGGGGACGGGAACCCACCTGTCGACTTCGAAGATGACATGGCCACACCGGGTAGCTCTAGCTACTACACCCGCGGCGCCGACTGACATTTTACGCCGGTTTCTCTGATGTTAAAAAAAAGCAATCGGCCTCTCTCGCTCAGGTGCTGAAAGGTCACGACGACCACGTGATCACCTGCCTCCAATTCTGCGGCAACCGAATCGTCAGCGGCTCTGACGACAACACGCTCAAAGTCTGGTCGGCCATCACGGGGAAGGTACGTTTTGCAGATGGAAATCCAACATTTACACATGTGGACATCATTGTTTGAAAGAAAAACACGTGCGGACTGAGCCTTCATCCCACGCCAGATGCTCTGGAAAGTCTTTGATACGAACCACAGGACTTGAAACGACTTTCAGACTCATTTGATTGTCGGGCCGCACATTACAAAATGGATGCCAATACAATCTGATGATGTGCAGCGTTGGTATTCCGAGCTGCTGCTAGCGCGGCTCTCGTGGTCGGGCATTGTGCGGCGCCCACAGAAACAAAAAAGAAAATGGAATGTGAGGAATTTGTTGTTGTAGCGCTTTGAATACCAATCCTCTGAAGTCTTCCTCCTTGCACAGTCATGGACAAGTTCCTCACACGTTAGTCGGCAATATTAGACGCGGTTTCAGTGACGAGCTGCGAATTTGCCCGACTGCTGAAAATGGATCTCACGTCCGAGAGGGAGCGGAATTAAACCCAGTCGACCATTTGGGCTCCAATTGCCTGTCCGTGGCAATAAAAGTGCAGTGTAAAAGATACATTAGGATTACCACCATCTGCGTGTAGCGCCTTCCACGTACTCAGCATTCCTTCGCAATATGTCCCGGGGCCATTTGACACACTTGAACCCGACGTATCGGGACATCGATCCCCTCAAAATTGTATCTGTTATCGAGAAAAAAAAAAAACTGAATTCCAAGAATGCTTCAAATTCCACTTTTTATGGAAAATAAATGGGCCTCCAAACGCTGCCCTGAGGAATTCCGCTCGCAGTTTTATATGATCTTATCAAGTCACCGACCGGAGAGGGACTTGGCGCAGGTCGCTCGCGTTCCCCGCAGTAAATCCTCCAGGCATTTTTAATTGAATTAGTCGTAGATCCTGGAATAGAAGCACACAATGCGGACACACTGCGCAAATCCAATTGATCGGAAGGATTTCTCGTCAGCGCGCTAATCAATTGCTAATCTAGCGCGCCTAATGGGAACGAACGAACGAACGAACGAACGAAGGCCTCGTCAGCCGTCGAGCACGCAGAAGAAAACGGATTTCTCTGACTTGGCAGTGTCTGAGGACGTTGGTGGGCCACACGGGCGGCGTGTGGTCGTCGCAGATGCGCGACAACATCATCATCAGCGGCTCCACCGACCGCACGCTCAAGGTCTGGAATGCGGAGACGGGAGAATGTATCCACACCCTCTACGGGCATACCTCAACAGTGCGCTGCATGCATCTGCACGAGAAAAGGTGAGGCCGCACACTTCTGCCGTGGTCTTGGAAATGGACTTGGGTGGTCCTGGATAAGAAAAATAAGGCCTCCTAAAATGTGTCCCGCAGCAAACAAAACCGCACAGAAACCGAAATTGCTTGCTCAGCACCTTTTATCCAAATGCTAATTCCATCAGGGCCCTTTCTGCCCTTTCTGGAAAGTTGTCCTAGAAAGAAAAGAAGAAAAAAAAAGCACATCAAGTAGTTTTGGTCCCATCCTGCTGACAAACCAGCAAACAAATGGCGATTAAAGTTAAAAAAAAAAAAAAAAGGGTGGAAGGAAGTAATGAGCATTCTGCTAATGATGTTTTCTCGGCTTTAATGGCAGCCGCAACCTGACAGACAAAAAAAAAAAAGAGCATCTGTGCCTGTGTGAAAGTAAGCATGGTGGTCATTAAACCGGCCCCCTTTGGCCGAGACCCCCCCACACTCCTTCATACCACCGGAGAGCCTCCAAAGTGCTCTTTGCACCTCGGGGCCCGTCAAGGCTTAGTTGAAAAGCAGACCGTGAGTAACGCGCCGGGCCTTTCTTTTTCCAAGCAGCGAGGCCTTTTCGAATGATTGCAATTAAACATTGCCATATTAACAAGGAATGTGCGCCAGCAACCTGTCATCGGTTTGGCCAACTAGTTCCTAGTCAACAGATGAATGGATGAACGTCAACACATTTGGATACCTTAAGCACGCTTTGTCTTCCGCGTCTCAAAAAAAAATCCGTTCTGTGAGCTCGAGGGCCTCCGGTGGAGCTTTTTAGATTTCAAGTACAAAGCTAAAGAAAGAGGAGCTTTGATTTTTGCTGAAGTTTTGAGCAACGGTGAGTCTAAAGGGGAGGGTGTGCTGACTTTTGTGCGTCCAGGGTGGTGAGCGGCTCTCGGGACGCCACGCTACGCGTGTGGGACATCGAGACGGGCCAGTGTTTACACGTCCTCATGGGCCACGTGGCGGCCGTGCGCTGCGTCCAGTACGACGGCCGGCGGGTGGTCAGCGGCGCATACGACTTTATGGTCAAAGTATGGGACCCCGAGACGGAGACGTGCCTCCACACGCTGCAGGGTCACACCAACCGGGTGTACTCGCTACAGGTGAGCCGCCGTCGCCGCCGCCTGGTAAAAAGCCAGCCGGAGCCAACGTGTCCATTTGGATCCGTCCAGTTCGACGGGATCCACGTGGTGAGCGGCTCGCTGGACACGTCCATCCGAGTGTGGGACGTGGAGACGGGCAACTGCATCCACACGCTGACGGGCCACCAGTCGCTCACCAGCGGCATGGAACTCAAAGACAACATCCTGGTGTCGGGCAACGCCGACTCCACCGTCAAGATCTGGGACATCAAGACGGGCCAGTGTCTGCAAACGTTGCAAGGTGGGTGGGCCGCTCGCTCAAAAGAATCTCGTAAAAGGTTTTTCGATAAGATACTTTGGGTGAGCCGTTTTAAAATTCCATCCTTTTGGTGTTTTGGAAAGCGCATTCCACTAGAGTTCTATGTCATTTTTAAATTCGATGAATTGTTCATCCCGAGTGACGTCTCATTTGCGTCGCGGCGACAAACGAAGAACACGGCGAGCCTTGTTTGTCTGCGTGTGCAAACAAAAGCTCTTTGCCTTTCATTTGTGTTTGCGTGAACTCCATTAGCGCCAACGGCGGCACACGGGGAAGTAGCTTCGAAAGCCGCCCTCATTAGTTAACAGTCGGCTGAAACAAAACCGAAAAAAACAAAAGGGGGGGTTGCACCGCGGTGGGATGCTGAAAAGACACGCGGGGTCGAGCCTCGGGCGGATGTTTACGTCCGAGATAACGGCTTTGTAGGTGCTGTAATTAGGTCAGTGAACAATGTCTGCCGTTCATTACCTTTAATGACACAATAGGTGGACCGAGCGCAACGGCGGCCTCGGAAACAAACCGCGGCTGGATCCCGTTGCCGTGGCAACCGCGGCTCTAAACGCCCTTTTGTGTTTGCCGTCGCCTCCGATTGATTTCATTAAGATATCGCTTTCAAGCCTCACGCCGGCTCGGAAGTCAGCGGACGGACGGACGGCGCCGTCTTGACCCGAAGCGTGATTGCAGACTGTTCTTGTCTTGTCCGGCAGGTCCGCACAAGCACCAGAGCGCCGTCACGTGCCTGCAGTTCAACAAGAACTTTGTGATCACCAGCTCGGACGACGGCACGGTCAAGCTGTGGGACTTGAAGACGGGCGAGTTCATCCGCAACCTGGTGACGCTGGAGAGCGGCGGTAGCGGCGGCGTGGTGTGGCGCATACGGGCCTCCAACACCAAGTTGGTGTGCGCCGTGGGCAGCCGCAACGGCACGGAGGAGACCAAGCTGCTCGTGCTCGACTTTGACGTGGACATGAAGTGAATGCGCGCTTGTTACAGGGGGGGAGGGGGAGCAAGGGTGGGAGGGGGCGGGGAATCGGGAGGCGCCACCCCCATCGCAAGGGCCGATTGTCGCCGTGTACAGAGAAGCACCTCCGAGACCCCAGGAAGATCTCCGTTGGAATTTCAACCCATCCTTGTTTGGCTCACTTGTTCCTGTTGTGAACCTCAACGTCATCAACTGTGAATTCAACTGTTGCTATCAGCAAGCAGTATTAGGACACCCTCACCCCTTCTCATTGTTTGTTGGGGGGGGGGAAGACGCAAGTGTTATCAATCAATCTTGTTTTCCAGCCTTCCTTGGCGTTGAGTTGAAAAAACAGGAACAGGTGCCCACCTACCCAAACCTCCCACAGGAACATCAACGCTGTCCAGTTTTCCCAGAGCGTTTTGGGTCAAGCTTGGATTCCGTGGCCTAGCAACCACCAATCAAGTCTCCACATATAAAAAACAGTTAAGAACGCCTACGCTGTCCAGAGTCAGACCTCTCGGAGTTTGGAATTGAAAAAAGGGGAACAGGAACGTCATCGTTGTCTGTGATCTGAGGGGTTTTTTTCCCAGCCCAGCTGGTGCGCTGTTAAAATCTTGAGAATTTCGGAATTCTGCCTGCAGAAAAAGGAACAAGAACATGAGTATGTTGCTCCTCAGTCCAGCCGTGTGTTCCATCTTCCCGACTTTTCGCCAACTCTCCTCGGTATCAGGAATGTCAATGCTGTCAGAGGCGACGTCCGCTTCCCTCCGTGCCCTCTACCGGGCTGGAAAGACAGGAACGAGAACACCAGTGCTGTCCGGATAGTTTCATTCTGCTGAAGCAAGAACCCTTTGCCCACATCTCAATGGAGAGAAACTCAATTCGATTCTTCTCGAATCCATCTGGGGATGCGTTCCAGCCTCGGGAGAGGCCACCAATCTATCGCTCCAGGAACAAGAACAGCATCACTGCAGTCCACCTGGTGGTGGTGATGATGATGTGGTCACTTTCTTCTGACACAAACGTGCTATCCAGCCGGTGCCATCCACCAAAAAAAACCAACGGAAAGTCAAAGCTGTCCTCTGTTTTTCAGTCCAGCGGCGGAGCACTTAGGAGGCTAGCGTGCACCTCCCGACTCCTCGCAAAGACCACCGCCACCTGCCGCCTCCCAGCCTGTGGCCAAACTGTACTAATGCTGCTAGATGAATCGGCGGGACGGAAATAGTCACCTTTTTTTTTTTTTTTTTTTGCTGTGACGTTTTAGTCCCAGGCGAAATTCCAAATTGAACACTTGTGTTTTTGAGAGGGGAGAAAAGAAGACAACAAAATAGCAAACATCCTACTTTGTTTTTTTTTTTTTTTTTTTGCCTCTGAAACTTGAGCCAAACGTGCCTCTACGAGGCGGAGAGGACGGGTTCGCCTGCCAAGAAAAAAAAAGAAGGAAGCATGAGTGTTAGCGTGCTAGCGGACAACTTGTGAACACATTCCTCGGGAAAAAAACGGCGGGAATGTATTAATGCTGCGTGGACAAAAAAAAAAAAAACACTTTACAGGATTTCAATGGACAAGAACAAACAAACAAAAAACGTCCTGGCGTGTGATTGGTTGTCGTCCGTAGAGGGCCCGCCCACCTGTAAAGTTTTAAGTGTTACACATGGTGGGCAAGAAAAAAAAAAAAAAGGAAAAAAAAGGTGAACCTTGTAGCCAAAACTTCTCTCCAAAAGTCACAAGCTGAACTGTGAAAGTGGTTGTAACACTGTATAGTCAACAAAAAACAAACAACAAAACAATCTTGCTCTTTCTCCTCATTTTTCTCCCGCTGTTTAATTTATGGTCTGGTTTGATGAGCCAGATGTTTTTTTTTTTTTTTTTTAAAAGTCTTTTTTTCAGTTCAGTTTGTGTTAAACTGCCTGGCGAAAAAAGACTAGACAGACAGAAAAAAAAAAAACCTTAAAGGGATTTTTGTGATTTGTTTCATTCACCTAGAATTTTATTTTCTTATAACTTAAAGTGCAATAAAATGTGGGTTTATTTTACTTTTTTTTTTTTTTTTTTTTCTTCATTTCAAGCAAAAAATCCATTGTCTGTTTTGTTACCTTGTGTGAAGGAATCTTCTATGTTGAATAAAGCAAATTATTTGGGTAAAGTTGTCGTGAAGGGAGTAATTTGATTTCTTGTTTGTGGTTGAATTGGATTTTTAAAAAAAAAATAATAATAATCTGCTTTGCACTTAACGGTTGAAAAGATTTGTAATCGTAACATTTGAAGATACTCAACTGAAAATGTCAACAACAAAAAAACGCCGACCTTCCTGTTGCTGCAGTCTCCCTTTTCCCGCTTTGTGAAATGAGGATTTTTTTTTTTTTAGAGAGAGAAAAATGCTTTTATTGTGGCTCTCTGTCATTTGTCTTTTTGCGGAGATGATGAATGGACTCATTTCTCGAGGTTATCGGCCATTTATCCAGCTTGCGATTTATTTTTTCGCCACCTTCATACTTGATGAACGAGCGGCTGGCGCCACCAGAGCCGCTTGAGATAGTAGCCCCCCCCTTTACCTGCAGCATGCGTTGCTATGGTAAACATTGAAAAGTCTCGGTGGATGCCGGCAGCCTTAATCGGACGGCTACGCTTAATCCCATTTAGAACCGTTGTTGCCTGACAAGTGACAGAGTGAACTGATAAGATGTCATGGAAGTCTAGAGGAAGCCCCGAAGCCACTTCAACTTGTAATGTAACCACATGAAATGTAATAAGTCAATTTATCATGGGCATAATAGTAAAAAAATAATAATCAAGAAGCCCTTAAATCGGCCATTTTAGTTCAAAGTAACCCTTTCGATTATCTAATGGCACCTAGAACTATTTACATAATCCCAAATACTCGTTTTCGTGACATAACTTGTGTAATCTTCATTGAGCTCCGTTGCTATTCCTCATTAATTGCTATTCCTCATTAATTGCTAAAAATCCGTGAGAACCAAAATCTCAAGCAATCTTAACGAGCTCTGCAGTGGGAACATCCCGGTTCACGTCCTCCCGTTGCTCACCGTCCTGAAATCTCAATTAGTGCATGAAAAGTCCCAGCGGCCCAGCAGCCGAGGCAATTAGTCGCTAAGAAGAAGACCACTCGCATTCCGCCATCATGGCGACGCTCTCTGGTCAGATTGGGGGGGGGGGCCGTGGTTGACGTGGTGTGTCGGCAAAGGCCTTGAACAGAATGATGCCATTCCTCCCCCACCTTTTTCCGTGAGGCTGTTGGACATGACTCACATGAAGATGATGGGGGGGGTCTGATCAAAGGCCGTCAAGATGAAACGTGAAGGTTTCAATCTTTTGACAGGAGGCGGCAAGAAAATGACATCCCTTGCATCATATCAAAGGAACAGAGCAAATATTAGGCACACATCACTTTCACACAGATTGCAACATAACATTTGGACAATCATGAAAATACAGCCGTGCCTTGACATACGAGCGACCTGAGCTGTTTCTTGTTGCTCTTATCTGAAGGTTACTGATCATTAATACACGTTGAGGAAACTTAGGCTAACAATTAGTATCTATAGAAGATATTGAAAGCCATATCAAGACAAACATGAAAGTATCAATTCTTTATCCTCACAACGAATGACAAAAATAGGACCCTTAACGGCCTCCATATTTCTGCCAGTTGAGCCCAAAACATTATAGCTTTTTGGAATTCAACATCTCTCAGGATGATTCAGACAACTCTCCCGCACCCAAACGACTTCAATCCCTTTTTTTTTTTTTCCCCCCTTCGTAGTTGACGCTTTCTAAAAAGGGCCACCAAACCTCCTGAGGGAGAGGATGATGCGTCCGTCACGGTGGAGATGCTTGGATACTCTGCGCATGCGTGCGTGCGTGCGTGCGCGCGTCCGTGTTTCAGTACGTGTGCGTGCGCGCGCGGAAGGAAGACTTGAGGATGAGTGGGGTGTGTGCAACACATCCATCCATATTGCATGAGGGAGAATCCTCATTAATCAAAGAGCCACAAAAGCAGCTCGTTATGTTAATTGGATGCTTGTTTTCTAATCAAATGCTCTGATAAAGTCTCAAGTAAGCGTGTGAGAGAATGAATGCACGTTTTGATCGTCTTTTCCTTTTTATCGTGTATTCATCATGTTTTTTATTATCTTTGGTTTGTTTTTAGTCAGCGTTTTTTTGTCTTGCCTTTATTATGTTTTTAAGCCTAACATTGATCATTTTCAATGTATTTTTTTTAAATTATACGCTCAATACAATTTCTTTTTGTATCATCGGGGTTTTCATCACAATGTCTTTTGTTTTATCTCCATTTTTCTCAAAGTATTGAAGAGTTTGTGCTCTTTTTTGGTGTGCCCGCCCGCAGACACCAACGAAGAAGAAGAGACTTCCTCAACATTCAATGCCAGATTGAAGATGACCTCCTCCATAGTCAGGTATGTGCATGTTATCTATAAATACAAAATAGAAAGTTGCAGATTGTTGAACAACATTCAAAATACCTTGCACTTATCTTATTTCCAATTTTGAAATCCTCTCAATCTCGACACTTTCCTACTGAAAAATGAATGAAAAGATCAATGGAGATGCTTTTAATGCTGCAACTTCAAAGTAGCCAGATGAACAATCGGCTCCAAAATCTAGCAGCACCACTGTCATGTGATGTCATGTGGCAAAAGTCTTGGCTGAGACAAATTCCCTGGCTCTTGTTAGGTGAGCTCGTTAGCGCCATCGCCTTTCTAGTCATGGTGGAGCACCGACTGATGACACCGATACGTAAAGAAATTTCCGATATTAATTACATTTCATGAAGAATGTTGATTTGACTGTATTATTTGAATCCAGTTTTTATTTATTTATGATGATTTCTTTCATAATACTTAGTCTACGTACTTAAACGAAATGACCACCATCGGGCCTAACGTGCCTCCGTGCCGGATTTATGCTGATCATAAAAATAAAATTATTTGTCCAAGTCAACTCGCAGACAATCTGTCTTCAGTTAATAGCCGGACCAGTGTTCAAATCAACTTTGTGAACAAAATGACTCAAATGGATCAAATATTGATTCACGTAATCCAACTAATTAAAACAACATCTTACGTTTATAAAACTAAACTCCCCAGGGGGTAAAGCATAAAAAGGCATCTGGTTTTGAAATGTGCCAGTGAGTGTCTGTCATGTCCAGCC
Organism: Syngnathus leptorhynchus; assembly: GCF_054491065.1. Lineage (NCBI taxonomy): Eukaryota > Metazoa > Chordata > Actinopteri > Syngnathiformes > Syngnathidae > Syngnathus > Syngnathus leptorhynchus. The sequence continues at coordinate 16,651,406 of NC_141199.1, read as the reverse complement.
GTCGACGCTGCTATCAACATCCTTCAAGTCAAGTGATTGAAATACAGCGAGCGTGTTGCCGGGCGGCTGGTCGGCCTGCCGGCTGGCTGGCTGGCTGCAAGGAGGTCCAGAAGAAAAATAGCACTGCCAGCTGACATCCCACTCGTCTTCGTTTGTCACCTCTCGTGGAGTCTTGGATGCACCTTTCCTTTCATTGGCTTTCCACTCCAACATGACAGTGAGACCATCTCCACTCATTTTTGGACAAAAGTAGATGTTGACATGCCTTTTTGGCCAAAACTTTGTGCTGGAATAATCAGAGTGTGTGGGGCCCCAATAAAACTTAACTCTATCATTTTTATTGTAATTTTTTTTCCATTTTAATTGAATTTAATTTAATAGAGGAAGGACAGGGATAGGTGGACAAAGCATCAGTGTGACTCGGAAGAGACTGAATATTTTTTTTGTCTTCTTCTTATGATACAATACGGCGTGTCGGTGTTTGAGTGTGTTATCGTAGCGTAGTTTGATTTATCCGCCTTGCCGTCACTGTCATCTTCATTTCACGCAGACAACAGCGAGCCGTGATGCAAACACAAACAAAACGTGGCCCGTAGGCCTCCTGAACAACATCAAAACATCTCCGCCGTGAATGAATCATCCGTTTGATTCATTCGGCCCAATTAATTACGCGCTTCGTCAATGACGCGGGGCACGGTCGGCAGAGCGAGGACGAGACAATCGGCGCCATCGTAAAATCATCGTGGATTTCCACGGGCCACGTTTGAAGTCAATTTGCAAAGAGAATTGAATTAAAGTCAAATTAAACTCAGATCAAGTCAAATTATTCATGCGAGTCATCAAGCAAAGATGTTTTCATGTGGGCGCTTTTTTAGCGTTGGCATCCGCTCGGTAAAATGGATTATTAGCATCCTGCAATAAAATCAATCTTGAATCTAGCAAAAAAAGTAGCTTTTCTCAAGGTCTCCATAATGTTTTTCATATTGTATTAGCAGTCGTCGTGAAGCTAGCCCCGCCGTCCACCGTGATGCTAATGATCTCCCGCCGTTGTTTTCCCGCCCATGTTCGGGTGGCGTGTTTATAGTTTAATGGCGCTCATCAAATTCTCCTCCCGCACAAGAAGCCCCACGGCTGCGTTGTAGCCTTAGCGTCGGGCGGCTAACAGTCCCATTAGCAGGCAGGTGAGATGAATGAGGCTGCCGTTGTCGCGGGGCCTTAAATCAATGGCGGCTGGCAGGCGTGGAAACAAAGCGCCTGCCAGCCGCCATTGACGTGCCTTCCGAGACGCCGCCGCCGTCGCCGCTTTCACCTCGTAGCGCCTTTTAATATTTTATCAGTGAGTCTGTGCTGAGAAAATGTTGCTCCTTTTTGTGTAGAGGTGGAGCACACTGTTACTCGAGGTTTTTATTATTTGTAATCATAACCGTATAGTGGAAAAAACGTGAGACAAAAATAAGCACTTTTGGAAGAATTAAGTGAAAACAAAATAACCCCCTTTTTGAGGTTTAAAAAAAAAACAAAAAAACATTTTGGGTCGGTTTGTACTAGCAACCATTTTCGGGGGTTTCTATTGAAAAAAACTCCCGTCTGGGTTCTCCATCCATCCATGTATCCATCTATCTGTATTGCGAAGATAATCGGCGAAGGGCACATCACATAATAGTGGCAGATCGCCCGCCGTCTGTCGTCTGGCCGTCCGAGCGTCGGCGACTCTCGCCAGTGTTGTAATGACAGGTCGCTTTCCGTTTGTCGCCATTAAGGAGCGGATGTGATTTCCATTCGGCGCCTTGCTTGACATTTGCACACATGCAAAGCCATTAGTGGACAGTCTGAGTCCAAAACACCTTTCAGGAGTCTGTCATTCACTGCCCACACGCACCTTTAATGGAATCCCTCCATGGAGAAAAAATACTTTTGGCATCTACCACACAGTACATCCTTTTTTTTTTTTTTATCAGACTCTTATTTTTTGGCCTTTAGATAAACAACCCATCCATCCAAAGACCCGTGACGTTGCACGCGGGGGGGCTTCATTAGCCGACTAATCCGCTTCAGTTGAAGATTAGACAAGAAAAGTATCCGGTTGGGACCTCGGCGTTCTGTTGCCGTCTCACTTTCCACCCAATCTCCAAAGAGATGTCTTACTTAATACGCATTCCAATTGATGCTCGGTTCCCGCGTGGTGGCTTCTCTTTGCTGCACTTGTTACAGAGCCAAACGCTTGGAGGTCTTTCATGAAGAGCCATAGAGTTAAGTGGACGGCGTCAATAGAAGTCCAAAAGTTTGTTTGGCCTTTAAATGCAAAGCGACGCAAGGACAAAACGCTGTCAGTCAAAAGGCTGTTTCATGAGTACTTGCTATTCCCGACCGTTCCTTGGCGCAGCGTCAACACATTGCTGAGAAGACCGTGAAAAGACATCGGTTTTTTTTTTTTTTTACTCGGGACTTTCCATATAAAAAGGTGTTTTTGCGTCGAATGAATGCGAGATGGGACTATTTGTCAAGTGGTTCAATTAGCGTGTATAACGTGTCGTTGTGTGCGGGTATGTGTCAATAGTGATTGTGGGAAGTACAAATACGTGACTGTTCTTGAGTGGGCTTTTCAGTCTTCTTCTATTTGAGTCTTTATTTATTATTTCTTTTGACTTTTATTACTTAGACGTCAGATGTGACATAAAAGCAGATAAAGTTGATCGTCTGCTTGATGTTTGTTTCTTGCTAATAGATTTTGTTCTTTTCATAGTTTGAGTTATTCTGTAGCAAAATAATATTTATATATAAGTGAGGTGACGATACATTTCTCCTATTTGCTAAGTTTGTGCTCGGGCCAGAACCATGTCTAATGCAAAAATATGTCTCTTTGGTGCCATCTGGTGGCATATTGTTGCAAGTTTACCTTCATTTGGCCATAGCCTTATCTAATAGAGAAAAACCGCTTTGCTGCCATCTTGTGGCATTTATAGGCAATTAAAAAGTAAATATGTGCGAGTGAACATCAAGATTATTACCTTTGTATTGAAGTACATTTCAGAGTTTGAAATGTTATTTATTTCAAAGTTTTTCAGCAAAGGTGTGATGACGAATATTTTTTCAAAGTATGGCTACGTCCACTTAAGTACACAGTGTGAGTACTTGCGAGTCAGTGCAAGTGACTCTTATATACCTCGCCGCTCTCCAATGTAATCGTCTTTGCTTTGCACCCCAGCGTGAAATGACTTTTGGCTATTGAGTCCCCCCACAACCACACACACACGAAACCTGCCCTACTTTCAGTTCCCATCAATGGCTGGCCACCTAATTGTTGTCGGCAAGGGGCCTGAGATTGACACGGCGTCAGCGGCCCCTCTGGTTGTTAATCATATTTGTGGCGTGACGTGGAGAGAGACCTGAGAGTCCTTCACGTGACATTTGACGGCATTTAGCAGGTTGTCAGCAAAGGTTGCCACGTGCTTTGGAAAATCTTTCATACATTTGAGAAGACAATTTGTAGTATCTAAGCATAATCCAGCAGACGTTATATAAATTGGACTTTGCCTCTTGAGTGCAATTAAGGGAAGGTTCTTCTTTGTCTCCAAAGAAGGCTGCTGTGGGTGTTTTCTTGACAAAGGTTTGTACTTTACGCACGCACACACTTTGCGAGGCGGTCGGTCCAATTCCTCGGTGTCGTTCCGCTTAATTAATGTTGTACCATCTGTCTGTCTCCTGGGGAAGAAGACCTCCAGCTGCTTTCTTTCATTTCACCTGCGTGAACATGTGCGTGCACGTGTGTGTGTGTGTGTGTGTGTGTGTGTGTGTGTGTGTGTGTGTGCGCGTGTGTGTGTGTGTGTGTGTGTGTGTGTGTGTGTGTGTGTGTGTGTGTGTGTGTGTGTGTGTGTGTGGGTGTGTGTGTGTGTGGGGCTGTGTATCGATGTGAATGAGTCGGGCAACATGTTTCCGAGCATGTTGTCTAATTAAAACACACGTAAAGGTCGTGTGTCCTAAATGTCAAATCAACTGAATCTATATTGTCATCAAAAAGCACAAATATTGTTTTTTTTTTTTTTTTTTTTTGCATATGTATTTAGCGTTCACTCCAGCTTTTTTTTTTTTCCCGAAGTCTTCATTTTGAACTCTTATTTGCCGAGTATGCACGCAAAGATGCTTCAGCGCTATCGATCACGGAAAACGAGTGATTAACGAGACAAATTAAACATTGCGCCCCCACTTGAAATATGGACGTGAAATAAGAAGCTGCTATGATTTAAAAATGCATAGTAAATAGCTCATAATGTCAAATATGCTGACCTCATTGAAATGATCCTTCTTTAAAGTCGTTCTGGATCTATAAATCGGGATAATAAATGTTTGCATTGAGCTGCCCTGTTTCCAAAGATGTAATACTAAAAAGTAAATAGTAAGAATATTTGTTGGATTCTAATTCATTTGAGTGTGAAATTTGTTTCCATTTTCTGCCGTCAAAATTGTTTGGATTACACTGAATTGTACTTCACGATACATATTGAGAAACATCGAATCGTATTTAACAAGAGTGGTCCAAGGGTTGACCCTTGAGGGACCCCGTATCACAGCTATTGGAAATGAGAAGAATAGAAAATAGTTATTCATTTTGTGCAATTTTAAGAACTCTTTGTCATTGTTTTGGGACTTGGGTACTTTTTTTTTGGTATGAAAAGTACCAGTGGTATCGGTGCTTGGTATCGGTATCACTTGGTAGTCATACAAAAGTGGTATCAAACATTTCTCAGGAATAAGACTTCATAAAACGGATTTATTTGGTTACATTCTCTTGTATTATGTTGCGTCATTATTGTTTGCAGTTATTTCTCTAATGTGCCAGGATTTCCTCGAGTGCCATTCATAATCGATAAAGCGCTACTTTGAGTTCAAGTAGCCTTGTTGTCGCCGCTGCTGTTTATGGCGCCTTCTGCTCCTGTCCATCGGGTTTTCGGCGTCAAACAAATCACGTCGTGTCTCTTCTCACTCGCAGCTCCTTTTATTGTTTGTCCATCACTCTGATAGGCAGGAACGACCTTGAAGCCTGACATATTCGCCAAGGACGGCGAGCCAGCCGGGAGAGATAGATTGAAAAAAAAAACACCGTCACGCTATGTCGGATGACGTCTGTTGGGCTCCATTTCTATGCACACGTTAATTTACTGTTTTTTTTAAGTATTGCGACTTGCATTGCGATTTGCTGATCTTATCTGCACCGGTCGATGAATAAATGATGATGGAAGATGGAAGGTCGGCGCCGAGTGCAAGTACGAGCAGTGAGCATTAACCTTGAGAGAGAATCCAAACGTGTGAACCGAAAGCCTTCTTTCAAACATTCCCACTGATAACATTAAAACCCAAACGTCTTCTGCTCGTGACTCAAATGAAGAATTTGGTGTGGGAATGTGGCCGAACCACAAAGAAGTTTTAATCGTCCAATTAATTAGAACAAAATGAATAAAATGATTTTTTTTTTGGTCCCTTAATACTTATAGCAAAAAGATGAATTACTGCAGAACTTCTGAGTGCTATACAAAACTTACAACAGAGAAAAGCTCGTTTAAACATCCATGAAAGTCTAGTTTAGCTTGTTTGGACAATTTTTGAGCCAGATAAAAGGAGGTCTAAGTTGTGGCGCAGGTAGTGTAACATGATTTTAGTGAATTTGGCACAGGCTGAAAAGTTCTGCGCTCTACCGATCTGTGTGGTGGATGTCATTGTATTTCAGTGCGTTACTTTTTGGTCTCAAAGTACTAGCCTCATCCTAGCTAGCGCTAAGCTAATTCATCTCTCAGGTCTCTCAAACTGTCGTTGTCTATTGCTAGCACAGCGTTAGCCGGCTAACTCTTCCCATAACGGTCTTGCGTTACCATGGAGACACACAGTGGACAGCATTCTAGAAATAACATGTTGTCTGTCCCTCCTTGTATTTACACGCGCTAATAACGTTTTTATTTGGATTATTTACAACTTGAGGCCAAACCATTCGACTTTGGTTTTATGGTCCACCAAATGAGAGAGGAGGCAGGGAGATGAACTGAGTGTCAATGGCACACACACACACACACACACACACGCACTTATATGCTGAATATATGCATCCATTATTTATTTTTTATTTTTCTCAACTGCTTCTCATTTCCACACTCGACTTGTTCCTCCTGACTGTCTTTATTGACTGCAGGTCGGCGGCGCAAGTGGCAGAGAAGTCGTGCATGTCCTCCAAATCTTTCCGAGCGGCCGAAGTGAGTGACGGCAAAGGTACGAGTCAGCACTGTGTGTTTTGTTTGACGCCGCTGCGTATGCGTGTCGTAAGAATACATATTTAGGGGAAGGAACAAACTTGTTTGTGATGTGAATGGGCAAATGGAACTTTGCGTCGTGTGTATGTGAATGGGAAAATGTTGAAGCCAGTTTAATTGATGACATTTCATACTCAATGTGGTTCACACGACCAAAAGCACAATAGCTAAAAGCATCTTATGAAAAAAAAATTGCTTTCCAAGAATGATGAATTGATTATATTCATTAATATTATTCATATATTAAATGATATGAATGAATTAAATGATTAATTTGTTCTATAAATGCCAGATATTAGGTTTCATTAAAAAAAAAAAAAAGTATTTTCATTCTAATGTTATTTCAAATGTCTTTAATTTGAGGAATTGGGTTTTTTGTTCGATATAGCGACCTCAGACAGACGGATGTTTCCGTGTGAGTTGTGGTCGGTGAAGGATGAGCCGAGTGGCAGCTCACACTTTTGATTTCCCGCAGGCGCAGTGGAATTCCAAATGTGTGGGTTTTTTTTCTTCCCCATCCTTATCCTGTCACCTCCATTTTCCTACTGGTGCCACCTGGGGTGGGCTGCCTTGTGTTTTGCTGACACGCTTGTTATTTACCCAGGAAGGTGACGCCGGCTGACCTTGGCGTCACTTAAAATTTAAAAAACGGCCTCAGCGACACCTCTGATGTTTGAGGCGCGTTTGAGCATGTGACATGACACAAAATCATTTTGACTCTTGTAAAATGTGCCAACAATGTCACGCCGCAAATCCATCATGCAAATCTCTTTTTGGGAGCCGTAAGCACTTCCGCCCTAATTCTATTTCTCAGTGTGTATCATTTCAAACCTGGAGACTTCACTTTCAGAACAAAAGTTATCTTCATCTGGGAGTCGGAGAGCGTCGCGTAACAATTTCAGGCAATGGCGGCGGTCGTGTGTTTAGCTGCAACTTGTAATTGCTTTGGGAGGTTTTCTGCTGCTCCGCTAAGAAGCCAAGAAGACGGATAAGCTGAAGAGGCGGGATGGACACAGAGTGAGTGCCTGCTCTAATTTCACACTGAATTGGCTGTGTGTGTGTGCTTCAATGAAGAAATGGAGAACAAATAGAAAAGCAGACAATCTCTGCAAAGCAACGCTGCTGCCACGTTTGACCTAATCACATCTTCCTAAATGAGCTATTATTAAATATATCCTATCAGCTCATTTGCATATTTTGCACTCATCACGTCTAAATGATAAAACATCTTATGACAATGAACCCGTTGTCGCCCCGAAGGCGCTTTCTTGACATCATTGGCCAACTTTGCAACTAAGTGAATTAGCATTGTCAGCAGACAACAATTTCATTCCGCACGCTGTAAAAATAGACCTGGCCCTCCGCGTTTCCTCGTTCACCTCTCACAATGTGTCGGCGTCAGCGCCACGCACCTGCCGAGGCCACGCCGTTGGTGTGTGTGTGTGTGTCACGTTCATTGTGTTATGCACACTGAAGGTCACGGGGAATGTCAGATCTTCTCAGTGACTGGAAAAAAAAAAAAGCTTTTATGTGTAATGTGCATTACAGCCACCTACAGGTCAGGAGTGTAAAGTTAACCTCCATGAGTTGTCCATGAAAGTATTTTCAGTGGAATTTTCCACTCTTTAAAAGAAGGTTGATACGTGGCACCTTTGTGTATATCTTGAGACGTTTATTTTCCTCCCAGGCGATAGATAGCGTGATGCAGCAAAGCGTGCTCATGAAAGTTGAAGAAATGAGCTCCGCACTCCACTGGGTGCTGAAGTGAACTTTAAGCGTGGAGCAAGCGGAGCAGAACGAGGCTTTTCTGCTTCTATGAGCAAGCGGGCGTCTATCGCCGTTGTTGTTTGCGGCATCCGAACCACTGGCACGTTATCTTCAGCGGTCAGTCACTTTGGTTGTTTGTTATTGTTGGTTGGTTAATTGATTGGGTCAATGGATAATTTTGTTGATTCTTTTTTTTTTTTTTTAGGGTTCAATTGGTTATTTGGGTTGTTTCCTCACTGGTGATTTTCTTGGTTATTCAAATTGCATGTGTAATGGTAATCCTACAAAAAAATAATAACATCATTGTTATTAAATTATTCTTTGTCTTTATAGCTCAGGGCATCTTTTACTGTCTGACAAAAGGCGATGATGCGGTCAGTCACTTTGATGATGCGTGGCATCACAAAAGTAGCCGTCATAACGAATCAGGCCAATCACTCATGATGCATCATGAAGTCAAGACATTACTCATCGGATCAATAACTCAACCAGTGGATCAATAAGGCTTTTTTTAACCTGTTAATTGCATCGGCCTGCCAACTCGCGGACGAGTCTTCTGGGAGTTTGACTGCGACCGAGCTGGCCCGACCTGTCCGATTGCGTTTATCTCATTTACGTCTCGGATGGAGAAGCCGGTCGGAATTATCGGCACAGGTGCCGACGTGGCTGATAAAGGAGGTTTTGTCATTAGAGGGCCAGTGGCACATTTGAGGCTCATGTTTTTGCCACCTGGGAGAATAATGCAATGCTAGCTGCTCTGTCATCTTGTAAAATACATTTTACATTCAGTCAATAGGAGGGAATCTAGTGAGAATGCGACTTCAAAGCAATCGTAAATTTGTGTCAATAAAGTTCTGATTGAAAAGTTGTAATTTACGAGTGGAAAAAAAATCATGTGGAATTATCAATCTGTGTCAATAAAGTTATGATACGAGTGAAACAAAATTTTGAATTGTTAATTTGTGTCAATAAAGTTATGATTGAAAAAGGGCGTAACATCCGAGTGAAAAAGAATTAATGTTGCAAGAATAATGGCATATAGTTAGTTTGGACAAAGATATGTAATTGTGAGATCAAGTCTTAATATTTATTATTAGAGAAAAGTCGAAACAAAACAAAAAATGGTCATAATTTGATCCAGATTGAAATTGCAATGTTACAAGGAAAGAGTCATGGTCAAATATGTATTGTGCTGATATGTAAACACTTTCAATTGTTATTAAAGTCCGTGTGGAATAAATTGGGCAAAGTGTCTGTTCGGGCGCCGGTTTGAGCCGCAGTCATGTTGACAGCTGTGGCAGCCGCGTGGGAACCGAGAAGCTCTAATTGAACGGAAAGGCACTTCCCGGCTGCTTCTTTTCCTGTCAAAGGGATAAATATAGAAGTTAGCGGGAAAGGCGAGCGCTGCAACCACTTATTAAAACGGCATAAAAAAAAAACACAGCAATATAATTTGAAAACTTAAAAGTTTCCCCGAAATGACACATTTCGGCCCTTTTCACGTATCGTGGAAAAATTGCCCCATCTCGCCCACGCGGATGAAGGGATTTATTTCTATTCTATTTCTTTCTCATTTTTCAACTCTGAAACTGGCTGTGTCAGGAGAGAAACAGCCAACGTGCATAGAAAGTCATACAAAGACCATGTGACCCATGACTGCTAAGCCTCATGCGGAGAAAAATCGGAGAAAAACAAGTCACGGTCGCATCAATTCAGCAAAAAATTTTGACAGACAATAATAAATAAAATAAAAAAAAGCTGCAGAATTCTAAGAATGAATTTCAAATGGATTTTTTTACTGTCAAGACGAAAAAAGGTTTTGCCAAATACAATTTCATCCGATTAATCGATGGGATTCGAAAACTATTCAATCGTAACAGGCCAAGTTGTCATTTATTGTTTGATAAAAGAAAAGACACTTCTCCAAAGTTCCACACTGGTGACGTTGGCGCTGTTCTGGGCCCCGTTATTTTTCTTTTGAAGCCGAGTGTGAAATGGGCTTTAAATCACTTTGGCCGCTCGCAGCCACATTAGCGACTCGCACCAAAAGGCCGTCTTATCTGTATGGCTGCAAATGAGCAAAGTCATTATTGCGGCTTCTTGGGTTCGGCGAAATGCAGCCCGAGCCAAAATCCTCTCAAAGACGTGGGGGGGGGGGATTAAATGCGTTGGGGACACACCAGAGGGCACCGTCGACGACTTCATTTGAAATTATCAGCTAAAGTACAAAACAAAAAGTAGCTTTGCTAGCTCCTGGACTTGGCAGTTTATTTTCAGACGATTGTCCTCTTTAGAAACTTGTGAGAAAACTTTTTTTTTGAAATGTCATTTGAAAATATCGATTTTTGTCGCATGTTATTGGATTGTATAGCTCAGAAGCAACAAGAGTCCTCTAAGCCCCGTCAGTCATCCCTCAAGTGTGTCTAATGTTGAGCGGAGGTCCTCTGCCAGGCAGGGGGGGCACGGCCCCTTTAATTACAAGTGCCGGACAAATGTTCAGCCATCATGCCTTTGTGTTCTATCGGCCTCCGGCGGCGAGGCCAGCTACTCGTAACCTCTCTCTCTCTCTCTCTGTCGCTATCTCTGTGTGTTTTGTCGGGAGATAGAAAATGACAGCGTCCCCACTCTCATCTCATCTGGCTCTCAGGAAACTGTCTGCTGTGATGAATCATCTCATCATGCTGAGATGGAGAAGAGGAAGGAGGGGTTGTAGAAGTACACATTTCCTGTTTGGAGGATTTGAAAGGCATCCTTCTTGCCTATAAAAAAAAAAATAAAGTAAAAACATGCCTTGAGATAAGTTTGTGGCCGCGGGTGGCTTATTGAATAGCGCTGGGTTAGCTTAGCATTTGAAAGGTACCCTTCTTGATGATCAAAAAAACATGATATGATATGCCTTGAGATGAATTTGTGGCTGGTTGTGGTCTGCGGGTCGCTGGGTTAGCTTAGCAAATGTTAGCATGCTAAGAAGCTAGTCGCCTCAGGATGTCCTTTTTATAAAACGTAGGCGCTTTGATGAGGCAAATTCCGTTTTATGTTCCACATTAATCAGCGAGCTCCACTTGTTCCTCCTCCTGGCAATGCAGGCGACACCCCAGGATAGCGTTTCTGCCCCGTCGGTGGCGTGTTCAGAATAGGAGCTTCTTAATTAGGCCTCTGATGCTCCAATCAAGACTAATGACGGCCATGTCTTCGCAGAGGTGCACTGGCTCCTTATGCTTCAAAGTACTTCCAATGTAGCTTTCTTGCGCTAAGCTAGCAGGGCAACAGTTAGCATGTAAACATTTCCATTCTAAGGCAATTTAGGAGCCAAATACTGTCATCTTTTTTTCCTCTTTCCAGCTCAGAGTGAACATATATTGTTGGAATGATATGGATGAATTTGATCTTTTTTGATTCTTCCCGCAAATCCCCCGAGCTGGCCGGCGCGCCAAGATGAGATGTTAGCTCGAGTGGCAGCTTTCAATGTAGCATATAGAAACACAATCAGATGACTCGGCCGATTGAAATACGAGGCCTGTGGTAGTCTAAAAGATGTAATCACTGCGGCCTTTGTGAATAGCTGGCACATGAATATCTTCTTCATCTCCAAGCTACTCCACCCACGCGCTTGTCGTCTGAAGGGCTTTTTTTTTTTTCTTTTCTTCCACGCTAACAGCACATCATTATTCCTCACACTAGAATGATGGTTTCCTCATCTTGACATCTGCTGGGCCACTGGCTGTGGTTGGTCCGACATGGGGGTGGCGATTTTTTTTTTTTAATATACTGAAGGATAATTATAGAATGATGTAGCATCGTCATAACTAGCATAGCATTTCAACCAAAATTAGCCGTAAATTAGAAGATGTCTTAATGTCTCAAACTCATTGCCAAAGATGAGTAAACAAAGTTTGAAAAATGTCCTAATGACACCTCGAGGATGATGAAGGGTGTCCCCGCCCTCGGCTGCGAGATAAACACATTTTCACCTCCGTCTCTGTAATAATGATAGATGGGGAGGCTTTTTTTTCTTTTCTTTTCTTTTGGCAAAGCATTCGTTAGCTTGCGCAGGTTGGGATGAATCGGGCTTTTATGTTCCGCAAGGGTACGACACAAAGTCGGAGGCTCCCCACGGTCGTACGCCAAAGTTAAGACGGGACCCCCGGAGAGTGACATATGATTTGCTTTAGGATGACATCATCAGACATTGAGGATTAAGAGGCCTGAGGTTAAATTAACGCAAAAGACTTTCAAGCGGATTTGCAAAAGTCCCCCCCCCCCCCCCCCCCCCCATCCCGCGATACAACAGCGAGTGCATTATTCATGGAAACTACTCACCTTTAAAGGTGACGGACGGAAAGGCATTCTGCTTTTTTTGCCGCTCCATAGGTTCCTGACAAGATGCTAACCTGTTAGGTCACAGCTCACTAACTCCTCAAAATGAGAGGGAAAGCCAAAACACGACGTTTCAAGTCATTCCAGCTTGTATTTGTTTTTTAGGGATTATGGGGCCTGAGTGTATATGTAGGTTGCGCAATCCCAAAAATGTGAGACGCCTTCATCCTCCACTCATTTGTCAACTACTTGGAAAAGCAGAGCGAGGGGAAAAAGTGAGGATGAGAGATGCCGCCGAGGGCGCTTTGCTACACTTCACAGGCAAACATCTAATTACTTTTCTACCTAACTAACTAACGAGGACTCTCAGCACAGCAGGGGGAACAACAAATATCTTGCGGTCCCTGCATAAAACATGGTATATATGCTCCTTCATAAACAAAATATTCAATAAGAACCAAAAACAAGGTCAAATATTATTCGTAGAGGTCGAGGACCAGACATTGACATGAATAGTGAATTATGAAATGTGCTGCACGATGCCCTTTGAATTTTCATTGTACGCAAACTGTTCAATTCTTTACACTTTATTTGAATTTGTTGTTCCTAAATGTTTTTATGAGGAAAAAAATGCCATGGAGTGCTGTTTTTGTCACAAATGTAAAAAATATATTTAAAAAAAAATTCTTAAGGTGCTGGAACCAATTGATACCATTTCCACTCATTCCAATTGGAGAAGGTGATTTGAGATATGAACTTTTTTGAGCACTGTCACCGAATGAACTGTAAATCAAGGCACCGAGTGTGTGCAATTGCGAACGGCGGTGACTCACTTTTATGTACATACACTCAGCTATTAGTTACATTCAATTTCACAGCACATAAAGCTGGCTGTTATTAGTTTTTTCCCCCCTCTCACACTGTGAAGCGTACTCAAAAGCTCGTCAGCCGTGGAATATGCCATACCTCGGAATTCTCCGAAATCAAATCATTCAACAATAAAGCCCATCTGCTTGCAAGTCGGCCCACCCAGCCACCCACTCGCCGGTCTTAAAGCAAACTCTGTTATCATTCAGTCCTCGTCTTAATGCGTCTCAAGATAAGCCATGAGAGCTGTTGCCTTGTTTTTCCAAATGGAAATGATTTGTTTCTTTCCACCATCAGCGCCATTATCTTCACTTGCATGGAAAAGATGTCTAATGTGTTAAGTGCAGCATAAAAACATCTTAATTAGCGTATAGCACACGTCAATCCTTGCGAATGTGACATTTATAGGCAGTTCATGTCTCGGAATGCAACAGAATAACTCAAAGGAAATGAGTTTCTGTCTCCAAATTGCAATATTTCACACTTGCACTTAACTAGTTAATTCGTTCAAAACAATTGTATAAAATAGTTTATTTTGATAAAAATATTGATTATTTCTGATTATATCATATTGAATGAAGTATTCATTTAAAACACTGAGGAAAAAAAATGCCAATATATCACAAAGTCTGCTAAAATAGTGTAATCCTTCCCGTGTATCGTTTGGAACGGCGATTAAATGCCAAAAGTGTTGCGAGGTGCCGCCATGATTGAGAATGCTAATTAAGACCTCGCGGGGTGTTGTGACATTTGCAGGCCGGAGAGGCCGAGCGTAATGAGGGGGCGACGCTGACAGTTTCAATCGGGACCTGCTTTTTTATTGATTGCAATATTTTTGATGGTGGAAGACGCACACGTCTTTTGTTTTACAGCGGCGTGTAAATCATAGACAAGCAATCTGGTGGCACGGCCTAACAATGACAGATTGTTTGTCTTTCCTTCAGCGATGGGCCACAAAATGTTGTCAGGCTTGTTTCACCCTAAAAAAAGGCGATTTTGATGTGATGCGAAAAGCCCATAATGGGAAATCACTGTTTGGTCGCTAGCTGATTAGTTGCTACGTTAGCTCGCATGCTTGTTTGCTGCCGGGGTGTGGAAAACGAGTGAATTTCTCCCCCCAAAATGATTCACATTATTTAAATGACCAAAACTAAAGTTGAAAAAATCATTTCGTCAACCAAATAAAGGAAAAAAGTAATTGCAACTACAAAAATGCAAATATCATTTTCGCTAACAATTTTACTTGCGAGTTATAGTTTTTAAATTATTTAACGAGTCGGTAGTTGGCTAGTTAGTTTTGGAAAGCAAACTAACAAAAACCTTGTACCGTACTTTTCGGACTACAAGTTGTTCCAAAGTAAAATTTGTACAGGGGCGTGTCGACTTTTTATACCCTCTTCATATTATTGTTTGCGCCACTGGTAAAGTATATTCCGAAGAAAATCCGACTTGTTTCCAAGTAAATTGTGGTGTTGCGCAGCAGGGTTTGTTTATGCGACTGTATGATTTATTTGCCTCTTATTGGCACCTCCCTGAATTCAAAGAATTCCGTCTGCAGGGGGCCTGAATTACCCTCATAGAGCTGTCAAACTCAGGCGCGAGCCGGTAATAATTGATTTTATTTTTTAAAGAATATGCTGGCTGCTTCACGATGAGTTTCTTCTTCTTTTGAAACACGTCGTTAAAGTGTCCGAAAAAAAGCTTGAACAACAACTTGATGCAAATGCCGCATTCTACATTTGGTGTTGTTTTGGCAAGAAAACAAAAATGCAATAAAAACTAAGATGAAAATCATCATGTTAGAAGTCAATCATTTGATGTGTCATCGTGTTTTGAGACAAAATATGACATTCCGATGAGTCCCTTTCGCAGTGGGCGACAGGAAGTGAGTGGCTAACCGAAAAAAATAAGACAGGAAGTGATCATTCAAAATAAAAGTTTGGCCAAGACAAACTGTGGACTTATGTAAACGTTACAAATCATCGCTAGGAGCGTTCCCAATAAATTTCACATGAGGTCAGCTTTAACACTTGCTGTAATTTATTCGCCCACTAGACAAGAAAATGTCACTGCCTCATGTTTTAATTATGCCCACTGCTACACCGTGTGTGTGTGTCTGTGTGTGTGTGTGACTGCTTTTTTGTGACCTTGTTTTTATACGTAATTCTCGTCGTTTGTCTGTGTGCGTGTCCGTTTTTGTGTCTCTGCCTGATTGTGTATGTGTGCAAGTGCTACATGACTTCAATTTCAGTCTTTCGGGTTTCCCAAATAGGTGAGCGCACAATAAACGTCCTTCCCAGAATGCTTAATCTCCACCCCCCCCCCAGCTCGCCCTGCCCCCACCCGCCATTGAAAAGACGTTATATGGCGCCCAAAGTCGCATCGTTCCATCTGCTCCTGAATTGATTGGTCCCTCCGCCTCTTCGTCGGTGCTCGGCTCGCATGATTGAGGTGCATCCTAATGACGTCCCGGAGCCCGGGTGCCGTTATTGAAAGCGGCGCCGGGGCAGATAACTGAAAATTGAAATTCGCTTGAAAATTCCAGGAGGCCCAAATGGAAAAGGAAATTCAAAACTACAACTCTGGTTAACCCATCCAAACACAGCAAAAATCGCAATGGAGGAATCCGATGTTTTGCATGTTTTTGATGAATTATTATTATTATTATTTTTTTTTTACACTTTCAGGTTCTCAGTAATCCAACACAAAAAGAAATATAAATGAATTCTCGCTGTGTGCTGTGTACGGAATGCTAATTTCCCACGGAGAAAATGGGAGTGCTTGGTTCTCACCATTTTGACAAATAGAAGCATGTCACATGTTGGAGGACTAAAAACAACATCCCTAAAAAAAAAAAGGAGGTGCATTTAGTCTTTTATTGTCGTACATAAAAGCGGCCATTACGGATACAATGTCACCCTCCTCCATCCTGAATTAATGGAGCCGGTCCAGAGAAAATGGCCGCCATTAACGAGGGAGGGGCAGGGGGGGGGGGGGTCCTTGCCGCTCATTCATCCGCTATGCGTGATGACAAGTTCATTGTTGGGTCACAACCTTGAACGTAATTTCAGGATGGAGCTATTGTCGACTTTTTCGTGCAGCAAAGGAAGTATGTTGGAGTTGAGATTTACGTCACGCTTTGCTAGTTAGCATAAACGCTCTGTATTCATTTTCTAGGCCGTGTGTGAAATAAATGCATGCGGGGTCTTTAGGGAGCGGCCCCAAAAAAGGCTGCTAATCGCCTGTTCATCCAAACATTTTACGCAGAGTGGCTGCGACCCAATTTTCCTTAAAATGTGCAAAAAAATGCAAAAATTATGCTAAAAGCACCAACGCGCCGGGACTGTTAGTCTAATTTCACCACTTTCCCATCCGAGTGTGTCGTCGGGATATTTTGTCACCTTATTACGCGGCAAGATTGCGTTTGTTTTTTTTCCCCGTGACTTTTCACATCATCGCCTTTACTTGCGGTCATTTTATTTGCATTGAAATGGCATTAGTTAGTCATTTTGGTTGGAGCCTGCCATTTTGAGGTAAATTCCAATCTTGTCGCTCAATCCTTCCAATTCACATTTTCCTTGATTTCTTATGGGGGGGGGGAAGAAAAAAATAACTTAAGGTTAATGGGATTATTCAGGGGAGCTTGTAAAAAGGGTTGAAGTAGTTTGGAAAAAAACAGAAACAACAACAAAAAACACCCTGAAGGACAATAGAAGCACTTTGGGCCTCTCCCGTCCCATCTGGCCAGTGTTTGGCGGTGGGAACGGACCGCTTCAGTGGCACGTACTGAATAGAGGGGGGGTGCGTCTCTTGGCAAGAGTGCCAACCCCCCCCCCCCGTCCCCCTCGTAACTTGGAAGTTAAACGCTCGCATAACGGAAAAACATACATTCATTTAAGTTCTAATGAGGAAATCTGATTACTTTGGGGAGGGGATTGCAGCTTAAATAAATAAATAAATAAATAAATAAATCTGTGTACTGTTTAAATAAATAAATAAATAAATAAATTTGTGTACTGTTTATCCTGCTCATGTAAAATAGCTATATTACACTTTTCATATTTTATTTTCCTTTTTATTGATTGATTGAATTTTCTTCTTCTTCTTCACGTGCACAATGAGACAGCGCCATCTATGGAGCAGCTGCCACTTGTTGCTATTATGCCAAAGAATCCCCAAATTGCCCATTTTCACACTCCCAACGAAAAAAAATGAATAGCACACATCCCCGAACGAGACGCTGATTTTGTTCTCTGATAGTGTTAAAATCCTTTTAAGAAGCAGCGTGAAAATGTTTCACCTTTGTGGATGTTTTGTTTTTCTTCCCGCCACTGATGAAATATGCGGCGAAAGCATCGATCCCTAACTCAATTTCCTCGTTGTGCGGCGCCAGAGAAAAGCAATTATTAGGTAATATGAGACGAGTGGTGTGTACAATAATTAAACAGGCCTCCCTGTAGATGGTGGGATGTTGCCCACCCAACCCCTCCCTTTAACAGCCACTGGAGCAAAACAGCCACAAACACACGTCCCTGATGAGGGGCTGATTTATCTCCACCAATAGTCGTGTGGGGGCCCCCCTTTGTCACGCCGCCATACAAACCTCCCCTTGGTGTTATTGTGTGTGGAAGGGGGGGGGGGGCTCTCAAGTGGATGAGAGGCGGAACCCGTTAATGGACAATGTAACCTGACACACACATTGATTGAAAAAAAATATTGTTGAATTCATTTTAATTAGGAACCACTTTATTTCCATATTGTTTTGATGCAAGTTACAGTAGATTGTACATTTATGTGAAAAAATTCATGTCGGTATTTTTTATAAATTTATACAAATAAATTGTATTTTTTTTCTAATTTATCTCCAATTTTCTGTACAAGGAAACTTATTACATTCATATTATCTATTGATATAATCTATATATCAGCAATATTCAAAGCACAAAATGTAAGACTTGTATGTCATTTTTTCATATTTTTTTAAACAAATGATTCCCAGTTTGATCCTATGGCACATAAATGTAAATACCTTTTGTTGACTTATAATAGGGAGCATTTTACAATTAAAGTTATCATAGTTGTTATTGATTTATCCATTTTTATTTGTGACATTTTCTCTTTTTCTCTCAACAGTGTTGCGATGCAAAGCGAGGCGCCACTATTCCTTGGCTGGGAAGAAATGGAGAAGAAGAAAGAAGTGGGAAGTGGCGACCGTGTGATGACCCGGGAAGTTAAAAAAAAAAAAAAAAAGGAGCAGAACTGCTGCGAGACAAACGGCCTCGTGGACAAAGGCGCCCAGGGCAGGTTGGCTTCTGCTGCACACTTGATCACTCAGGCAAGGTTAGACTTTCTGGCAGTGCCCATCAGCGTACTGGAATGAAACACAGGAGGGGGGGTGAAGACTTTTGGGGGTTGGCAGTGAAGGGCTCCCCCCTTTGGTTTGTTGGTGTTTGTGCGTCCGGGCATCCGTCGCCGCCTCCTCCATAGCAACAGTGCTTCATAGCAACAGTCTCTTTGATGGAGGACAGCCTTGGATGCCATTCACAGAGTAGATTTGAAGTACAATGCGCGCCACTATCACCATTCACCATCTCAAGGACCAAAACGCTCACAATTTATCTCCCAGTTAATTTGCTAGGACTTTTTTTTGTCATTCATATTGTTTTCATATCCAGTAAAAAGTATGCAATGAAAAAATATTGCAATTAGAAAATGTGTTTGTTTCTCCAAATATAATATAAGCATTAGGTAAGTCCAGGTGTCCCTAATAAGGTGTCTGAGAGCAAAACGTGTCCAACTAGATTTTTCTTTTTAATGAAGAGAAAGAATTTGACACTCCTTATTTGAACTTTTCCCCTCATCAGTTGTGCGTGCAAAATGTGAGCAGCTTCTTTTCTTGAGCTACGCCGCTTTGATCAGTCAATAGCGAGCTGCGTCGGGACGTCACCGCCGGCTGTCCGTTGTTTTCCGCCGTCCTGGTGGTGGAGGGGAGGAAAAAGCTTTTCATTATTCCCATTTTTTTTTCTTTTCTCATTTGGAGCTGAGCCATGCCAAGTTCACGTATTAGACACTGATCAGTGTTGAGGCAACCTCACTGTCAATCAAAAGTAAATTTTAGAATGGAATGTGGTGTCTTAATATTTTCATACAGACAGCTACAGAATGGCATTTTTTATCTGAATATTTATATTTTACTGTATTATCCATTTTATATACATAATGACTTATGAATTGGAAATGGGTTCACTGTCTGGTAGCTCAGGGTTGCTAGAAATGGGATGGATGGATGAATGACTCTTGCAAAAATGAAAAGTGAATTCTTTAATTCAAAGTTAAAGAACACTTTGCTTTGGCTGAGGCACACGTCAAATCAAAATGAGCGTCTCCCAATCTGATCTTATATATTACATAATGTGTACTATTTTCAAAAGATGATTGAAGACAACTGGCTGAAAGTAACTAAACAAGACGCTACCAAAGTCCCACATAATATTAATAAAATAATAATAAATAAAAAAAAGTCAGTCCTTGTATTCCGTGTACTTTTTCGCCGAGCCGTGCACTTTGCTTGCGGGATACTTCAGTCTGTTCAAGGCCATTTTGCGGAGGACGGCTTGAGGCAGGTCCACGCGGCACTTCTCGGCCAGCTCCACCAGATAGATGAATACGTCGCTGAGCTCATGGGCGAGCTGCTCCCTTTCCGAGTCGCTCCAGTCGGGCAGGCCTTCTGCCACCTCGCCTTTCCACTGGAAGAGCTCCGAGACCTCCCCGACCTCGCCCACCATGGCCAGGAGGAGATTGCGAGGCTGATGGAACTTGTTCCAGTCGCGCTCGTCGGTGAACTCTGCTTGCATGCGACGGATGTCCTCCACGCTCGGTCCCGGGCTGAAAGTGAAGTGGTCCGCCGCCAAGGTACTGGCGTGCGGCGCGGTTCCATTCACTGGACCATTGTCAAATGTCTTTCCGTTTGTGGCCATCATGTTGAAGCAACGTGGTTCAACGGTATGAACTCGTCTTCTTCGTCCGACTCCCGCCAAACGACCAACCGGAAATACATCATTTTTAAAGACCTGGAATTTGTAGTCTTTTACGCGGGTGACGCGCGTTAAAAAACTACAATTCCCATCTGTCACCGCGCTTGACAAATCAACATGGCAGCTTCCTCTACGTCAAGAGTTCGCTACAAAATGCTGAAAAGATTGTTCTGGGGTCCCAGTACGTCCTTTACAGTCCGGAGATTAAACGTAGAATCTTTGCAATATGAATGTCAGGTGCAGAGCAGGACTAAAAGGTTTGTGAAGATGATACAATGGAGTAAATTGCGCTCGAGTGGTGGCTAACGTGCTAACTACTTTAGAAGCTATCTGGACTTTTACTTTTACTAGTTTGCCGTGATTGGCAACTCGCGTTTTAATCTTTTGGCGTAAATCACGTGGTAATTGAGATTTTTAATGATGCACTGATTGAAGTGTGCTGAGTTCGAAATTTCTAGTAATATTATGATTGTTGTGTTGACTTTGCAGAGTTCCCATGCAGCTGGAAGGCGTGGTCGGCTTGGAGATTCACGCCCAGATTCATTCAAAGACTAAAATGTTCTCCGGCTCAGCAGTCCACTTCCAATCGCCTCCAAATTCTCTCGTGTCCTTCTTCGACGCCTCCTTACCTGGCACGTTACCTGTAAGAACAGTCCTAAGCATCACAAACTCATTTCTTGTCCATCATTAATCATTAGCGGCGTTTTGGTCCCGCCAGGTCCTGAACAAACGATGTGTGGAGGCAGCCGTGATGACGGGTTTGGCTCTCAACTGCCGCATCAACAGGAAGTCGCTTTTTGACAGGAAGCACTATTTCTACGCCGATCTTCCTGTAAGTTTTCGGTCCAAAACGTCATTTCCTTACTTCATGTTTGGTAGACCACTTCAGAACCTTCGGTCAGCATCATGAAGCCATCTCTGATTCCAATTTCCTGTTGACCGGTGTTTTCTTTTTGGTTTTTTCCCTTTCAGTCTCCGCATTCACATTTCCTTTTTCATTTTTTCATTTTCTGCTGAGGCCGTTGTGGTTGTGAAATCCCACCACTGCGCTTCACGTATGAGTCACGTTATACGATACAGTTGCCACGGCAACGCGGGCAGCTCGTACGCACCGAGGGGGCAGCGCTTGAAATACGGAAAGCGGATGAAATATTTATTATTCTCGTGCTTTTCAGGAAGAAAAAAAAGAAGAAACCTTGAGAGTGAAAAAGCAACAAGACGGGCGCTGCATTTTAATGAACGGGTGCAGCTAGCCTATAATAGTTGATTTCTTCAGAATTCACAATTGCTATCTTACTTTTTTTTTTTTTTGCCCTTCTCGCATATTAAAACGGGGTGGTTTTAAGGCTGACGTTAAACCGGTGCTCATTATTCTGCGGCAAACGTCTTCCAACTTCCCATGTAGAAGAGCACGAATGGGAGTGGGTGTTCAATTTATTCCATGAAGGAGAGAAATAAGAATCACTTACTTCTGCCAGTTTCAATTGAGTTCACCAACCTTGTCTTCCTAATGCTGCGTGTCAGCACGAGTCTTTCCAGTTTGGTTTGAATGCCCCCTAGTGGCAGAAAGTGTGCATTTTCTGAAAAGTAGCCCGATACCTGAAATTAAGGCCGATACCGGCCCGATACCTGGTCATTAATGATATATTATCTATTTCCCGTCAGGCGGGCTACCAGATCACGCAGCAGCGGCGTCCCGTGGCGGTGGACGGCGTGCTCAACTACAGCCTCCTGGGCGGGAAGAAAAAAAACCAGGTGGTCCGGAAGAATGTCCGCATTAAGCAGATCCAGCTGGAGCAAGACAGCGGCAAGAGCTTGCACGATGACGCCCGCGCACAGACGCTCATCGACCTCAACCGAGCGGGTGAGAGCCCCCCCGCCCCCTTGGTGGCCCCGCCACCTCCCCGAGCAAAGTGACATTGAAGCCTTGCGATGTCACGTTCAGGCGTGGGCCTAATGGAGCTGGTGATGGAGCCCGACATGACGTGCGGCGAGGAGGCGGCGGCGGCCGTCAGGGAGCTTCAGCTCATCTTGCAGGCCCTCGGCACCTGTCAAGGAAACATGTCGGGTAGGACGCTGCTCGTTGTCACTCGCTATTAGAAATCACAACAGATGCCGGATAAATTGGGATTTTGCTGACCCCTACTGGGGCTACGTTTGAAAACATCTCCACAGAGGGCCAGCTGAGGGTGGACGCCAACGTGTCGGTGCACGGACCCGGCGAGCCGCTCGGAGTCAGGACGGAGGTGAAGAACATCAACAGCGTCCGCTACCTAGCCAAGGCTATCGGTAGGTCCGTCGCATCGGGCCACGGGCTCGCCAATTCCCAAAAATTCCCAAAATGTCACCTGCATTTTCTTTTCTGTCACGGCCAGACTACGAGATCCAGAGACAAATGGACGTCCTTCGGCGAGGAGGCAGCGTACACAACGAGACCCGCTCCTACGATTCCAAAACCGGGTGCGCCTCTTGAAAATGAGACACTTTGATAAATATTCTTTGTAATAATAGTATTTGTTTGTTTTTAGGACCACCGTGCCCATGAGGGACAAAGAGGGTCTCCAGGACTACAGGTGAAACTCTAGTCAGTTAATCAGGTCAGGTCGTCTCCGTCATGTGACGCGCGTCCGCTCCTCCTCAGGTTCATGCCCGAGCCCAACCTTCCGCCGTTGGTGGTGTACGAAGACCCCGCCTCCGTTCCGTCGGGCGCCGACGTCCAACAGGCGGTGGTGGTGCAGAGTCTGAGGGCCGAGCTTCCCGAGCTGCCCGCCGTGAGGAGAGAGAGGCTGGTGAAGACCTACGGCATCCTGCCCGAGCACAGCCTCACCCTCTTGGTCAGTCACGCTCAAACTTCGTCGACATAAAACGGCTTTATCGGAAGCGGAAAACTCGTGTCGCAGAACGAGGACGGCCTGGTGGACTACTTTGAGCTCGTGCTGAAGGCCACCAGCCGGGAGCCCAGGAACGTGATTGGCTGGGTGACCAACGAGCTGCTGGCCCTCCTCAAACAGCGAGACTTGAACGTCAGCCAAAGGTGACAACTTCCAGTGAAGATGTGTGGCGATGCGACAATTGCCCTGGTTGTGATTTCAGTCCCGTGTCTCCATCCTCCATGGCCCAGTTGCTGGAACTCCTGGAATCGAGGCACATCTCCTCTTCAGTGGCCAAGCTGGTCAGTACACAGTAACTTAGACACAGCATAGACACACAAGGCTTCGGATTCCTCATTGAGTGTGTGCGCGCATGTGTCAGGTGTTCCAGGAGATGTGGAGGCACTCGGGTGCAAAGACGGCGGCTGAGATCGTCAGCGAGCTGGACTTGAGTCTCGTTAACGATGTGGAGCAGCTGCACGAGGTCTGCGCCAAGGTCGTGGACTCGCATCCGCACGAGGTCGGGAGCCGCCGACGCACCTTGTCCATTTTAATGATCAAGAAATAATCACTGTTATTTTCTATGGGGTATATTTATGCCCCTCCCCAACACCCAAAATGTATTTTAAAAAAAAATATATTTGTATTCCTTGTTGCATTTAGGTGCAGGCCTTCCAAGCAGGCAACAAAAAAGTTCTGAACAAGCTGATGGGGTCCGTTCAGAAGGAGACCAAAGGCCGAGCCGACCCCATTACGGTGCGTAAGATTCTGCTGGACAAGATTTCAAAAAGGGCGTGAGGGGATTGGTTCATCCATATCCATTGAATTGATGTAAATAAGGAACAAATTATTTATTTGTCCATCATTAATAAAGTATTGATTTATATTCTATCGTCAAAACTGAGCATCAAAATGACCATTGAAAACAATCAACATTGAAAACTGTGTTGCATCTTTTATTGCTTGCCGCTACAAAAAGACATCTTTGCGAGACGGTATCAAGATTTTCAAATCGGAAACAAATACCGAAAGTCTCTTTTAAAAGGCGAAAAGACGGCTTTGTAACAGACAGTGCCAACTGGTGTCATGATAAATAAAAGACAATAAACCCCCAGCCCACAAAACAGGAACATTTCAATTACCCAACCACCTTACGCGACAATATTGCTTAACATTCGTATTATTTTGCATAGTGAAATCCTTACAATATGTACAAATCATCAAATAGGCCGGAGTGACCCAAAGCGGAGGAAACATGGCTTCAATCATATTCATAGAAAGGAGGTTTTAAAAATCACCACGCCATTGCTCGAAAGAATACAGTCCACAGTACAGCTGGATTGTGCTTGCTGATGCTAATGTCGCTAACGCTAGGTCTGGCCGGAGTCCAAAATGGCCGCCCACCCTGAGACAATTAATATCTTTTCTATCTTTGGTTGGTGGCCTAAAAAGATGATAGAAAAATAAAGATTTCACATAAGGAGTTGAATTACTCTTCCATGGGAATGTAAGACAAGATGGAGTGCTCCTGGGCCAGGGCGGCCATTTCTTTCAGGAACTCGCTGAAGAGGACGGTGGCGAACACGTCGGTCCGCTCGGCAGGGATGCTCCTGGGCTGCGGCGGTGGCGAGCTCTTCAGGATCCCGCCGCTTCGCACTCGATTGTTTTTGTCTGAGCGGGACGAAAAGAGTATGCTAAAGGACCGTGTACGCCCGAGCGCTACAGAACAAAATATTTATTTTGGACAGGTAAAATATTTTTTCTACACTTGTATGAATTCAGTTTTTAACCCTATTGTGAATGAAAGCAATTAAAAATAAAGTAAATAAAGAATTTTCTATATAATAATATTGTAGCTTAAAAAGAGTGTAAATATAAGATGACATACAATTTAGAGAAATAAATATCAATGAAATTTGAAATGGAATTGAACAGTTTGTGCTGTGCCCACCGTGACCACTAGGAGGCAGTATTGTATAAGGATTAGTTGTACAGCTGCTCACTAGGATGCTGAAATATGACTTTTTGTAGAAGATAAATATAGGTCTGTGCCTGTGATGAACATGTACAACATCTATTTAGAAATATCTTCCAAATATTTACATCTCTACATTTCTGCCATCTTTGTTTTTTTATCTGTGACACACAAAAACCTCCTTCACCTGCTTCTCCGTACAGAGTGTCCCTGGTCAGGAGCCAATGTTGGGCGGCGACAATCATCTCGGGAAAATCCTTACTGCTCGTGGCCAGCTGTTCAATCTGGTTCTTCACCGTGGCCAGGACCTGACGGGAAAATCAATCCTGGACTAAAGCGTACCAAATCAAACCGAATCTCGGGTGTGGCTGGGATCTGCGTTACCTGGTAGAGCGAGCGGACGGTGGGCTGGAAGACCAGATTGGTGTTGAGGAGGAAGGAGCGGAGCAGAGGCTGAGGGTACGCTGCCAGCTGAGCCAGGATACCCGTCAGCAACAGGTTGACGTGCACCGGGTTGGACAGCATATTCTCCAGGCGTGACAACAGGACGCTGACAAACGGACCTGCCGACATTACGGTAATGATCGAGACTGGCAAACGATGGAGATCGGCCGTCAAGCAACTAACCTGTAAAAGGTGCCGAGTGACTCTTGGCGGAGCCGCGGAACCCCGACCCAAACGGCGCCTGCAGCTTCTCTGGCTCCGGCGTCTCTGCGGAGAAGGAAGTGAAGTCCATTTCCTCGTCTTCTGCCACGTGGGCACTCTTTGCCTCTTTCGCAGCTTTAGAGCCCGTGTCCCCATCAAACGTCCGGATGAGCTCCTCGTACTGAGCCAGGAGATCCACGCCCGAGTCGGTGGGACTTTTGCCATTCCGGGTGAGTCCCTTCTTCCGGGGCTCGGGGTCTTCAGCGACCGCCGTGTCTTTCTTGGCTACCAGATCGTAGACCTTGACGTCATCCTGGAACTCGTTCTCCTCGATGTAGGAGCCCTTCACCAGCAAAATGGCCGACTTTCTCATCTCCTCGATGTGTCTGGGGTGCTCGGCGGAAGGCGGCGGCGGCGACATAGGCGCATCTTTGGATTCGGCAGTTCCTGGCGAGCAGGCATCGTAACTGTCGTCCCACTCCAGCTCCAACTGGTTGGTCGGTAACCCGGTCCTAGGATGCTGCTGCGCCGTCCGTAGAACTCTCATCCCAGACGCCGCCGGCTCCTCCAGGACGCCCGGCTGGTATTTCTCCGGAGGAGGGTCTTCGCCGTCGTACGCCGCCGACCACACCCGGCACGCCCGCATGCAGGCGGCGATGCGCTCGTGGGCGTCGTCCAGGTAGTGGAGGTAGCTGACGTCCAAGTAGATCTCGGAGCCGATTGTGCAGGAGGAGTTGCCGGCGGGGTCGCTCTCAACCGAGACGCCGTCTTTCTCCACTTTGGGAAAGACGGATGGGGACATGTTGAAGGGAAATGTCTTTTACATTTTGAATTCGTCTCGAAGGACTAACCTTTGGAGAAGAGTATGGACTCCAACTGTCGGAGTGGCGGAGGGCTGCGCTCGGGCGAGCAGCAGGACGGCGTCAAGGCCAGGATCTTGGCCGCCGACGCCGAGTAGAAGTCGCGCTCCCGCACCACGCGCCGCTGACTTAGCATCATGTGATTGCACGGGATCAAGTACCTGTTTATGGTATGATGTCAACAACACTGAGCTTTTTTTTCTTTTTTTTTTTTGGTGAGCCAGATGTTCACCTGAGGATGAGTTGCAGCATGACATCTTCACAGTGCAAACCGATGAGTGTGCGGAAAAGCGCCAGTGACACGATGCCCAACTGGAGGAAAACATTTTAGGTGTGTGGTAAGTGTCCAAAATCAATATTTTTGGATCTAATGTTGCATGGCTGGCGTACCTGGAAGGGTGTGTTGATACGGCTGACCAGAGTGTCCAAAATGTGGACGTTCTCGTGGCGGTGCAGCAAGATAAAGGACAGAAAGGTCTGCAGCAGGGCTGGCTCACTGATGCTTCTCAGGAACAGGTCCAGGTACGCCGTGGTGGTCATCACCTCCTCCAGGGTCAGCTGTGCCACCAAACACCCCAAAATATGACATTAACACTCAAAAAAAAAAAAATGCAACAATAAAAACAATTTGGTATGAACCTTGTGCAGAGCGGGTGCAAGTACAGGCACGAGGAAACCGTTGTAGATGTAGCCCAACAACTGGTCTCTGATATCGGGGTGGGCCACCTGGAAAGTTGAAAGAGCTGTTAGCCATATTTATCTTTTAATGTTTCACTTTTTTTTTTTTTACCTGGATGACAGCATTGCAGAATTCCAGGGAGTTGAGGAATTGGACCAACGAGGGCATGCGGAGCCAGTCGTCTCTTTGCAAGCAGTGCCATTCGTCGCCGGAGGCCTCCAGCTTGGTGGGAAGAGACGAATACAGACCGCTGAGGCCCGTGGCAAGAACCTGAGGTCAAAGGTAAGATGATGATTTCATGTTTCTCATGACTTGAGCGATTAGAATAGTAACACAAAGAGCAAATGCGATCAAGTGACGCTAACGGCTAATGCTAAAGTGAGTCGTCGGCAGTTGCGGTGTTTACGTGACCTCGACCGGCATGAATTGGATTTCTTTGCGCTCTCTGGTGAATTAATTGAGTGTTATTAAGAGAACAGAAACAACGCCATCAGTTTATCCTCAGTGCGATAAGCCATTGTTTAAAAGCTGCTTAGCCACGACTGAGGCTTAGCATTGTGGATGCGGGATTAGCATCGTTAAACAAACACGAGTAAAATGAATCGTCTCACTGACCGGACAGAAGAAAGTGTTCTCCGCCACGTGTTCGGCCACCCGCCGGTTCTCCGCCGATAAGGACATGACGAGCAGCAGCGCGTCTCGCGCCTGCTGCCCGACGGCCCCCTCGCGGTGGATGAAGGGGATGAGCAGCGAGAAGATGAGGAAGTTAGCCGCGCCCTGGTCCTCGCTGGTGTGGAAGAACAGCTCCAGCACGGACGGGTCCTTGGCTAGGATGCAGCAGAGCTGGTGCAGGAGGAGCACAAGCTGGGCCTCCACGCCGGGCGTACCCCCGGGGCCCGAGCACGCCGACAGGAGCATCATGAGCGGGCGCAGCACCGGCTTGTGGTGAAGGAGGGGCTGGCGGGACTGGCACACCAGCATTTCGTACATCTTCAGCTGCTCCAGCTTCATGGTGTCGGTGAACTCGCGGCGCAGGCTCCAGACGAACAGGCGCTCCATGACGTTCTCCATCACCACGAACTCCAGGATGGGGCCCATGGCGCCCGATTTCCCGCAATCCTCCTCCATCAGCAAGAAGAGCATGTGCTCCACGTAGTTCTGCACCGCGCTGGCCTCGTCCACCGGCACGGGGCCGAAGCGCGGTCCGCCGCCCAGCGAGGCCGCGGAGGCGCCGCTGTGCAACGGGTCGTGTTTTTCCAGGATCTTCACCACCTGCGAAGAAGAAGAAACCAGAGTTGAGGTATGAAACTTCAAATCTTATGTCTGGTGTACCGTGTACTTTTGAAACCTCAAAGAAATACTTCAATTCAAATGACCAAGCTTCAAATACAGTTGCGTAGTAGGCCCAAGTGTTCATGTACAATATGACCTAACAATTTGTGAATGTACTTTAATATTTAAGTTAAGCACTGTATAAACTCTCAAATCCACTAAAACCCTCCCTAAAGTCGCAATGACACATTTGAAAAAGTCCCGTTTTCCAATGTCGAGTAACTCCAAAAGAAAAAGAAACCAGCTTTGTGTCAACAACAATGACCTTTTATCTCTTCATCAAAGGTGAAGCTGTAAATCGCTTGTCGTGCTGACAGGTTAATAATCAAACATGATTTGCTAACTGTAAGCTAGCAATTGAACAAATGCCCGCACCGTTTCCTTCCCTTGCGTGTCACTGCGGTGACAATAGACTCCGCCTTCTTCCTGGTCTACCTTTTGCTGTGGCAACAAACGCAAGTGGGTGGATGGAAACGGGAGCCTGCTGGGAACTGAGCTCTGGGGAATCTACCAAATGTTTACATCCAGTAGGGAGACTAAGAAATGTGTTTTTCTTGACTTTAAAATATAAAAAAAAATATTTTTAGTAGCGCCCGGCATCAACATTGAGCAGCGTTCAACTTCCACATCTGGAATGAAAATTCAAAGTCAAAATTGCGGGCGTTTCCCCCTTGTAAATTTCCAAGATCCTTGGAAAAGATACAAGTTACATGCAGGAAGAACACCAGAATTTTTTTTTTTAGATTCAAAGTAACATGTCAATACGTTGATGTGGGCGTAGCGCCGTTAGCGTGTCCCACAGGGGCGGTAGGGCGAGCTGAGACAAACATGGCCGCACTGCCAAAATTCTACTGGCAGGAGAATCCCACAGCACGTATGTGTTGCCGGGACACGGCCGGAGCACTTTGTGCCGTCACCGGAGCGACAAATACTTTTCACCGGGCCTCGCCTTAATGACTAGGCAGCGAGACTTGAACCTCCCCAAAAAAAGATTCAAAAGCAACAATTATTCTCATGATGTCAATGCACACTGGAGACTGTGGGAGTTGAGGACGGAATACTTTTTTTTTTATCTTCATTGTCAAAAGCCAAGTTGTTGGACTTGTTGTGGTTCTTTGAAAATCAAATGCTGTGAAGTAGAAAGAGAGGAAAATAGAGCTAAAATTGGAAACACTCAAGTTTGGTGGAAAGAAAATGAAATTCGGAAAAAAAGTTGATCAAAACTATCTTGAACTGAACTTTTTGACAGTGGATGTTGCTGACATTTCTTTTACCTGAGCCCAGTGGTTCTTGAACACAATCATGCACGTCTCCGGATCTGCCCCTCGGAGCTCCACCGACGACGACGGCCCATCTTGGTTTCCGTTGGCGACCATTGAGGTCATGGCGGCGACCGCTCTTTTATGACTTTTTCACCATGTCATAGAAGAGCATCCCCGAATGCTGTCATCACGCGAGACTGACAAACCGCTGAGGACCTGCAAAAACAAAAAAAAGTCTCAGCGGAGCTCAAAGAACAACGCCATGTGTTGTCCTCCCGCTCGCCACGCTGCCGCTATGCAAGTTATGCTAGGCATGCGGGAACAATAACACGCAAAGTCACATGACTGGGCCGAGGAGCCCGTTTGGTGGCCGAGCTGTCAAAATTGTTTTTTTTTTTGGAGTAGCCCCGGCCTCTTTTTGACATGGCCATTGCCAAAGTTCTAAATGCCCCTCCTGTCCAATCACAGCGTCCCGTTTTGAATTCCCACCAAGGGCGTTCAAATCTTTCCCATCTGGTTGGAATTCCACCAAAGGAATGTCGTCGTGGTCTTACCTCGGTCGGAGCATCTTCGAGTAGAAACGCTGAGCTCGGTCGAACGAGACGTCCTCGTGCCACGCCGGCTTCAACAAAAACAGAGAGAGAGCTTGGGAATGGTTTTGCGTGAGGAGTGTGGGAGGCGAAGCGTGCTGGGAAATGACTGGACGTGAGTAAGATGCTCCGAGAAGCACGTGGACGCTATGGGGAGGAGACTCCACAGAAAAAGGGTGAGAGAAAGTCTACAGTGAAAGATGACGACTTCCACATGTGCAGAGGGCGGAGCGTCTAGACAGTAAAAATTTGAAGAAAAGAAAAAAAAAAAAAAAACAGAAATGGCAACGTCAGCACTTTCTCATCACCGCATTCCTTCAAGGAAGTCCTCAACATTCCAGGCCGGGAAGACAATAAGAGCATTGTCCTGGACTGTTGACGCCAACGTACTAAGTTGTTACTAAGGAGGGGGGGGGGGTCGTGGGGGTCATCGTGGGAATTGTGTCATGTGTCGTTCGCTTTCATGTCAAATGAGTTGTAAAATAAATACAGAGGACAATTGGGTCAGCGGCGACCGGACGGCTGTGTCTTTTTTTTTCCAAATATTTTTATATTGAATGTGCATGAATTATATTTGTTTTGCTAGTTTGCTTAATTAAAAAAAGGCTCAATTAAAAGTGAGTTGAGTCACTTGCCACCATCCCAGTATCCAAGTTTGTTTGCAGAGTCAAAGCCCAAAAAAAAAAAAAAATGCAGAGCAGCTCTAAACAAACAAAAGGCCTTGTCAGCACTTCTACAAGCTTTCACTTGCACAGGTGTGCTGTGCTCAAAAAAGTTCCCGGCAGGGCAGGGCAAGGCAAGGCAGGACAGGACACACCCAGAATATTCTTGCTAAACTATCTTTGTTGACTTTATCGTCATTTATCTCTAATCAGAAGAAGCATTGAAGGAGTTTCCAGGCAGTTGCCATGGTGACACACGCTAGTCAATAGCGGCTAATAAAATATTTAAAGCCACACGTGAAGTTGCTGCAGGCAGGGCAACCAGTCAGCAACACAGCGGGAAGGAAAATCCGATATACTATCATATTAATGGCCATAATATTTCAAGATGGCGTCTGTTTGGCATACAGTCATGTCCTAGGTCGAGAAGATTCCGATCTTATTTCAAGGATTATAACAGATAAGCCCATTGAAACTGTGAGCTTGCTAAATTGACATATTGTATGAGCACAATGCGGGCGGGCATGTGATGACATCACCCAGACTTTTATCTTTCTATGAGGCCGGCCGGGTGTACAATAGGCTTCTGTCTCCCTCGGGAATCTCATTGCAGGCTTGTTTGCGTGACGTCTTACTCACAGATTTAAAAAAATAAATAAATAAATGGCCATGAAACTGGGATGGTGGAAGTGAGTGAAATGTTGATTCAACGGTGTCAAATATTTGCTTTACTTTGTTGAAAAAAAGAACCAGATATCTCTGTTGATTCAATTTTACTGTATTTAACTTGTTTTCATGAAACTGTGAAGAACCGGTTGATTGTTTGGCCTTGGTGGAGGTTTGTGTGCTAATTGATTATGCAACCTTTGTGTGTAATATCGAATATATGTGGGATATCGCTGGTGGTTCAAGCTGATTTTGATTTTAGACATAAAGGTGCTTGTAAAATGGCCTCTTTTGGTTTATATCGTCATAAATGCAAACCTTTCCCTACTTTTTTCTTTCTGTAATTTTTAATGTCTTTTGAAAATAATATTGATCATTCAAAGGGTTAAAAATGACATGTCATAGGAAATATAAAAAAAAAATGGTAAGATTATGCAAGCCGTCAAAAAGCATTGGCGGTCATAAGAAGAGATGGAGTTGGAGGCTAATCCCAAACTCGGGAAACAGCTGAGCCGGTCGGTGACATCTGCTCAACAATGTTGCGTGATAGTTTTAATTTTCAAACATAATCCAATTATGAATCTGCACTTTGTTTTGAAACCTTTCACAATTGAACAAAATCTGCATTGTTTTTGCACTTTTCTTATTTGCACTTGCTTGATGCCACTTTGTAAACATACTTTAGCATGTGAAGACATCATTGTAAATAGCTTTTTTTTTCCCCCTGGCGAGTTTATTTCACTGTTGGTTTTTATGAAACACTTGTGACATGTAAATCACATTAGTGTGACCTGAGCTATTCATCCAATGAAGTCAATGCGATGCATCATGTGATTTATCATTATACTCATTCACGATGACCAAGTCATAAATGCTGATGACGTCATAGACTGGGATGTAGAAATGTGGCTTTTTGTGATTCCCAAGTAGGAAATAACATGGTAGAACATTATATCGATGTTGTAATACGAAACCCAATCACATTTCTAGCATAGTCTCGAGTGTAATGGAATGTCAACCAATGTGACGTCAGCAGGTAACGCAACACCTGGATCACACCTGATATTTGAGCCTTCAAATCACTCTACATAGGATCGATGTTCTTTTGGCGTGTGGCTTAGAAAGCGTTACACAAAACAACAGTAAAACATCAACAGGTAAGGAAAAATGAAGTTTATTTGGGTCATTGTAAGAATTTTAGGGAGTGTCCCACGAATTTTGTCATCATAGAAGACTATCCAAAATATTTTAAAACAACGACAATTTGTCTTAACGGCGTGTGTGTATGTGTGTGTTAACATCGAGTGTTACTTTGGTAACGATAGTGATGTTGTTCATGGTAAACATAGGTAACGAGCGCCCACACATGCGTGTGTCAATCAGAGCCACGCATGCGCACAAGCTCACACACGCAACACATACGGTGAAGCCAAACTGGAAAAGTCGCATCGAGTGTCAACATTTAGAAAGAGAGAGGGGGGGGGGGAAAAAACACCACAAGCCATACGGCATACTTTTCTTACCGTGTGCTTCCCGAAGACACTAAGCCACTTCCACAACGCAGTTTAAATCCTTTAAATCCCGAGCTTTAACGAGGTCTGGAGGTGTGGAGGAAAGCCAAGGAGGCGATTTGACTGCAAAGGTGAAGGGAGGAAGGGAGGAAAGAGCCGAACCGTTTAGCCCCGCCCACTCGGATGATTGACGTACTGTCGCGTCAAAGCGTCTCGTAACTTTGCCTTTAAAAAGACACAAAGTTAAATAAATTCGCTTCTTTTAGTTTTGATACTGTTTTTCCGAAATGTGTCACTGTCTAGAGCGTTTATGGCATCACTATGAACCATAAAGTGAATAGCTCGCCAAAGAGATGGAACGTAATACAGTAGAGTAGTTGTAATTTGTCTCCCTCTGCTGGACAGAAAAAATACTGCGTGATAAAATAAATACTGTAATAAATACCGCTGGCTACTACAAGTTCTCTACTTAGTTAACGCTGTAAAGGAACTGCCTTCAATTCACGTGAACAATTTTGAAAAGAATTTCGATAAGCCCTGTAATTGTTATGCCCATGCACTATTAATTGTACTCTGGTTCCCTCTAGTGTCAAAAATTCGAAAACAATTCTATGTAATGCTGTGATATGGCGTGATAAAAGTATTATCATTTAATGTACTGTGTCATATTACAGTAACAGTAGGTATTTGATTATATTTGGGTTGAAATGATATGAACCAAAATTATTCCCGTATTAATCCCGTAGTCATCCATCATTTTAGTGGGGAAGGTGGGGTCCACCCTGTTGCAGGGGTCCCACCCACACAAAGCGCCGCAGTTGGCAGGACCAGTGACAGCCGTGGACACATCATTATATGCACACACATTCTCAGGACAACACATATTAATCAATTTATTGTTTTGATAATGGCTGAAGTGAGGCGCGGGGAAGAAGAGGACCAGACTGAAATTCACCATGCAACAGGTAGATTAGTTTGTATTGCAAAATAAAAAGTCAAATTGTGTTGGTATGTGAAAGTTAAACCAGAATTCCGATGATTTAACTTTTTATGCTTTGACTTGGCAAGGGTAGATCAAACTTAAAACACAAGCGTTGTGTGATGGCTGTAAAATATTATGTTCCTTATCAAACCATTCTGGTACGGATTAATGGCTTTTCCATTCATTCCAATGAGGAAAGATGATTTGCGATACAAGCGTTTGAGGTTCCGAGTGTGGTGGTCATGGAATAAATTCTTTGGCATCTCAAGGTACCCTTTAATAATCTGATTTGGCAGCTGCTGTGCTGTGCGGCTGTTGTCAGCATGTGTTGGAGTGGCACAGACACAACTGTGATGGGGAAAACTATTTGGCTGAACTCAGCAGTTTCACTCGTGTCCACTCGCACATAAACATCACCACACAATACAGTATACAATGTCATTCACTTTAACCAATTGTGCAATTGTTGAATATGTATTTATTTATTTAGTTATTTCATTTTTGTCTGGTGTTTTTTTTCCCTCCCGAATTACGTTTGTATACTTTTACTTGAATGACTTACCAGTGATTATTTCTTTCTTTCTTTCTTTCTTTCTTTCTTTCTTTCTTTCTTTCTTTCTTTCTTTCTTTCTTTCTTTATTTATTTATTTATTTATTTATTTATTATGATTATGATTATGATTATGATTATGATCATTTTATTTTTTATGATGATGTCTGTGGTGTACTTCCACAGCTTTTGATGGTTTTTTTTTGTTATTCCACCTGAGCATTGTCGTGTGGCTCGGGCTTCACTTCTCGACTGACAGCATTCCACCTGATTTGAACATGGTGATTGTGGGTGTGTGCCTTTCATGTTTTTTTTTTTTTTTGGGTCACACACCGGTATAAAGACATTCAGTTTTACTAGTTCATCCGTCGGAGAGAATTCAAATTGAAACCAAGTGTTAATAGTGGACTTGACGTACTGCAGGAAGCTCCTCAGAAGGTAAGGAGCGTGTCAAAAGAGCTCTCTTGTTTAAAACAAGGAAGTGGCGGTAGTTTTTGAAAGCTAAAATCAAAAGGACACTGTTAAGGAAGGTGAGCGATAAATGATATATATTTTTTTAAAATAGCAAACAAGTAACAGAGGTGCTTCTTACGGAGATTCCTTTAACCAAAATGGTTGAATTCGCTTGAAATCAAATGAGTGCTTTGATTTTTGCCCTTTGTATTTTCTCCATTCATCTTTCTAGATGGTAATTAGGTGGGTTAATTTTTAATCTCAATGACTTGTCTGTTTTTCAAAATACTTATTCAACAATCTGTCAAAAGACACAACACAAGAAAGATATTTACAAATAAAAAATGCCAACGGTTTTCAAAATCAAGAAACATTCTTGGAGATGAAATGAAAGAGGAAGGAAGCCATTTTGTTTGAAGTAGATATTTGAACAAAATCCAAGGCTTGTACTTTGCACCTTATCATTAAAGTGAATACTTTAAATTTCTACTTTTCACATCATGAGATCCAGACTTTCACGTTCACTTGCATTGCTGGTGTTAGTCACAGGATTCTTACCCGGCAACACACCATTTATTAAAATGGCAACCCTTTGTTCATTTTCACAGATCATCTTGACAGAAACAAAGCAGACCTTTTCCAACGCAGGTAAGTTGTAATTATGTGATGAGTCTTATCTTCAAAGTTATTTGACAAAAGCAGTCGCTACTTTTTATTTCAATGACGCTTTGTGGATTGTGAAATTCTGAACGGTGTTGCGTTTTCAAAGGCGAGCAGAGATCATCTCAGCGGAACCTCTGAATGACGACAACTGGTTCTCGAGCTCATTTTCGGACTTCTTTTCTTCCCCCCCTCAATCCATCTGGTCCTCAAGCATCCAGGTTTGCTCGAGCTTGGTTTCTCAAATTCATGTGAGGAAGATGCCCAAAATTTGGACCTGTTGATTCTCTGGGATTCACACTTTAGAAATCATCTCGCTAAAGTTTCTGTTTTCCACGACTCAGCCCCCACCGTCCTATGACCAGGTGATTCAAGAAAAGACCAGAGAGGAGCACGTTGTTCGGCCCACTGCGGCCCCCCGACGTGTTTCTCAAAGTACCGCCACAACCTGCTACACACAGACTGACCCCGTCAAGGAGAAACCAGACGGTAAAACTATTGGATGATGTTTGTTTTTCTTAAATCTCGTTCGTTCCCCAATGAGTGTTATTCTTCTTCAGGTAAAAAGCCGCAAAAAACACCAAAACCATCCTTGCCCAGACCTGAAAGTTCTCGGGAAAGTGGTCCACACGAGTCGCAAGAAAGACGGGACTCGAACGATCAATGCAACAGATCGGTCACCGTCCACTGGGAGACCACCGTGCAACCGGACCCAACGACTTTTTCTGTTCCTAGCTTAGAGCCAAGACCTGTCCCGCTTCCTCGCATCAAATCCAGAAAACAGACAGAAGATAACTTTCAGACATTGTTGAAACTTGAAGATGATGCTCTCCTGACAGATGCCGGAGACTCAAATAGGTATCTGAAGCAGCTGCTGGAGGTCTTTAGTCCCAACGGAGATCAAGCAAATCAGGAGGAACAAGTTCATGGCGAGATGAACAGTCATCGAAACATCCAGTCTAAGATCCAGGCCTTCGAGAGCCAGCTCGCCCCTGAGCATGCGAGTGCCTCAGAACCCATCAGACCGCAGCCTCCACCCAGAAAGGCTGTGGGGCCACCGGTGTCCGCTAAACCTCCCCTGGCAGCTCAGAAACCCGCCGGAAATCCCGTGCGAGAAGAATTGGAGACCCTGCTCACAAAGGGCGGACCCGGGTTTGGCTCGCGCCCGCCATCATTGACGAGGGACTGCAGCATCCACGAGGAGGAGCCACCTTTGCCGCCGAGACGGCCGGCGGAGCCGCCCAAGGAACCGCTGAAGGCCAACCTCAACATCAACAACCACAACTCCACCGTCACTCCGGCAAGTAAGTCAAATTATGGTTTTGAATCGTTTTGGAATTGGTGAAAGTTTGAAAGGCCACTTTCATCACAAAATAATTCAATCTAACGTTGCCATCGGCTCCAACAGTAGCTAATTTGGCTGCTATTACCAACCACCAACCACAAACCACTTCTTGCATAATAATAATAATAATAATAATAATAATAATAATAATAATAATAATAATAATGATAATAATAATAATAATAATACATTTTATTTATAATGCACTTTACATTTCAAAGAAACCTTAAAGTGCTAAAGGTTAGCACAACCAGCATAGCCATTGCCATCAAAACTAGATTAAGATGCTAACGACAATTAGCTATTTTACAATTAGGATTTCTTTCTTTGTGACCTCAGATCCCGCTCCTGTCAAAGCGAGACCGACTATAACAAGAAGGCCCACCACTATTCGAGTCCCCAGACAAATCTGTGAGCCTCGCTTAGCTAAAAAAAAAAAAAAACCAAAGCATGCTAGCAAAGCGCTATGAAAAATAACAGATTCTGTGTCCCATTAGCCACAGAGAGTCTTCAGGGCAATCCTCCTCCACTTCCAATTCGGACACCTGTGGGAGATCCTCCTCCTCTTCCAGCTCGAGTACCTGTGGGCAATCCTCCTCCACTTCCAGCTCGGGCACCTGTCAGCCCCCAAAACACGGCAGCCGTGCTCAGGCAAAAGTCTTTACCAAGCATCTCAACCCAGGTATGGATTTTTTTTTTACGAGCACAAAAGCTAAACAGAGAATGAATACTTGTCGTGTTTCTCACCAGGGACCTTTAAAGGTCAAGCGGGCTCCGTCGTTGCCAAATCGGTGAGTAGAAGTAAAAAAAAAAAAAAAAAAAAAACCGATTTCACAATTGAAATGACGCCATTTTGTCATTCTTCAGGCAACAGAGCATAAAAAAAACACCTCCAGCAAAACCCGGTCCGGGACGACCGCCGCCGCCAAACGTGCAAGCCGCCAAGCCCTCCAAAGGCTTCTCTCTCCCTCCCAGACCTGTCCAGGGTCATCGTCTCTATGACAAATGCACAGTGAGGAGATCCCCGAAAGCACGTCCCTGTTCCCATGACTGCATTTTGAATTTGTGTGTCCTTCCCAAAGCTTCCACACGGATCCGCTGCTCCAGATTCCACCGGAGAACCTTCATTCCAGGTCAGATGGGCTTTTTATTGAATAGGAGTCAAACGATCAAGTCGCACGTTGCTAGGCGGGATTCGTAGTGTCCCTGAAGTTCCTCTGAGACCTTACGCTTGTTTGTGCAGGACGCAGGTCCCACCGGCAAGAAAGAAAATGGACAGATCGTTCAAGCCTTACATGACTTCACTCCAGGTGACCTCATTTTGGGGTTTTGTTGGATGGGATTGCAAATTTAGCTTCAACTGCTGGAAGAGTTTTTTTTTTTTTTTTTTTTTAAATGTGTTTATGTTAGAGGGTCCAGGAGAGCTGGGCTTGAAGGCGGGTGACATCATCACCATGGTGGAGCGTGTGAATGGTGAATGGTGCAAGGGGACATGTAAAGGATCCACTGGTTACTTCCCAGTTAACTTTGTCAAAGTGATCCAACCATCCAAACGTGTTCTGCAGAAGAAACCAAAATCACTCTCTGTTAAAGTCAGGTCAGTTTTCTTTTCTTTAAAATATTCTTGTGCCCTATTTTTTTTTTCAACATTTTTTTTCTTTTTAAATACATTTTTTTTCTTTTTTTTTTTCTTGCATGTCTTTTCTGCGATATTGATGTATGAAGTGGTCCAAGATGCGTGGCCCGCTTTGATTTTCCCGGTGAGAGCGGCGAGGAGTTGTCGTTCGCCGAGGGCGACGTAATTCAGCTGCAGGCCTACGAGGGCAACGAGTGGGCCCGCGGCCAATTGGGCGCCGCTTCTGGAATTTTCCCTCTCAACTTTGTAGAAGTTGTGGAAGATCTGCCGCCAGCGCCCGCTTGGCAGCAAAGTCGGACTACTGTCAACAAGGTCGCATTGCCAGGTAAGATGACATACACCACTAAATACACCATCTGGTACTGTTTCTACCTTTCTTTCCTCAATTTTTAAAATTAATTTCAACATTTCCCCAACATTCAGCTGAACTAAAAAAAAAAGTAACATTTTGAGTAATTTCCTAAGTCTAACTTATTGTTCATGTTGATTTAAAATATTGTATTATTATTATTATTATTATCCATCGTTGTCCTTTGTGAGCATATCTGGTATGAAATTGTGCGCCTCTTTATTCACAGGCATGGTCAGTCATCAGCCAGAAGGTGTCAAGCCGGCTCAGGTAACCCACATTTCTAATTATCGTGACCCAATTTCTGGGTTTTTCGAGATCGGAGCTGTGAAACGATTTGTCGTGTTCCCCCCCCCCCCTCAGTCGTCGGTGGAATGGGCGCAGGCTCGACACGACTTTGAAGGCCAGGCGGAGGACGAGCTGTCCTTCAAGCGAGGCGACTGCATTCTCGTGACCAAGCACATCGATGACGAGTGGAGCTGCGGAAGACTCAACGGCAAAGAAGGAATCTTTCCCAAGGCTTTTGTGGAAAGTCGCACAGGTATGACGTCCACGCACGACGGTTGTTAGAGATTCCAGTTTTTCCTGTTAGTGAATGACTCTAGGCTGGACTGCTAAAATAAAGTGTAATTGCACATCCACTACAGTAGGTGGCAGTGTCGTGCTCACTGACAGTGTGTTAAGGTTGTTTTTTCTTTTTTTAATTTATTTCATGAGCTGGTCCCCCTGACGGAATGAAGGGAAGGGCCATGTACGACTTCACTTCAGACTGCGACGAGGAGCTATCGCTGCAGGTCATTATTTTTCAAGGATATTTTTCAAATATGTGTTAAAGCATTAGCAGCCTTCTGACATTTTGCATTTAATTGCTTTGCAGGTCGGTGACATCATCACTGACCTGGAGTCCATGGATGACCAATGGTTCCTGGGTGACTTGAGGGGCAAACGGGCCCTAGTGCCTAAAAATTACGTTCAAGTGCTCTGATATATTGACCCACACCTCAGACAATTGTTGTACAATGCAGTATTTGACATTAGCGAATATTTTCTGCTGCATTACATTTGTGTTCTTTGATGACTAATTCTGTAAATAAAATAGCTGTGCACTAGCACCATCTAGAGGTTTATCTCCACATTGCAACTATTGTATTTAAAAAATAATAAGACAATTTACAATTTCACAAGCATTGCAGGGGCTTGTGCTTTTTAATTGAACAGCAATGACAAAAAGACAAGTCCAAAATTGGTCATTTACATTTTTTTATTATTAAATCTGTCAGGGCTTTTATTTCTAGACAGACTCCTGGATGGGGGGCTCGTAACCGTCTGCCCTCTCCACCTTGGCTCCGGTTTCGTCGCCGGCTGCTTTGGCAGCGCCGCCTGAACTGCCCTCGCCATGGAGCTCCATCAATTTACCCACTGCGGAAGGAACATAGGCAAAACAACTCAT
Source organism: Syngnathus leptorhynchus (assembly GCF_054491065.1). Classification (NCBI taxonomy): domain Eukaryota; kingdom Metazoa; phylum Chordata; class Actinopteri; order Syngnathiformes; family Syngnathidae; genus Syngnathus; species Syngnathus leptorhynchus. Next base: position 16,610,648 of record NC_141199.1, on the reverse strand, counting down.
TAGCGGCGCTCGGATGTAAATATCAATTCATATAATTATTCTTTTTTTTTTTTTTTTACAATTAAAACTAAAGGCTGAGTTTGATCAATTGCGGCTTACGTTCAAACTTGGGCTTCTTCAACATTTTGACTTTGCGGACGTAGACATCGTGCAGAGGGTAGATGGACTGGCAGGCCTTCTCGATGTCCTTGCCAATGCTGTCAGGGATCCTGAAAGAAAACCCCAATAGCAAAACGTCAATATAATCAGAAAGCACACCGATCGGCCGAAACCTCTTGACGACGCGCCACTCACAGCTTGTTAACGACCTCCTTCAGGTCGTTGGTCTGCACCTCGCGGGTCATGATCTCGACCATCTTCTTGCGGATCTGGCGCACCTGCTGGTGCTGGGCGTACGAGGTCTTGCGGATCTGGTTGGTGCGCTTCTTGGTGAAGCCCACGCAGAAGAGACGCAGCAGGTAAGCGTCCGTGGTCTTTACGTCCACATGGGCCTCGATCATGGTCTGGGGGGAAAACATCGGGAACCACCACGGGTTTAGGGACTGTAACAGGGCCGCAACGATCCAGTATTTTGATCGGCGAATCGATTTTTCTACCATCCACTCGTCGGATAAAACATCGAAAGAATGCGCAGAGAGATGCTGTCCGCAGTTGGTGTTACCTGCCACTTCTTGACCATTGAGCACATCTTGTCACGGGTTAGGTCCATGCCGTGGAAGTTGGTGAGGCAGTTCTTGCCCTGAACATCCTCCGTGATCAGCTTGAACTTGCGGAAGGCTACCTCGTCGTTCTGCAGGTCAGCGAGGCTCACTTCGAACACGCGACCCTTCAGACCGTCTGAGGCGATTCCTGGGAGCAAAGGAGGTACAAAATGTTTGAGGCCATTTAGGTGCCGACGAGCACAGTCGGGAAAATCGCCATTTAGTTACACAGCGCATCGGATGAACCCCAAATAAAGTTAAGCTGTTCTAGAAGGCTTGACGTTATATTTTCTTATCTTGGGAAGACTTATCACCCAAAATTGGAAATTTATGCGGACGAAACCAGTCGAGGAGGCTCAACAGGCCGACAGCAACGTTTGTGGAGATGCAGCCGTTCCGAGCAAGTACACGAGACAACAATCTCCTGCGAGATTAACGCTTCATTGGCGCTGGAAATCTCCCAAACTCAAAAGGGAAAGTGACTATGATTAAGCTCAAGTGACATGACAGGTGGGTTTATACAATTTACATCCAAGCAACAGGTCATATGTGGCAAAAGCGCAATAATAATATATGAAAAGACTGACTTACTGGTTCCCTGAGTCCTGGTGACCAACGTCTTGCCAAGATTGCGGATGATGAACATGGCCGGCGCCTTGACATCATACCAGTCTTTTTTGGAGAAGGGATCCACACTGGAAGAAAGAACACATTTAGGATTAACATTTAAAGGATGCCAGGGGGGAAAAAAAAACCATGAGCTCAACAAAGCATATAACACATTCACAATTCCTAACACGGTGTGAACTAGTTGGGAGTGCATCTTTGTTAACAAAAATCAAGCTAAACACAACTTGCGACTCCTTTGCTCACAACTAATTCAAACTACAAGTCGCTAAATAAATTGAACAGCATATGCAGTTTTACTTCATAACACTATCACCGCATTCGAAGAGTTAATACGGTAGTAAACGTGACGCCGACAAACACCGTGCTAACATGCATTAGCTCCGGGAAACGCTTGTCAAACCTCCAAGACGATTGAATTGACTTCTGGTTATCACTAGGCGGTTGTTATTAAAGTTATTTACGGTATAAACCTACAATTAAATCAAATATATCAACGAGCATGACATTGTAATGGCTTAGGCCAACGCTCGACCGACGCAGGCCTACGTCGACGACCGTAGCCTGAGTTATCCGTTAAATATCCCGTTCATCCGCCCTTCTTTTATTACGTTTTGTGTAATAATCTGAAGTGTGCAGATTCACTGATACTCCGCTGGGTGAATTTCGTACTTACATCTTCTTTTTGGCACCCTTTTTGCCGCCTTTAGTCAGCCTCTTATTCTTGCCGACTGCCATGTTGGCTACAGGGAGTGAAAGAGGAGGAGAAGAAGAAATCGCGCGAGAATTCAAGAGAACGAGATCGAGGCTTATTTGTCCTCTCGCGATGCCTACTCGAGAGCGCTGTGCTGGCCCAGCGACGTGCCTACGACGGCCACATTGGTGGGGGCAATGTTTTAAGGTAATGAATGTATGTAGTTTGAAGATAAATCACAATTTGCTCATTTCGCAACCAGTTTTTGTGAGATTTACTTTTTGGTTAACGTCAAAGTACGTCCTATTAATACAGAACATGAAATAAAGTGGCAACCTGCAATTTAACTTGATAGAACCGCCCCCCTAAAAAAACACCTTTCACCACCTTTTATTTAATAATGGATTAATCCATCAAATTTTTGTCAAGTAATTTATTAAAAAAGAGGAAATGAATACAAATTAACACCGCAGGAAATGCGCTAACAAAATGATGATGATTCAGTTGCTGGTTTGTGAGTAAAACCAGTAAAATATTTTCTCTCGATTTACAAAGTAAAAGCAGATGCTTTGCAAATGTTTTGATTAGATACTAAAATGGGATTGTGCTTTCATGGAGGACTCCATAAATCCGAAAAAAAAACTTTGACGTTAAATTCTGGCGACACCTGAGCCGCACACCTGCCGCGCTCTCCACCTCTTGAGCGGAACCAGCCCGCTCCGACTGACCTCGGCGCGCATGCGCATACTTCCTCACTCGCGGGCTTCTACTGTCATGGCGGTGACGGTCTGAAAGCTACCGGGGAGAGCATATCAGGAAGCGAAGGGCGGACGCAGCGAGCAGCTGGCTTGAACGCTTCACTCTCTTCAGCCGGGCTTGAGTGGACTTTCCCGGCTCGACGAGACCCCCGGACATCACCCTCCCCACGTATGCGGTGGTTCATTCGGCGTATAAGCGAGCTTTGAGAGTTTGGCGCCGCTACCTGTCAAGTGTACGGGACTCAGTGACAATAGCAACTTCCGCCGGTTGTACAGTGGCTCTTTTTTTTTTTTTTGGGAGGCTTTCCAGGGAAGCGAGCGTCGGGGAAAGGCAAGCCGTGGTTCTACCTGCCACCCCGGACCATTACCTCACCCCTTGCTTCTTCTTTGGACGGCATTAATCCGCCTGTGGGCTATCAAGTTACGGACTCGAAGAGGAATAGTTCGTGGAGGCATTTCTAACAACGGAGCGGCACTCTTTGTACTTTGACTTTATTTATAGTGAATGGCGAGGAAGCTACTATTGCTTATGTGCCTTTAGACTGCTACCAACAACTCCGGAGGGACCATTAAAACGAGCCTTTCCGCTCCCTTTCCGCCTTTTTGACTGAGCACCTCCGCCATTGGAGGCGAACAGGTGGCTTTACCTGTGGACGCCACCTGCCCTCCGGTTCTCCCCCACCTTGAGCAATGGCGAGCGAGGAGGTCACGCCGGGCAATTTGTCGCTCAACCCCGCTGTACCCATCCGAGGTATCCGGATGAAATTCGCCGTGCTGGCTGGCCTCATGGAAGTTGGGGAAGTTTCCAACCGAGACGTCGTGGAGACAGTGTTCAACCTGGTAAGCTGATTATGCGCGCTCAGAATAGGCCCCTGGTAGCACCTTCAGGCTGGGATGGATCATCGTGACATGTTGGGGGAGAGAGTGATATGTCTTGTTAACACTGTACACACACACACACACACTCAATAATACACACTTCTGTCATGCTGCTTTTCACTGTCAAAGCCCATCAGCTGCTCGCCAACCTTGAGTTGATGAATTTGCATTTCATCTTTGGGTAAATTCTAGAACACAGGTGTTTAACTCAAGACCTGGGGGCCGGATCTGGGCCACCACAACCTTCTATACAGCCCGTGAAAGCTAATAATGAATTTTAAAATGTCCAGTAATTAATCATGTTGATATTTTTCATGAGTCTTTTGTATTGTTGCATTTCATTGACCGTTCTCTGACTTTTGTGCTGATCCGTCACGACGCTGGGAATCACTCTCTCTATTAAATAAGCTGCCGTTGTGCTCCGTGTCAGTTGTATTAAGGCACGGTGAGTAATTATTAGCGTTGACGCGCACAGAAACTAAAATGTGCAAGTGGTAAATCGAATGCGACGTGATGACTGGTGTCAGGATCCTCATTGCCGGGAGCACATTGGCTTGTGACATATCCAGGTCAGTGATGGTGTGTTTGTTTTGCGTACAACCTGTTGTCCACCTCTATCTGTCCTTATCTTACTTTGTCTGGCGGCGTCCTGACAGGATTCTCAAATTGGAAGTTTTTTTTCCCGGGAGAGGGCGACAAAACCGGAAAAGGGTGAAGGGCGACATGCAACTGGAGCTGGGCCGGTTTGGTGGCAGGACGGGGGATGGGGTGGCGGTGGTGAAGGGAGAACCTGCAAAACTGCTTTGTCACAGTGGCAATAGTTTATCGTATGGTACGGTACAATCCCTTGTAGTGTGTCACGCCTGAAAAGAAGCTTATAGGAATTCAAAATATTGGAGTCTTAGTAGTTTGTAATCGATTCTGGGATGTCAATCGAGCGTTGAGCATTTGTTTTTTTCTGAATGCAAATATTTGCTGATGTTGGTATCATAATTTTAATTCATCGATTAGTGTTCTGTTGTTGCTGTTTTTTTTTTTTTTTTAAATGCACCTCACGTAGAGTAAAATATGAAACTGAAAGTCCGCGTCTGCTTTTCTCCTCCCCGAAGCACAATATTTCCTTGACACTAATTACTACTTTCCTATTATTCAGGTCGTTGATGCCATGTTGTCACATTTTGGAGCAAGATTCCAAAAATAGCCTTTTTATTAAATGGCTCATGTAGTCCTTGTGTGACCTACGGTGAAACTGTCATCAAAACATAATCGCTCGTTTCATGCTTTTCGAAGTACTAATCAAAAGAAATTGTTTGTGTGTGCAGTTATCTGCGGGTTGTAAAGCTTACAAAACACATCATTTTTTTGCATACTGTAAATATAGCCAAGAAATTGTGACCTGTCATACATAAAATGTTAATTGCCCACACGTTTATGTCTTCCCGTGTTCACGGTTAAAGTGAACACAAAAGACCAATGGAGACAAGAAGGAAGAGTCTCGGGCCCGGTGTGAGTCACTGGCCTACTTCCGAGCCACGCGGCTTTCGATCACCGTCAACCCGTTTTGTGGTTTGTACCGTCGCTTTCTCATTCACCTAAGCTCATTATTACTAGTCTGCGGTCGATAGATTAGACACGCTGGCAGATTAAAAACAAACAAGTGCCAATAAAACATACTGTACTATCCCATAAAAAAAACTGACTATTCCGTACATACCGTATGTTAAAAAACATGTCGTACGTAGTACATGCAGAGAAAGATCTTATAAGGTGATAGATCAATATCAAAATTGGTCACTTTAACAGCATTACAATGAAATCAGAATGTCCAATCACCGCTAAGCTATTTTTAGAAAACACTCATCGGCATGATGTTAGCATTTTATCGCTAATGAGAAGACGATAACTAAAACTTCAAATTTGTATGATATGAATAAAATTTCAGCCGCGTGTTTACATAGGCACCTTGGGAACTGGCTTTGACCAACTCAAATGAAGCAGAACCTTTTGACTCTTTGTTAGCTGTCCAAAGGTCAACTTTGTCTCGACACCTCCTGGGAAAATGGCTTGTAAATGTTTGACTCTCTTTTTCAATCGGGAAGTTGTTTTAAATTTTAGAAAGGTCATAGCTTGTGTGTCTTTCTGACTCTTATGATGTACTGCAGGTAAGGATGGGATGATGATGGGAACTCAGTTGGTCTCGGACAGTTTCTGGCCGCAATGGTCAAGAAATGGACGAGGTGCAGATTATTGTAATGAAAAGAAAAAAAAGTTGTTGTTAGTTTAGTCTTTAGCATCGGCAGCCAATGTGACTTTGAGGCAACGGCGAGTCAGTTTGGTTCAAGTGAAGAACAGACAGCTGGCCTGACAGCCGGACTCCCGGCTAATCTGCGGGGCTACGCTGGAGTTTGACGAGTTATTGGTCTGGAATGTGGTTTTACCTGAAGGCAAGGTCACTCTGCAAACATCTTGACTCTTGCTTCCCTTTGCACCATTCAATAGACTGCGTTTCACTTATCGCCCCCCCCCTCCCTGAAAAACTCACCTAGTCGCTGCTCCAGTATTACTTTATGGTCGTCTGGGTGCTCAGGAACTATAAAGTAAATTTGATGTACTCCAAACAGACATTAAAGCGTCTATGGCAAAAGGGTATGGTGTCACATCACTTTGTGCTAGCATGCTATTTAGCTTAAGGTGCTACTTTGTACTGGACAAGCACAGTGATTTGATAATAACCAATCTAGAAATTTTTCTGACGTTCTAAGCTAGTATCGGTCATTTTCAGCCAAGTCATTTTCCCAAGGTTGTTTTACTGTACGTCGTCACTGGCAAATAATTGGTGATGTGAAATTAGTTTTCCGCCCTCTGAATTTTCATTCGCTCTCCATTAACTTGACTGATCCAAGAGATATATTCTGGGGTCAGTTATTACTTAGGACAAATTGTATTCTGCCCTAAAACGATTTAAAAAATGTAGTAACGCTCGTACGCGGCAGTCACGTTCCGATCATGCTCCAGATTCCCCCTCCAGGATTTCCCGCCCCCGAGGAAATCATCCATCACGTTCGTAAATAATCGTCAGACAAGAAGAAAAACTTTTTTTCTTTTTAATGGAGCACTTTTTCTAGGCCAAGGCAAAACGTGTTGATCGGTTAAGATTTCTAACTGCCATCCCAAGTCATAACGAGGGCGTCGATTACAAAATACCTGCAATACTGGTTTCAGAGCAAACAGAAAAAAAGAGAGTCTGGTTGAGTCGGACTGACTGACTGAGTGGCACGTGCGTCTCATCCATGCCTGGTTCTCCAATTTTGCAAATGCCACTCCACCAAACGTGGCGGTCAACTCACGGCGTGTACCAAACAAGGAAATTCTTTGTTTGCTTTCAGATCCAATCGCCTCCTTTCCGTCCACGCCTCTTAACCACTCTCGCATTCTTCGGCATGACCCCGCCGAATGCCAAGCGTTTTCGAGTTTTCATGCGTTGCACAACTTTGAAGTTTGAGCATCTTATCCGCAAAGATGTTGATGTATTAAGACTCACTTCCTGAAAAGCCATTTCCCTTCTAGCTTCTCTGATGCAGAATAGATCCTCAAGTGGTGGAACCATCCCAAGCTGCCATTGAAGATATATTCTTAGAAAAATCCCGAAAGATATATATATTTTTTAAACAGACCATTTGTCTTTGCTTTTTTTTCCCCCTCCGCCATTCATCGACACATTCTATTATATGGGTGTCAAATCCCCCCATCTGAATATCCAATTGCTTCTGATGCCCAACGATTTGAACTTTGTCGTGGATTTATTCCACTTTGTGTGCGCACTCAATTCAAGTTGATTGTTTTCTGCCACTCCCGGATAACGTTCATCAAGTGGCCGCGTGGTTTGTTTTGACTAGCCGATGGGAGAAAATGAAGCGGCGCGTTCGAGTGCCTTCCTCTGTTGGGAACTATAACGAGAGTGACGGAGCATAATAAGGTCAGTGTGGTATAAATTAGTCCTGAGAGTTGCCGTTAGCACGTGTGTGTGTGGCTGCACGCAATTCTCGAAATCAAATTTGGTATTCGAAGGCAGATCACATCTTTGATGGCGCTTTGGTGAAATCCTAAATTGGATACCAACGAAAGGTGTTAAGTGTGGAATTCCACTCAACACTTTCTTAATTACTTCTGCTAAAGTTGTTACTATTGCAAGAATGCTTTTCTATCGTTTTTTTTTTGTTGATGTTAGGTCCCGCAAACAGGAACCCCCCCACACACACCTCCCTCCGGCTTCCTCTTTAAGCATCGCTCAGATCAGATTATTTGCCTGACCTCCCGCCGGCGCCAAAATGGCTCACGTGTGATTTGTCCGTGACCAACGTCACTCTCATGGACCGATGTGCTCATCCAAGCGCCTTTGGTTTGATGAGATGGCTCGTTAAAAAGAGGATGCGTTTAAAGGGCTGTTCGGGGGAGAAAAAAAAAAAAAAAAAAAAAAAGTAGGCCACCGGCGCCTCGTCACTGACAGCTCGTTTGAGTGTTTTTCGGCCTCGCTCTTGTCGGAAAGGTTGATATCGCTACTCGTTGATCGGATGTTGTCACGCGGAACTTGACAGCCGGTGTTTTGTTTGTGTTTGCCCTTGATCAAGAATCTCGAGCAGTGATGCGTTTTTTTGTGAGTGGAATGTTTTTGGGCTGAGTGGCTATTTGAAATTGTGAGCGGCAGTCAGGCGAGGAGACTGAACCGGGCAAATGATTGATTACGACAAAAAATGGCAGACTGGCGTGACACAGGTGGCCGAAGACACGGCCGTGGTTATTTTTCAATTCGATGAAAAAAATGTGCCGATTCCTCCGCTCCGGCGAGACCCAAAACAATAACCATACTCGGTCTACCTTTTCCCTGCCGCGCTCACGTGTTCTTCTCCATGGTGACCATCGAGAACGTACTTTGTCTTGCGCCTCGGTGGCTGCTCGGCCATGATTAATTCAGGTAGGCCTTGGAGGGATGGCGAGCATGGTGGAGAAGAGCCCGGGCTGGGTTACCAAGCCGGGGGGGGGGGGGGGGATCTGGTTGCCACAAGGCGACAGTGTTTAGGTGCACAGAGACACTCGGGCCCGAGCTGCAGCTGGCAACCGCAGCGCTTGCTCCTGATATAGCGACTGTATGCTAATGATGGAACAGGCCAAACGCTGTGTGTGTGTGTGTTGTGTGTGTCACTGTAAATTCATCCGTTCAGCCGCAATCCGAACGTGAAGCTTGCTGTCACACAGCTGAAGTAAAACAAATCCACAAATCTTGCTGAAGATCACATTAATTTAGGATCTCAGCGTGACATAACACGATGAGATCATGATTGGCTCCATCACGGAATGAAAGCGGGGACTCATTTCGCCCCGTAATTAACGCCGAGTGTGTCCGCGTTAGTGTCTTGGTCGTTTCTCTTCAGCATCCGTCACCAATGATGGATGGATGAGTCGCCCCGAGTGGCAGACTCATAAATCAGAACTTTCTGAGGAGAAAATGGCGCCCGGGAGAGGCTAATGGCGCATCTGGACCCAGCTGCACTCAATTCGTACCTGCGCCCCATGTCATTGCTCGAAAAAGAATTCACCCTATTGAAAAGTAGGGAGGGGAAGATTTACCGCTCTTTCATGGAGTTAGACTCGGGCTTACCGGTTTGACGGTTTACAGTGGTTTTAAAAAAAACAACAACCTAAATTTCAAAACTGGCTCTCACCGCTATTGAGTTCTTTTTTTTTTGTGGGAACGTCCAAGCAGGGCCCAAACTATAGACTTCTTGCAGAGTTGCCTCTTTAAAGAATTTATTTTTTTCTTCCCCACACTTAACAGAAGACGGGTTGACGTCTATTGGTGGCACAGTAGCGTAGTAGTAGTAAAGGTACATTACACATTAATGGTAGAAAAAGTTATAAATTGTTTCTCTTAATCTCATTTTTGTATAAAACCTGGCATTTTCATATTCCCTGTACAATCACTATTAATTTCATTCTTACAGTTGTAAAAGACAAAATGTCTTTTTTTTTTTTTTTTTTTTTTTTTTTTTTTTACTGGCGAGCTTGTTAAAAATAAAGACGTTTTCCATCTTCAACTTGTGAAATTTTCAGCTTAACATATTTGGCCAACCTGGTCTTGATAGAAACATGTGGAAAATAATTGAATTTTTTGCATTAAAGTGTTTTTTTTTTTTTTTTTGATGCTGCCAAGGGCACCGTGACCTGGAAATTCATTATTTCTTCCCTTTTAATGTGCTAGTTAAAAAATGCTCGGCATCGTTTCAAAGCCAGGCACATTCCATCACGGAACCCGATCACGTATGGATGTAGCTATAATTTTCTTTGGACATTATTTGGAGCAAAACAGTAATTCCACGATATTTTTTTTGGACGAGATGGATGATGTCATTATTCGTATCCTGGCGCGAGGTTAAATGTTGGGCCAAATGTTGTTTCACGTCATCTTTATCTCTCACAGAACACGCAAACACAAGCACGTAATCTCACCTCGCTTTAATTGGACAGCCTCCGGTCCTCGCCGCGATCCGCGTAATGGCCGCCTCGTACATCATGTGTTCATTTCACGCCGTTGATCGGGAATATGACGAGCCTCACCGCCGAAATGAATTTGACGTCTATCTTGTTACTTTCCTTATCTCCTTTCGATGAGGCCGGCTTCGATAATAAAAACGTCACGGCTGCTATTTGGAAATGAGAGATTGTGACTTTTATGGCTGCCGACAACATTTATTTGCCAGTGCGCCAAGAACGGTTTAATGTGGCTCTGCTGAGATTCTTTGCTGTCGTGGGTCTGAAAACTCAAAATTAAGTCTCATGAATAAAAACAAGGCCAGCAGATGGATGTTTTTTTTTTTTTTTAACTTTAAAGAGGGAGTCAAGAAAAAAAAATGTTCTTTCTCTTCTTCTCCCAGCTGGTGGGCGGCCAGTTTGACCTGGAGATGAACTTCATCATCCAAGAGCCCGAGAGCATCGTGTGCATGGTGGAGCTCCTGGACAAGTGCGAGCCCACCTGCCAGGCGGAGGTGTGGAGCATCTTCACCGCCATCCTGAAGAAGAGCGTGCGCAACCTACAAGCGTGCACCGACGTGGGCCTCATTCAGCTGGTGCTGCAGCGCGTCTCCAACACGGACAGCATGATCGCAGGTACACGAGGCCGATATGAAACTTTCCATACCTTAATTGATAATCAAAGTTGTGGGCCACCTTGAACAAATAAAAGCTTTGCTACAAGATAGGAGGAAACTCATTTTTATTGTAAGCAAAAAGGCTTTATTTGTTGACAGCCGCAATTCTCGTTTTTGGATACTTTTGGTGGGCTTGTGGTGCCGGGAACAAGGCTTTGCAACGACTCTGTTGTACCGTGTTAGCAAATTGCTAAGATTACTGGGATGTCTTCTGACGGGGTTTGCATCAGTGCCCTTCTCGCCAGCCAAAACAGCGCAGGCCTCCAGCAACCGTGCAGTCAAGTGAGAGGGAAGTAGATGTTAACTCGAGTGGAAATGTTCCATCTTTTGACAGGATTCCTCTGATATGCAGTCATCTAAAGTTCATGGATTAATTTAAAAAACAAAAAGCATTTGATTATCATGTTGAACCACTGTGACTTTTTTTTTTTTCGTTTGGTGGTCCTTTCAGACTTGCTTGTGGACATGCTCGGCGTGCTAGCCAGCTACAGCATCACAGTCAAAGAGCTGAAGCTGTTCTTCAGTAAGCTGCAAGGAGAGAAAGGCCAGTGGGTGAGTCAGAGGTGGTTGTTGTCTCGGCCATACATGTGAAGAATGTACTTGGAAGCGCTCAGAGAGACCTCCCCCGCCCCACTGCATCAATGTCCTTGTCACACAGATGTGATGACTCTTGATGTTGGTCCAGAGCATTCCTTTTGTCGTCGGTGATGCTGTTAAGTGTGGACGCTGCTAATAGAACAAGTTTTCAAACCGACTAGCTCACTTAGCTATCCTAGCTATCTTGCTAATAAAATCGACATACCCGCATTGGTCAATTAAGTGCCAGTGTGAATTTGAGAATGACCAAAATTTGCCCATTCCGTAGGCTAGGCTAGGTTATGCAAGAACTTGATTGTTATTATTATTTTTTTTTTAAATCTTTCAGCCTCGACACGCCGTGAAGCTTCTGTCGGTGTTGAAGTACATGGCTCACAGGAACGGCCCAGATTCCTTCTTCAGCTTTCCTGGCAAAAACGCTGCCGTGAGTTCACATCGATATCGTAGCATGCCCCACTCCCAAAAAATAAATAAATAATACTAATAATTTAATGTTGCTGACCAACAGGCGATAGCGCTTCCACCCATAGCAAAATGGCCGTACCAGAATGGCTTCACGTTCCATACGTGGCTTCGCATGGACCCTCTCAATAACATCAATGTGGATAAAGACAAGCCTTACCTCTACTGGTCAGTTCTCCATGGCACATCATCGTCCCTTGAAATGTTCTTACCCGACATCCTCTCTGTTTTTCATTCAGTTTCCGCACCAGTAAAGGCCTCGGCTACTCGGCACATTTTGTGGGCGGTTGTTTGATAGTGACCTCGCTGAAAACCAAGGGCAAAGGATTCCAGCACTGTGTCAAGTACGACTTCAAACCTCAGAAGGTAAGATGGCAACCGAGAACTCCGAGTTCTTAGATAATCACTTTTTTTCTTGCGAATGTGTTTACAAAACGTGACATTTCTTCCACTTCAGTGGTACATGGTGACTCTGGTGCACGTCTACAACCGCTGGAAAAACAGCGAAATTAGCTGCTACGTCAACGGCGAGCTGGCGTCCTTCGGAGAGATCGCCTGGTTCGTCAACACCAGCGACGTGAGTAAAAAAAAAAAAAAAAAACTTTGCTCGAGCCTCGCTAATTGGTCTATAGCAGGTGTGCTCAAAGTGTGCCCGCACCCCTGGGGGCCATTATGGGGTTGGAGACGAGGGTGACTCAACTGCAGCATCGTGTTGGGGAAGGGCCGTGGCTTTAAAAGTCGACGAAAGGCTGTGCCACGACTTGAAAACAATCTAGAATTATTTTTTTTGGTGTGTGAAATGGCGCGAAACATTCCCCCCTCCCTCCTTCCCTCCCTTCTGCCGATCACTCACAAATCAACGCATGCACCGGTGTCACAGCATGAAGGATTACAATCACGTTCACAAAAGAACTGGCGGCGAACGCTAAGCAAGGCTGGCATTGAGGATATTTATAGCACATTGTCCTCATATCTTTGCTGCTATTTTTGTCTCTTTTTATCCATCATATCTTACTATCTTTTCGTTCTATCTTTAAAATATTTCTTGGGCTTGTTGGAGTGCTAAAAAAAACAACAACGGATGCTTTTGTCCCGCAGACGTTCGACAAGTGCTTCCTCGGATCCTCCGAAACAGCCGACATCAACCGGGTCTTCTGTGGCCAGATGGGCGCCGTTTACTTATTCGGAGAAGGGCTCAATGCTGCGCAGATCCTGGCCATCTACCAGCTGGGGCCAGGCTACCAGGTAACAGGGCAAATCCGCAAAACAAAATGGTCTTACTCAACATACACACCCAAATCATCTTTCCCCATTGAAATGAATGGAAATACAATTAATCCGTTACAGCTTTCCCCTAAATCCCCTACAAAAAATATTGTATCATGTTTTTAATGACAAAAAATAGCACTCGATAGTAATAGTAGTTTGTCAAAACATGATTGAGTATAGCACACAAAATATCGACGCAATGAAGATCACTTTGGGTTGCAGCTGGATGTTTTATATTCAGCAGTGCTATTTATTCAGGCACCCGAGGCCCACAACGAAATGACAGACAGCTGTCAATTTGTTCTGAGGCCTCCCTCCCTCCTTTCTTTTACTTTTTCCTCATCTTGCCTCTCCCGGTTGCTCCTCAGGGCACGTTCAAGTATAAGGCCGAAAGCGACTTGCTGTTTGCCGAACACCACAAGATGCTGCTGTACGACGGCAAGCTGTCTGCCGCCATCGCTTTTGCGTACAATCCCCGCGCCACCGATGCCCAACTCTGCCTCGAGTCCTCCCCCAAGGACAACGCCTCCATTTTCGTGCATTCCCCGCACGCGCTCATGCTGCAGGTAAGAATCCCCCCCCCGTCCATTTTATATCGGCCCAAGCGTTGCTTGTTGTAAATTGCTCTCATATCTTTTTGCTCGCCAATACATATATATATTTTTTTAAGGAATATTGTAGTCAACTACTTTTTCTTAATCTGGTAGGAGATCTTCGTCAACTCGTGTAACTTAATTGTGCCTTTGTTTGTTTTTGCAGGACGTGAAAGCGGTGGTGACTCACTCGGTTCAGAGCGGCATTCACTCCATCGGTGGCGTGCAGGTCCTCTTCCCCCTCTTTTCACAGCTGGACTTCTGCCAGCCCTCCAGCCAAGAACTGGACACCTCTGTCTGGTAACTATGGAAACGCTCATACTCTTCACATATAGAAGACGATGAGTACAGTAACACAGTGTGTCAACAAAAACTATGTGCCAGCCTGACACATTTAAGACATTGTTTTATGATTTGCCCCTTTTTCATTGAATTCACTGCAAAATGGATGCTTTAACCCAAAACAAACAACTTCCTGTTCCCTTTCAAATGAAAACTTCAAACCAAAATGGCCAACTTATTTTTTTTCTCCCTTAGACTTTTTTTTTGTGTGAATTCTCTTACGACGGACATGTCCACACAATTTAGTGTCAATGGTGCTATTTTTCTTCCCTAACTTTCCAGAAGGCACTGCTGAGTTTCACCACTAATCCCCCCCCCCCCCCAATTACCTGCGTGCCTTTTCGCTCTCGTCTCCCTTCCGTCCTTCTCGAGGCGACACCGTGTGCTCCGACGAGGACGCGACACCCTCATTCAATCACATCACATGCCGCCTTCGCACTGCAGGCTTTGTCAGCAGCAGCTCACGCAGATTATTGTTTCTGTCTGTCACTGTTGTGACTCTTTTTGTCTCTTTGTGCGTTTGCCTCCTAGTTGCACGCTGCTGTCTTTTGTGATGGAGCTGCTGAAGAATTCGGTGGCCATGCAAGAGCAGGTCCTGGCCTGCAAAGGCTTCCTGGTCATTGGATACACTTTGGAGAAGGTTGGTCCAATAAACTCATTGTTAACTCGGCTTTGATTCCCAATCCAGCCGACTTTGTACGATTCTGCATTTTTCCCACCTGAAGGTCACAGCTGTGCTTGGCCAATTCTGCACACGCGTCATGACCAACCCCTTCCTCTTTTGTGTATCTTCTGTTTGCAGTCGTCCAAGGTGCACGTGACCCGGCCCGTCCTGGACATCGTGCTGGCCTTCTCCAGGTACCTGAGCAACTTGCAGAACGGCATCCTGCTGCTCAAGCAGCTGTGCGACCACATTCTGTTCAACCCCGCCATCTGGATCCACGCCCCGACCAAGGTAACGATGACATATGGCAAATGCAATATGCTTGCTAAGGACTCGAACGGGACCTTAGCTGGCTAGAGTCGCAAAACTTTCTACTCAAGTACTGTTCATTTAGAAAAATATGACTCGTATCAGTTCAGATATTGAATTAGAAATCACTACAGCATGACAATAATATGCAACTATGCTAAAAATATATTTTTTTTATTGTAACTATTGTAATTGTTTGACTAAAATTTGGATTCATTAAAAATAATTACATACATTTAAAAATACTAGCAAAATATTGGCATACTATACAAGTGGTGTAAAATACTGCAATCAAAATAAGCAATTGTGAAATATTCATTGAATATTTGTATTTTGGCAAAGGCTTCATATTACTTGAACTGCAAAGTGCTCCAAGATTGTCTCCATTGACTCGGATGGTCTCTCGCAGGTGCAAGTGACTCTGTACACGTACCTGTCCACCGAGTTCATCAGCACCGTCACCATCTACAACGCCATCCGCCGGGTGGGCACCGTGCTTCAGGTCATGCACACGCTCAAGTACTACTACTGGGTGGTCAACCCGCAGGACCGAAGCGGCGTCGTACCCAAAGGCCTCGGTAAGAGACCGGCCGCTACGTGATCGAGTGCCCGCCGTTCGCGCCACACAATGGACTAACGACCTGCTTGTTTCCCCAGATGGTCCCAGGCCAAAGGAAATGCTAACGTTGCGAGCCTTTCTGCTTTTGTTTGTCAAGCAACTCATAATGAAGGTAAGCTAGGTGGGGGACACATTTTCAATGTTGAGCATTTGACATAACAATGCTAATAATGTGACATAATGTGACGATTATTTCAGGATAACGGCGTGAAGGAAGATGAGCTCCAGAGCATCCTCAACTATCTTCTCACCATGCATGAGGTGAGTGTACAAAATCACCACTAGATGGCACCAACGTTCAACACTTTGTTTCTTGCTGCTGCTAACAAAATCCTAAATGGATCTTTGAAAATATTTGACAACAATCTTAAAATATGTGACGTATGACTGGTCTTTGTCAGGATGACAACCTCATGGACGTGCTGCAGTTGCTGGTAGCGCTGATGTCCGAACATCCCGGCTCCATGGTGCAAGCCTTTGACCAGCGCAACGGCATTCGGTATCATCGAGCACATGCCGTTGTGTTAATATTGCACCTAGATGGCTTTGTGTGAAATTTGGTTTCGTTTTTGTTCTCTATCGCAGTGTGATTTACAAGCTTCTAGCATCCAAAAGCGAAGGCATCAGAGTGCAGACGCTCAAAGTCTTGGGGTACTTCCTCAAACATTTGCCACCCAAGTAAGCACAATGCAAAAGATATTTAAGATGTCAATATACACCATTTGTACAGGCCCCCACTCAAATGAAAACTGCCAGGCATCTATTTTTCTTTTGATTCATTTTTTTTTTTTTTTTTTATATCAGGAGGAAATCGGAGATCATGCTGAGTCACAGTCTCTTTTCCTTGCTCACGGAGCGGCTGATGCTCCACCCGGCCCAGTTTTCCATGACCACCTACAATGTGCTCTTCGAGGTCGGCTTACCTTCAATGATAACATAGAATGAGATGCGAATGTATTGTCGATGAATTTTTTTTCCCTCCAATCCCTCTTCAGATCCTCGCCGAGCAGATCTGCACACAAGTGATCCATAAACAGCATCCGGACCCCGACTCTACTGTTAAGATCGTCAACCCACGTAAGTCCCTGTCCTTAAATCATCACCCCCCCCCCCCCCCTTCAAACACACCTGAGGGTGTTTTTCTTTAAAATAAAAAATACACGCCATCTTAAATAAAGGACCCCACCCCCTGTGTTCTGCTGTGGCTCAGATGCGCCTTTGTTTTGCGGGATCCTTCCTCCGTTTCTCTTCCTACACTGGAACACATGCAAGTCAGTCAGTCAGTCCATTTTTTTGTTTTCAAAAAGACTCTGGCACCAGCTCAAGCGAACTTCTCTAACGTGACAAGGTCCGGCTGCAGTCCCACGCTGATTATGTGCAGCCACGGCCGGCCAGATCACTTTGTACGAGTGGCGGTCTGCCCCCCCCCCTCCCCTCCCCCAGCCCCTCCCTCACCTCTTCTTGATTTTAATCTGTGACAAAGTCTCAAAACGGCGTTCTGATTGCCATCTTTAGGAACGCCAGAGCCAATCAAACTGCACAGAGGAAATGCCGTTTCCCTCAAATTAACTTGGACAAACAAGACCGGGAGCGTTACGCCATGCCTCCGTCTTCTTGCCGGGGTAATTTTCTGGCAGTGAAGGTTCAGCAGCAACTCGTAATTTGCCCGACTTTAGTCGTAGGAACTACGACGTAGCTAAAAGGGGGGTGGGGGACGGTTAGCGCCGAAGTCTGAAGAGACGAGTGTAACCCAAACCCCAAGGAGCGCTGACGTTGTCTCTGTAATTCATCTACTAACTGGAACCAAAACTTCCACGGGGGCCCCGGCAATACCTTAAGCATTACTGTAAGATAGCCATCTACACGTGCAATTTTCTCTTCTCCCCGCCATTTTCCAGAGTTGGCATTGTGACAGAAAGATTTACAAGTCATGTCCAATCTAGTAACGACGAGCCTTTTTTTTTTCCGTTATATAAAAAAAATAAGGCCAACATTTTCAAAGCTTTTGCCGACATTGTGATATCTTAAATAGAACAAATAAACTACCCTAATTTAAGATGTATAAAGTTAGGACTTTTTCTGTGAATAATTCAATATTTTCTCTGAAACAAAACATTTTTTTTAATTTATTTCTGTTATATTGAGATTTAATATTGTAATATGATATAATATACTTTTAATGAGAAAATGTGACTTTATGCTCATGAATTTGAACATGAATTTTTCTCAACAGAAAAATGAAATTCAATGTTGTATTCCTGATGTTTTCCGTGATGAAAAATATACATTAAAAATAATAATTTTAAAAAAATATACAATTTTATTTCAGTACATTTCTTTTTTTGTCTAGAAAAATACTCATGCCCCCCCCCTTTCTAAAATCTTTAACAATATTCTAAAAACACTAATATATATTTTTTACTTCCAGAAATTCTGAAGGTCATAGCAGCCTTACTGAAGACCTCTACACTGTCACCAGAGAGCATGGAGGTGCGCAAGGTTTTCTTGTCGGACATGATCAAGCTGTTCAACAACAGCCGAGACAACCGCAGGTAACGCACACACATGCGCACACACGCTCACACACGCTCACACGATCCTGACGCCGTCGTGTGCCCCCCCCCCCCCCCCAGGAGCCTGCTGCAGTGCTCGGTGTGGCAAGAGTGGATGCTGTCGCTCTGCTTCATCAGCCCGCAAAACAGCGAGGAGCAGAAAGTCACCGAGATGGTGTACGCCGTCTTCCGCATTCTGCTCTACCACGCCATCAAGTACGAATGGGGTGGATGGCGCGTTTGGGTGGACACCCTGTCCATCACCCACGCCAAGGTCAGAGAGCTCATTATGGCACACGCACGCACACACACACACACACACACACACACACACACACACACACACACACACACACACACACACACACACACACACACACACACACACACACACACCACTGCAGGTCACACTCCTCTTTAATTATCTTTGTCATTATTTCCTACACCGACGAGGGTTTGTTTTCCTGTCCACAGTTTTCAAGACACGCCCATTCACTGTTGGCGGCAACATTAGCATCAGGCGGGCCCCCAAAATTAGCACACATTCTGTCCTAAGCGAAGCCGTCCCGTTAAAGTAGCACCAAAGCCAAAAAGGCAGTGCGACCAGTCAATCCGGCCTCTTTTATTTCCATATAGACCGGCTTTCCTTCACAGATGAAAATCAACCGCTGGCACTTCTCATTTGCAAAAAGCGCCGTTTAGCGCTTGAAGAAAGTCATTGTGGCTATCGCGTTACGTCCGTCTGTTCCAAAACGGCAAAGTAACCGTGGGACGGTGTGGAGTTGTGGTCTGGGTGGATAGGGGGGGGCGGGGGGTTAAAAGCCTCAGCAGAGTGAAGGGTGAGTTAAAGATGTGCTTGTGATGTGAGAGGCACCCACTTGACACAGTGTGGGTGCAGGGATTGTTGGTTGTCTGAAGGGGGCGCAAGTAGGCTATGTGCGTGTGTGTGTGTGTGTGAGCTTTCAAAGGGCCTTGGAATCAAAATAAAATGTGTGTATGATGGAATGCATGCACAAGGGACTGGTGTCTTACATCAATGTAACTTATAATATAGCTAAGATTTGAATTATTTGATTCAGCGACTGTAAAAAGATAGTCACGGTGACTTTTATTTTTTTTCAAATATATATCCTCTTAAAATGTATATTTTTTCAGATATACACCATCTTGGCTACATTATATTTAAAGTATGTATTAATTTAATTCAGATATTAGGAATTAAATGTAGTATGCCTTTTTACTTGATACATTTTAGATACAATATAATGATTAAAATAGTCTTGTACTTTTTACAATAATGTATTTATTATGTTTCTTCCCCAAAATTCAGTGATTCTTTTTTTTCCCCCCCAATATATATTTTACTTTAGGTCAGGTCAGGACTATATTATCTTTCAAGAAATTCTATTCTATTTGATCTAATTCCACTTAATAAATTGATAGAAAATTATTGTACATAACAATATATAGTTTTGGAAATTTGGTATTTTTAAAATACATTTTTTCAGTATTTTTTTATAGTTGTAAAGATATAGTTCTAATATAGCAAACACTTTCAATCCTATTTAGCTGTATTAAATATTGTCACAACATTATCATATACCTTATTGGCTAAGAGAATTTCCCTTAACCCTTCCTTTTCTTTTTCCACAAAGCTTAATGCTATGTGTTGGTTTTTTTTTTGTGTCGCCCTATCTATAGCTTTTGTGAGATTCCAGCCCCACAAACACACACTTCCAAGTGCTGTGATTCGCCACAAAAGATACATGCATGCGCTATAAAAAAAGCTAAAGAAACTCAATTGCAATTTTATTGTCCCGTTTGATAGATTTCCTGCCACCTTTGTAGCGCCTGAGCTGTTTGTCACTGTTGCTCTCTCCTCCCACTGCTGCAGGGCTGCGTCTGCGTGTGTGTGTGTGTGTGTCTTTGAAAACGAGTCGCTAGGCGCACGTCCTCGCCTTTTCCCTCTCGAAGAAGCCCTTCTCCTCTCCAAGCCCATTGAATATTCATCCGAGTGGCGCGGCGCGGCGCCCGCCGGAGGAACGAGAGCTCATAAATACGAGCCATCCTCCCGAGAGCGTACGCGCCTTGGCAAATATGTTCCCACTTCATGATTTCGTTTCTTTAGCGTCAAAAGCGCTACAAATTGGAGGCAACCCCGTCCCGAGGTGTGTTTACCACGAGCCTCTTTTGTTTGTCTGCCGCATATTTGTCTCGATTTTTATATCACTCGACATCAGAGACCCGATTATCAGACGTGTTGAAACGAGTCAGATGCTTTGTATGATTTTAATATGACTTTTGGGCCATTTTCATTTGGTTACCCCTCGTCCATCTCCCAAATCACCCTGACAACCTCCCGTTGACTGTAGAAGTTCATTTTTTGGTGTTTTTTTTTTTTTTTTTTGGACGATGTATCACAAAACCAGCCGGCATCTGTCAAATTACCGCTGCGGTACTTGAAGGGATTGATTTTGGTGGAGGAGTTGCATCTGGTTAATTGGATCACAGCCACGCTGGAGGAAAGTCGCTTTGTGCTTTTGTTACGTTTATTGACCAAGCACACTCGAGTCGTCACTAGCAGGTTCGGGTTCGGACTTTTTCGTGATCGTATTGGACCGCGTTTCCCCGGTTTGGCCCCGCCTCCTTTGTCTGGTTACAATTTTGAAAAGCAACCACCCCGACAGCATATTTGTGTACTGATGTGATGTCCCACTCGGCCCGACCGCACCATTTCCACGGCAACTGGAATGCAGCCTATTAATTGCCAGACCTGCCTAACATCCAATTAAGGCCAAACTAATGGCGTGGCGGCTCTGAAGTCCGGGAGAAAATGACGGGGGGGGGTGGAGCAGCAGCAACAACAACAACAACTGCTGCTGCACTCTGGAGGCAGCTATGGATTAGCAGTCACTGCTTCCCACTCCAGAAGATTAATGAGCAAGCTTGTAGCGGGCTAATTTAGAACAATAACGCCTAATTAATTACAAACAATCAGCCTCGCTTTCTTCCCAGCTTCACTTTCTTCTCATTCCAATTACTCACCTTCCTTCTCTCCCCTCTGTTTCCGCTTTTAGTAATTTTTTTGTTTTTTAGCCCCCCCCCCGACCCTCTCGCCTTCCCTGCTGTTCAAATAGCCCCAGGTAAAAAAAAAAAAAAAAAAAAAAAAGCTGGAAAGTGGGTCTAATTTCACTCAAGCCCCCCCCCCCCCCCCCCCAACCCATTTCCACCATCTTTGACTTTCTGTCCTGCCGCCCCAGTGATTAATGCGAGGTCTTGTATTAGGCGTGGGGGGATTTGCCAATGCCGGACACGCGCTCGGCATCTGCCGCTAATCTATGAGCGCTTACAAGTACGGCCTCAGCACCGAGCGTTGCGGTTATGGACGAGCAGTCTGCTCCATCCAGGGCTATCTGATGCTAGCCAGACTGATCGGGGTTAATCGCTCTTAAGTAGCTGCGCGTACAAGAGACAGGAGGCTTTTGAACATGGCGCAGTTAGCCTCAAATGCTATCTAATCAATACTGGAATGCTACTCGGTGGAGTGATGCTTCCTGAAATTCATTTGGTCACCATTCTTAGTGTCAATCCCAAAGAAAAGAAGGAAAATATAACAAAATAATGTGAATCAAATCAAATGTGTCTTTACAGGTGACCTACGAACAGCACAAGGAGCACCTGTCCCGCATGTTCCGCCAGTACAAGCGTCAGGAATCCGCCGGGTCTCTCGGCACAATCCGAACCGTCTCCGGAGTCAGCCAGATGGCAGAGAGCGCCGACTCTACCAACGGCCCCCCCTCTACTGTCATCGAGCTCACAGTGGACCAACCCTCGGTTGACTCATCCGACCCACCGGAGGCGTCTGTTATCGCGTCCGAAGTGGCGGAGGATGAACAGACGCTGTCTCAAGAGGCTTCCAAAGAAGATGCTGGGACTCCAACCAATAACTTAGAAGAACAGGATGGGAAAGCAGACCAACAGGAACCAGCAATTGAGCTCGAGAAGGCAGATCATCTCCCAGAAGCACCTCAGGGTGAAGATTCTGTCGCGGTTGAGGGACAAGTTGCTAAAGATGAAGACTCGAAGGGTGAAGGAACTGTCAAAGATGATCCCGAGAATGAGCAGGCATCTCCGGAACCTTCGCCCCCTCTGGACAACAGCTCGTCGGGTGGTACCTCGGTCCCCAACGAAGACTCAGTGGACGTTTCTTCGGTCAGCGATCCCATCGATGACAGCCAGGAGTCGTCGTACGACGGCCGTGACGCGAAGCCGGAAGTTGGTGAAATGCAGGAAGCCGCTTTAGAAGAAAACAATGAAGAAATCCGACTTGACGTGGTACCGGAGAGCTCAGAGACTTCGCAAGCACCCGAGAGCCTCGAAGCACACGATAAGGATGCGACAAAGCCATCAGAGGTGGAAACCACTTCTGTGGAGCAGCAGGCCACAGCGCCCTCTACAGGGCAGGAGTCAGAGTCAGCCACCGGTCAAGATAGAAGCGCTTCCGAGGAGCAATCCCCTTCGAGTGGCACAGTCGCAAGCACTGCCGGCCAGAAGATCAAAGAAATCAAAATAGCTCGTTTGGATGTGGCTAATGTAGCGTTAGACACCGAGAGACTGGAACTGAGGGAGGCACACTCAACAGTATGGATTATAGATTTTTGGGGAATAAATGTTCCGGTGCGATCGCCCGGTTTAATTTCACACTTGTATCTACAGGAGACGAGCCAAACGGCGACAACGGCCGGCGGTTCCTCCTCGTCCCAGCCGAAAGAAAGCGAAAACTCGGTGCCGCGTTCCCCCATGTTCCGCATCCCGGAGTTCCGCTGGTCCCACATGCACCAGCGCCTCCTCACAGACCTGCTCTTCGCCATTGAGACAGACGTGCAAACCTGGAGGAGGTAAGCCAGCTTTCTCTTGATAGGAACTTGAAACTCTACTCCAGGAGTGAACCCTAATTTGAAAACCTGAAGTCGTAACTTGTCTAAAACTGGAACGCGGTGTCTTTTTCCGTCCGTTCAGCCACTCCACCAAGACGGTCCTGGACTTTGTGAACAGCAGCGACAACGTGGTGTTTGTGCACAACAGCGTGCACCTCATCTCGCAGGTGGTGGACAACCTGGTCATGGCGTGCGGCGGCATCCTACCTCTCCTGTCCGCCGCCACCTCCTCTTCGGCAAGTCACGAGAACCGTCATCCATCTGCATTGACCTTTTGCCAGTCGCGTTAGCCCGCCGTTAGCCGCTTCCCTAACGTCGTTAGCTTGTCTCGTCCGACCTCCCTTTTACGGCTTGCCGTGCTTCCGTGTCTCGGGCATTCAGATTTATCGTTTCTAACTACATTTACAACAATGTCGGCATTTTTTTGCAAACACATTGGAGTCTCCATCTCCCGCCTTCACGTCTGCGATGTCTGTCGCTCTTCCAGCACGAGCTGGAGAACATCGAGCCTTCTCAAGGCCTGACGCTGGACTCCTCGGTGGCCTTCCTGCAGCGCCTCGTCAACCTCATGGACATTCTGGTCTTCGCCAGCTCGCTCAATTTCGCCGAGATCGAGTCGGAGAAGAACATGTCGTCGGGCGGCATCCTGCGACAGTGCCTCCGCCTCGGTAGTGTCACTTTCTCATTTTTTTCTCCTTTGAAGCATTGGCTTTGTGTGTCTTCTCTCCGCTCGCCATCCCTTATCTTGTTATTATAACCCCCCCCCCACCGCATGGCAATGGTCGTAAAATGGTCGCTATCGTGATGTAGTGATTTGGCCGTAATGGCCTCGCCTGTGCCGCTGCGTAGAGTGAAAAAGCCAAACCGCCCTCGGGCCATTTTCATACTTTTTATATTCCGGGCTGTTAAATATCGAACCCTAACCTCGTCTTGAACCCGAATTTGAAAACCCTTCCTTACCAAACGTTAGGTCCACACCCTCAGTTGAAACCGTAACTCCAATTGAAAACCCAAATTGCAATCAAAGCGTCTCCCGACAAAAGCAACAAGACGCACACGGTCGCATTTGTTATAAAATGAAAATTTGATGAGGTATGCGCTTCCCATTGAAGGCGCCTAATCCGATTTGGGCAGAGCGTAACAAGGTTTTAGCGTCTAGCGGTCCTCCTCCCCCGCCTCCCCTACGTCTCCCTTTTTTTTTTTTTTTTTTTTTTTTTTTTTTTTTTTACAAATGGCCGTATGAGAGAGTGGTCCTAATGGAAAAAGCCAGGCCATTTCCAGACGGAATAATTCCCTCCTTGGCTTTCCAAATGGCCGAGATTTGTCAGTTGTCAAGCAGCGGCGGTGAATGGGGGGTTGCGGATTACAATAGATGACACGAGATGACACGAGATTACAAGTGCGCCAAGCGAAGTAGCAAGACGTTATTTGCCGCAAAGGAGGGGAAAGCGTTTCTCGCTGCCGACTCGGCGCGCAAGTCGGGAAGCGTGTGAGCGTGATTACTTTGGTGATTCAAGAGCGCACCTTGCACCGCGTGACCTTGGAGCAGACACGCTGAACCGGGCTGACATCGCTGCCACCACCTTGTCACACACACACACACACACATGTTCATTTTCCTGTCGTCCTGAGTCTCATTTTGTATACAATACATTATTATTATTGTGTGAAGGCGATGGCCTTCACACATATGTTATTCTACTCCATTCACTTTATTATTATTATTATTGTGTGAAGGCGAAGGCCTTCACACATATGTTATTCTACTCCATTCACTTTATTGTGTGAAGGCGATGGCCTTCACACATATGTTATTCTACTCCATTCACTTTATTATTATTGTGTGAAGGCGAAGGCCTTCACACATATGTTATTCTACTCCATTCACTTTATTATTATTATTATTGTGTGAAGGCGAAGGCCTTCACACATATGTTATTCTACTCCATTCACTTTATTATTATTATTATTATTATTCTTCTTCTTCTATTTTATTCTCCGCGATTTCTGTCCTTCTACTTCTTCCACACAATTCAACCCATTCACTCCATTCCACTTTTCACTCATTCCAACTATTCCCGAGATGAGCGCTTCCATTTTTGGTATTCCGAAAATTCTCCGATTCCGCAAAATTCCCAAATTCCCGACAAATTTTTCCCCATTCATTCTCAATGGCACATTCAACGTTTCACATTCACGTCATTCCAGTTTCAAATTCACGTCATTCAGCACATTCACATCACATTGGGAAAGATTCTCAACATTCCCCAAATTCCCACTTCCCCAAAATTCCGCCAAATTCCCAAAAAATTCCCCAAAATTCCGTTTTTCACCTCTAAATTCCACGTTTTTCAACCCATTCAACCCATTCCAGTTTTCAACTCTTCATATTCTTCCACGCAATTCCCCAAATTCCCACTTCCCAAAAATTCTGCATTTTCAAATTTGAAATTCCACCAAATTCCACCAAATTCCCCAAAATTCCGTTTTTCACCTCTAGTTTCCACATTATTCAACCGATTCAACCCATTCCAGCTTTCAACTCTTCATATTCTTCCACGCTATTCCCCAAATTCCCACTTCCCAAAAATTCCGCGTTTTCAAATTTGAAATTCCACCAAATTCCACCAAATTCCACCAAATTCCCCAAAATTCCGTTTTTCACCTCAAAATTCTACGTTTCTCGAGAAATTCAACTCATTCCAAAATCATTCCACAGTATTCCCCCCAAAAAAAATTCAGCTTTTCGCCTTCACACGCAATTTCTCCAGAAATTGCAAATTCTAGTTATTATTATTATTATTCTATTTTATTCTCCGCGATTTCTGTCCTTCTACTTCTTCCACACAATTCAACCCATTCACTCCATTCCACTTTTCACTCATTCCAACTATTCCCGAGATGAGCGCTTCCATTTTTGGTATTCCGAAAATTCTCCGATTCCGCAAAATTCCCAAATTCCCGACAAATTTTTCCCCATTCATTCTCAATGGCACATTCAACGTTTCACATTCACGTCATTCCAGTTTGAAATTCACGTCATTCCAGTTTCAAATTCACGTCATTCAGCACATTCACATCACATTGGGAAAGATTCTCAACATTCCCCAAATTCCCACTTCCCAAAAATTCCGCAAAATTCCACCAAATTCCCCAAAATTCAGTTTTTCACCTCTAAATTCCACGTTTTTCAACCGATTCAACCCATTCCAGTTTTCAACTCTTCATATTCTTCCACGCTATTCCCCAAATTCCCACTTCCCAAAAATTCCGCATTTTCAAATTTGAAATTCCACCAAATTCCACTAAATTCCCCAAAATTCCGTTATTCACCTCTAAATTCCACGTTTTTCAACCGATTCAACCCATTCCAGTTTTCAACTCTTCATATTCTTCCACGCTATTCCCCAAATTCCCACTTCCCAAAAATTCCGCATTTTCAAATTTGAAATTCCACCAAATTCCACCAAATTCCACTAAATTCCCCAAAATTCCGTTATTCACCTTTAAATTCCACGTTTTTCAACCGATTCAACCCATTCCAGTTTTCAACTCTTCATATTCTTCCACGCTATTCCCCAAATTCCCACTTCCCAAAAATTCCGCATTTTCAAATTTGAAATTCCACCAAATTCCACCAAATTCCCCAAAATTCCGTTTTTCACCTCTAAATTCCACGTTTTTCAACCCATTCAACCCATTCCAGTTTTCAACTCTTCATATTCTTCCACGCTATTCCCCAAATTCCCACTTCCCAAAAATTCCGCATTTTCAAATTTGAAATTCCACCAAATTCCACCAAATTCCACTAAATTCCACCAAATTCACCCAAATTCCGTTTTTCACCTCTAAATTCCACGTTTTTCAACGGATTCAACCCATTCCAACTTTATTCACCTCATGCTTCCCATATTCACCCCCTTGACCCCCACTTCCACTATGTGGCGGCCATCTTGGATTGACCCTAAAGTGACCCCAATGAGCCCTGATTGGACCGGAAGTGACCCCAGGGACCCCGTAAGTGACCCCAAATAGACCGGAAGTGACCCCCAATGAACCGGAAGTGACCTCAGGCAAACCGGAAGTGACCCTAAATAGACCGGAAGTGACCTCAGGCAAACCGGAAGTGACCCCAGGTAAACCGGAAGTGACCCAAATAAACAGGAAGTGACCTCAGGTAAACCGGAAGTGACCCAAATAAACCGGAAATGACCAAAATAAAACCAGAAGTGACCCAAAAAATATTCAGCTTCTTCGCCTTCACACGCAATTTCTCCAGAAATTGCAAATTCTAGTTATTATTATTATTATTCTATTTTATTCTCCGCGATTTCTGTCCTTCTACTTCTTCCACACAATTCAACCCATTCACTCCATTCCACTTTTCACTCATTCCAACTATTCCCGAGATGAGCGCTTCCATTTTTGGTATTCCGAAAATTCTCCGATTCCGCAAAATTCCCAAATTCCCGACAAATTTTTCCCCATTCATTCTCAATGGCACATTCAACGTTTCACATTCACGTCATTCCAGTTTCAAATTCACGTCATTCAGCACATTCACATCACATTGGGAAAGATTCTCAACATTCCCCAAATTCCCACTTCCCCAAAATTCCGCCAAATTCCCAAAAAATTCCCCAAAATTCCGTTTTTCACCTCTAAATTCCACGTTTTTCAACCCATTCAACCCATTCCAGTTTTCAACTCTTCATATTCTTCCACGCAATTCCCCAAATTCCCACTTCCCAAAAATTCTGCATTTTCAAATTTGAAATTCCACCAAATTCCACCAAATTCCCCAAAATTCCGTTTTTCACCTCTAGTTTCCACATTATTCAACCGATTCAACCCATTCCAGCTTTCAACTCTTCATATTCTTCCACGCTATTCCCCAAATTCCCACTTCCCAAAAATTCCGCGTTTTCAAATTTGAAATTCCACCAAATTCCACCAAATTCCACCAAATTCCACCAAATTCCCCAAAATTCCATTATTCACCTCTAAATTCCACGTTTTTCAACCGATTCAACCCATTCCAGTTTTCAACTCTTCATATTCTTCCACGCTATTCCCCAAATTCCCACTTCCCAAAAATTCCACATTTTCAAATTTGAAATTCCACCAAATTCCCCAAAATTCCGTTTTTCACCTCTAGTTTCCACATTATTCAACCGATTCAACCCATTCCAGCTTTCAACTCTTCATATTCTTCCACGCTATTCCCCAAATTCCCACTTCCCAAAAATTCCGCATTTTCAAATTTGAAATTCCACCAAATTCCACTAAATTCCCCAAAATTCCGTTATTCACCTCTAAATTCCACGTTTTTCAACCGATTCAACCCATTCCAGTTTTCAACTCTTCATATTCTTCCACGCTATTCCCCAAATTCCCACTTCCCAAAAATTCCGCATTTTCAAATTTGAAATTCCACCAAATTCCACCAAATTCCACTAAATTCCACCAAATTCACCCAAATTCCGTTTTTCACCTCTAAATTCCACATTTTTCAACGGATTCAACCCATTCCAACTTTATTCACCTCATGCTTCCCATATTCACCCCCTTGACCCCCACTTCCACTATGTGGCGGCCATCTTGGATTGACCCTAAAGTGACCCCAATGAGCCCTGATTGGAACGGAAGTGACCCCAGGGACCCCGTAAGTGACCCCAAATAGACCGGAAGTGACCCCCAATGAACCGGAAGTGACCTCAGGCAAACCGGAAGTGACCTCAGGCAAACCGGAAGTGACCCTAAATAAACCGGAAGTGACCTCAGGCAAACCGGAAGTGACCCCAGGTAAACCGGAAGTGACCCAAATAAACAGGAAGTGACCTCAGGTAAACCGGAAGTGACCCAAATAAACCGGAAATGACCAAAATAAAACCAGAAGTGACCCAAAAAATATTCAGCTTCTTCGCCTTCACACGCAATTTCTCCAGAAATTGCAAATTCTAGTTATTATTATTATTGTGTGAAGGCGAAGGCCTTCACACATATGTTATTCTACTCCATTCACTTTATTATTATTATTATTATTATTCTTCTTCTTCTATTTTATTCTCCGCGATTTCTGTCCTTCTACTTCTTCCACACAATTCAACCCATTCACTCCATTCCACTTTTCACTCATTCCAACTATTCCCGAGATGAGCGCTTCCATTTTTGGTATTCCGAAAATTCTCAGATTCCGCAAAATTCCCAAATTCCCGACAAATTTTTCCCCATTCATTCTCAATGGCACATTCAACGTTTCACATTCACGTCATTCCAGTTTCAAATTCACGTCATTCAGCACATTCACATCACATTGGGAAAGATTCTCAACATTCCCCAAATTCCCACTTCCCCAAAATTCCGCCAAATTCCCAAAAAATTCCCCAAAATTCCGTTTTTCACCTCTAAATTCCACGTTTTTCAACCCATTCAACCCATTCCAGTTTTCAACTCTTCATATTCTTCCACGCAATTCCCCAAATTCCCACTTCCCAAAAATTCTGCATTTTCAAATTTGAAATTCCACCAAATTCCACCAAATTCCCCAAAATTCCGTTTTTCACCTCTAGTTTCCACATTATTCAACCGATTCAACCCATTCCAGCTTTCAACTCTTCATATTCTTCCACGCTATTCCCCAAATTCCCACTTCCCAAAAATTCCGCGTTTTCAAATTTGAAATTCCACCAAATTCCACCAAATTCCACCAAATTCCCCAAAATTCCGTTTTTCACCTCAAAATTCTACGTTTCTCGAGAAATTCAACTCATTCCAAAATCATTCCACAGTATTCCCCAAAAAAAAAATTCAGCTTTTCGCCTTCACACGCAATTTCTCCAGAAATTGCAAATTCTAGTTATTATTCTTCTTCTTCTATTTTATTCTCCGCGATTTCTGTCCTTCTACTTCTTCCACACAATTCAACCCATTCACTCCATTCCACTTTTCACTCATTCCAACTATTCCCGAGATGAGCGCTTCCATTTTTGGTATTCCGAAAATTCTCCGATTCCGCAAAATTCCCAAATTCCCGACAAATTTTTCCCCATTCATTCTCAATGGCACATTCAACGTTTCACATTCACGTCATTCCAGTTTCAAATTCACGTCATTCCAGTTTCAAATTCACGTCATTCAGCACATTCACATCACATTGGGAAAGATTCTCAACATTCCCCAAATTCCCACTTCCCAAAAATTCCGCAAAATTCCACCAAATTCCCCAAAATTCAGTTTTTCACCTCTAAATTCCACGTTTTTCAACCGATTCAACCCATTCCAGTTTTCAACTCTTCATATTCTTCCACGCTATTCCCCAAATTCCCACTTCCCAAAAATTCCGTATTTTCAAATTTGAAATTCCACCAAATTCCACTAAATTCCCCAAAATTCCGTTATTCACCTCTAAATTCCACGTTTTTCAACCGATTCAACCCATTCCAGTTTTCAACTCTTCATATTCTTCCACGCTATTCCCCAAATTCCCACTTCCCAAAAATTCCGCATTTTCAAATTTGAAATTCCACCAAATTCCACCAAATTCCACTAAATTCCCCAAAATTCCGTTATTCACCTCTAAATTCCACGTTTTTCAACCCATTCAACCCATTCCAGCTTTCAACTCTTCATATTCTTCCACGCTATTCCCCAAATTCCCACTTCCCAAAAATTCCGCATTTTCAAATTTGAAATTCCACCAAATTCCACCAAATTCACCCAAATTCCGTTTTTCACCTCTAAATTCCACGTTTTTCAACGGATTCAACCCATTCCAACTTTATTCACCTTATGCTTCCCATATTCACCCCCTTGACCCCCACTTCCACTATGTGGCGGCCATCTTGGATTGACCCTAAAGTGACCCCAATGAGCCCTGATTGGACCGGAAGTGACCCCAGGGACCCCGTAAGTGACCCCAAATAGACCGGAAGTGACCCCCAATGAACCGGAAGTGACCTCAGGCAAACCGGAAGTGACCTCAGGCAAACCGGAAGTGACCCTAAATAAACCGGAAGTGACCTCAGGCAAACCGGAAGTGACCCCAGGTAAACCGGAAGTGACCCAAATAAACAGGAAGTGACCTCAGGTAAACCGGAAGTGACCCAAATAAACCGGAAATGACCAAAATAAAACCAGAAGTGACCCAAAAAATATTCAGCTTCTTCGCCTTCACACGCAATTTCTCCAGAAATTGCAAATTCTAGTTATTATTATTATTCTATTTTATTCTCCGCGATTTCTGTCCTTCTTCTTCTTCCACACAATTCAACCCATTCACTCCATTCCACTTTTCACTCATTCCAACTATTCCCGAGATGAGCGCTTCCATTTTTGGTATTCCGAAAATTCTCCGATTCCGCAAAATTCCCAAATTCCCGACAAATTTTTCCCCATTCATTCTCAATGGCACATTCAACGTTTCACATTCACGTCATTCCAGTTTCACATTCACGTCATTCCAGTTTCAAATTCACGTCATTCAGCACATTCACATCACATTGGGAAAGATTCTCAACATTCCCCAAATTCCCACTTCCCAAAAATTCCGCCAAATTCCCCAAAATTCCCCAAAATTCCGTTTTTCACCTCTAAATTCCACGTTTTTCAACCGATTCAACCCATTCCAGTTTTCAACTCTTCATATTCTTCCACGCTATTCCCCAAATTCCCACTTCCCAAAAATTCCGCATTTTCAAATTTGAAATTCCACCAAATTCGACCAAATTCCACTAAATTCCCCAAAATTCCGTTATTCACCTCTTAATTCCACGTTTTTCAACCGATTCAACCCATTCCAGTTTTCAACTCTTCATATTCTTCCACGCTATTCCCCAAATTCCCACTTCCCAAAAATTCCGCATTTTCAAATTTGAAATTCCACCAAATTCCACCAAATTCCCCAAAATTCCGTTTTTCACCTCTAAATTCCACGTTTTTCAACCCATTCAACCCATTCCAGCTTTCAACTCTTCATATTCTTCCACGCTATTCCCCAAATTCCCACTTCCCAAAAATTCCGCATTTTCAAATTTGAAATTCCACCAAATTCCACCAAATTCCACCAAATTCCACCAAATTCCACTAAATTCCACCAAATTCACCCAAATTCCGTTTTTCACCTCTAAATTCCACGTTTTTCAACGGATTCAACCCATTCCAACTTTATTCACCTCATGCTTCCCATATTCACCCCCTTGACCCCCACTTCCACTATGTGGCGGCCATCTTGGATTGACCCTAGTGACCCCAATGAGCCCTGATTGGACCGGAAGTGACCCCAGGGACCCCGGAAGTGACCCCAAATAGACCGGAAGTGACCCCCAATGAACCGGAAGTGACCTCAGGCAAACCGGAAGTGACCTCAGGCAAACCGGAAGTGACCCTAAATAAACCGGAAGTGACCTCAGGCAAACCGGAAGTGACCCCAGGTAAACCGGAAGTGACCCAAATAAACAGGAAGTGACCTCAGGTAAACCGGAAGTGACCCAAATAAACCGGAAATGACCAAAATAAAACCAGAAGTGACCCAAAAAATATTCAGCTTCTTCGCCTTCACACGCAATTTCTCCAGAAATTGCAAATTCTAGTTATTATTATTATTATTCTATTTTATTCTCCGCGATTTCTGTCCTTCTACTTCTTCCACACAATTCAACCCATTCACTCCATTCCACTTTTCACTCATTCCAACTATTCCCGAGATGAGCGCTTCCATTTTTGGTATTCCGAAAATTCTCCGATTCCGCAAAATTCCCAAATTCCCGACAAATTTTTCCCCATTCATTCTCAATGGCACATTCAACGTTTCACATTCACGTCATTCCAGTTTCAAATTCACGTCATTCCAGTTTCAAATTCACGTCATTCAGCACATTCACATCACATTGGGAAAGATTCTCAACATTCCCCAAATTCCCACTTCCCAAAAATTCCGCAAAATTCCACCAAATTCCCCAAAATTCAGTTTTTCACCTCTAAATTCCACGTTTTTCAACCGATTCAACCCATTCCAGTTTTCAACTCTTCATATTCTTCCACGCTATTCCCCAAATTCCCACTTCCCAAAAATTCCGCATTTTCAAATTTGAAATTCCACCAAATTCCACTAAATTCCCCAAAATTCCGTTATTCACCTCTAAATTCCACGTTTTTCAACCGATTCAACCCATTCCAGTTTTCAACTCTTCATATTCTTCCACGCTATTCCCCAAATTCCCACTTCCCAAAAATTCCGCATTTTCAAATTTGAAATTCCACCAAATTCCACCAAATTCCACTAAATTCCCCAAAATTCCGTTATTCACCTTTAAATTCCACGTTTTTCAACCGATTCAACCCATTCCAGTTTTCAACTCTTCATATTCTTCCACGCTATTCCCCAAATTCCCACTTCCCAAAAATTCCGCATTTTCAAATTTGAAATTCCACCAAATTCCACCAAATTCCCCAAAATTCCGTTTTTCACCTCTAGTTTCCACATTATTCAACCGATTCAACCCATTCCAGCTTTCAACTCTTCATATTCTTCCACGCTATTCCCCAAATTCCCACTTCCCAAAAATTCCGCGTTTTCAAATTTGAAATTCCACCAAATTCCACTAAATTCCACCAAATTCCCCAAAATTCCGTTTTTCACCTCAAAATTCTACGTTTCTCGAGAAATTCAACTCATTCCAAAATCATTCCACAGTATTCCCCAAAAAAAAAATTCAGCTTTTCGCCTTCACACGCAATTTCTCCAGAAATTGCAAATTCTAGTTTTTAATAGCATCCCTCTTTCTCCTCTTTGCAGTTTGCGCAATGGCGGTGAGAAACTGCCTGGAGTGTCAGCAGGCGCAATCGAAATTCAGCAAAGAAGCAAACGCCGCCATTCCCGGCAAATCTGCGTCCGCACAGGCAAGTCCAACCTAGGGTGTCCTTTTTTTTTTTTTTTCACCCTTGTGGTAACTTCCAGACCAGATTAAAGCTCTGCCCTTCCCTCCCGACTGACCACCCACTGACCGACCGACCGCCAGGCGTTATTGCATTAGCTTGCGGCTTATTGTATTATCCCCCCCCCCCCCAACTTCGTCATTGTTGTTTTGTTGATCTGATCGGGCGACTTCCAGTAAAAGTCACGCCACTCTTTCCCTGAACCGCCGCCGCCGTGTGTGTGTTAAACCTCATCTATAATGCAGCCCGCTCTATACAAAAGCCATTACGTTAAGGACGCCGCCGTCCCGCCGGGGGAAACCCGAGCCCCCCCCTGACTCTTTTACGTCTTGTCGAACAAATCAAATGTCTCTTTGATTGGCACAGAGTCCCGTGGATGCCGTGTCAGGCGGGATGTCTCCCGTACGGGATTTTGAGAGGCTACTGCAGGACATGGACATCAACCGCCTCAGGGCCGTCGTCTTCCGTGATATCGTGAGTTGTGAAAAGCACGCACACGCATGGTCGGGTTAAACCATTCGATGAAAAAAAAAAATGTGTCCTTGATAGGGTTGAAATGAATACAAGTCAACGCAGATGTCGTTTAGTATGTTTGGTTTTGTTCCAGGAGGACAGTAAGCAAGCTCAGTTCTTGGCTCTGGCCGTGGTCTACTTCATCTCCGTGCTCATGGTGTCCAAGTACCGAGACATTTTGGAGCCTCATAAGGACAACAAGCATCCCCAGCGAACGCAGTCGGCCCGCAGCACAGGTATAGAAGGTCCCGTTTGAAATGATGACTGACCCTCACTTGAAACCTTGAAAGATTATTATTTTTTTTAATTACTGGAATTTTTAATCAGCACGTTCACCTTCTGTATAGACAGCAGCGCGCTGTCCGCCGGGCCCGAGTCGGAAAACGGCGTATCCCTCCGCCGCTACGACTCCGGCATCGGCGACGATCACGCCTCCGTCGCCGCAGCCGGCGAGGCCGACGCGTCCTCCGGCAGCACGGCTCACGGCCCCGACGCCGTCTCGGAGGCCCTGTCCACGCTGTCCTCCGAGGTCAGACCCGTCGATGCCAAGGGCAAGAACGTGAAGGACATCCTGCGCAGCCTGGTCAGCGCCCCGGCCGATGACATCATGGTGGACGCCGGACTGCTGCCACCCGCTTTTCTGGGAAGCGTGGCGGGCGTGGGCGACGTTCCCAGGGATTCCCTGCAGATTCGATCTTTTGACAGGTGAGCGCAACTCTTGACACGAACATATAAATACATTTGACAGCGTTCTAATTTATAAAACACATTTCCAGCCCCTTTAACTCATTCAAAGATAAAATGGATGTTTGACATTTATATTCGTCAATGGAACTCAATGAGACTTATATATTTTTTCAAACAAATTAACACTCGTCAGCTTTTGTTCTTGTGTGTTTGATGGAGCTGTCAGTGGTTTTGAATGTTAAAATCCCATGCCAAAGTGGTCATAAAATGGACGTACCGAGATTTTACCCGTGGGCGGTGATATATGTCAAATACTGCTTTTTCACTTTTCTCCTGCGTGTTGGTGGGCGAACAAACGCTGGTTTCCCCCCGGTGACTCCATATGGTGATTCCTTTTCAAACTTGACAGTTTCATATCTGACAAAAGCTGCTGACCTTGAAAACATCTCAGCGCCGTACCTCCGGAGGATCCAGAGGAACGTTTTGTAACACAATCCCCTTTGAACCGAGGGATCGTGACTCCGTCCGCTATAAATGCTCGGTACGCTCATGTGGTGAATCCGCAGACAGGCCCAGGTGAGAAGGATGCTTTCTCAAGTCTGTTTTACATTTGGACTTTAAGAGACGGCAGGGGGGGGGGGGGGGGATCAACAAAGTCGAGGTTCTCACAATTTGAAGAAAACACCTCCTCCCCGTCGGTCAGCGAGTCCAACCCCCCGACGATGGGAATTCCGCAGCATCTCGGCGATGACGGCGTGTGTCTTTATCTGAGGAATGCTTTGTCAGGTCTGCGGGTGCTTCTCATATCAGGGGGATTAGACTGGCTCCTGCCCGCTGAGCACGCCGGCCGCTTTTACGGGGAAGGAGCGCTGGAAATCATAGAGCAACAGCTCGGGGAGTCTCCTCCCGCAAGGCACGCAAAGGCCCCAGTTCACAGCCAGACACCTTTTTTCCACCAGGGCCTGCCTGCAAGAGGCTTTAACGTAAACACTCACCATGGGGCAGATGAAGCTCGCCACTTGATAAAATGAAAATGAATAGTGGTACCAGGCTAACGTAACTAGTATGATTTTTTTTTTTCCCCCGCCCCAATCGTTGAAGTATTATTAATCTGTAACTAATTCCAAAATGAGGGCACTCATAAGTTTTTTTAAATTTGTGGTACGGGTAATGAGAATCTGAAAGTTGTAGATTTGTAGAAGTAGTTAATCACCTCCCGCGTCCATCACTTCAGGCATCTACAAGCAAACCACGACAACGAGACCAGTTGACATTCTACACGGACGCGTTTGCCAAAACACGACACCTCTCGTCCAGTCCAGACGCTTGGATTTACGAGAGTGACATAAGGGAGGGGGGGGCAAAAAAATCCTGATAAAAACTGAATGTGGGTCAGAGGGTGAAGTATCCCCCCCCCCCTCCTCCTCGGTTGATTTATTTACTAGCACAGACCTGGTGGATTTCTCCCATCCATTTCTCAGCCGTGCCCCTGTTATGACAGGCAGTCTGCAAATATTTGCTGACACAAACCAGAACCAAACAGTGTCATTGTACAAGCCGCTGATTTAGATCAGCAGAATGTGCGAGCGTCGGACGGCGGGGATATACAACGTAGCGCGCTTGTTTGCATTCCTGACGTGCGTGTACAGAAGACTCGTGTCGGCGCTGAAGTGTTGTTAATGGAGCGCCCCGGGAGGAAGCTCGCTCTCGCCGTGTCAGAAACAAACAGCGGCCAGGAGAAGTTCTCAAAAACGGCCTTCAAAATGGCCGACCGTAAATGACAAACGTCACAAAATGGACGACTGGATATGATTGACACGGTGCAAAAACGAGGATAATCATGAAAACTTTCAGTAGCAAATCTTAAACTTTCTCTGTCTCTCTCTCTCTCTCACACACACACACACACACACACACACACACACACACACACACACACACACACACACACACACACACACACACACACACACACACACACACACACACACACACACACACACACACACACACACACACACACACACATTGTTGTGGTTAGTCGCCGTTGCTGATGTCTGATTAATCGTCCGGGGTGACCCACTCATGATAAGTGTGGCTAATGACCTGCTGAATAATTTAGCCGTTCCTTTACAAGCAGATGGAAGGCTCCACGCAAACACACTATTTACGCACTCGTGAGTTTGTGCGTACGTTTGCGGCGGCGCTCTTCTTCAGATCCCTGATAGGCACGTCCTGCGTTGTGGTTATCTAAACAGAAGCTAAAATTAGCTGATAAAGTTTCTCCGGCCCTGCTTCCAGTCCGCGAAACCCATTGATTTCAACTGTGCAATTTAAAGCTCCGCAAATGGCGCAAAATTGAATTTGGCGAAGAATGGAATCAAGTCACACCGAAGGACTGCGCTCGTGATCTTCTATACTTTCTACCTACTGTGCTCATCTGGCTGGCACATCAACTTTGTTCGCCTTTGGTCTCTTTCTGCTTTTACTGTACTTAAACATGCACGTTGCGTGTTTGACGGTACGTCTCGCAAGCGCGTGTCAGCAGCAGCAACAGCAGTCAGCGATTAGGCTCTGCTTCCCCTGTGTCAGCACGGATAAGCAGGGCCGGCCTCGCTTTGATACGGCCAGCGCTCTGTCAGAGCGCCGTGCTCCAGACCTGACGGCTTATCTGCAGCGCAGCGTAACGCTCGCCCTCCCCGGCCGGCTGCCTGTTTCCACCGCGCTGGCTCAAACCACATTACTTCACTCTCATCTGGAGGGGACACATTTGGGATACCCGGAAAAACAAAAACAAAAAAAACACATTGAAAGAAAAAGATGAACCAGTTCATGCCTTGAAATGTATTTTTCCCCCAAAATATAGAAGAGCATCAATCATGGAGAATTGATTAAGATTTTGCGTGTTCCTTGTAAATGCATCGTTTTGAATTCCAAACTTTTTGCGGCGCAGGAGTGTCGTCCTTGCTCCCAAGAAAGCCGGCGCGACATCTCCGGTGCCGACCGCCCCCGCCGTGTCCCCCGCCATGTCGCCCGCTGATGGGGTGGCTGTGGTTTCTTCTGGAGATGCATCACAGACCAGCAGCTCTGCAGACGGTCAGCAGAAACAAACACACACACACATGCACGACTCAAACTGAATTACTTGGCTCTGCAAGAAATCAATATTGATTCAACAATGCTACTCTTCCCTGTGCCTTGTGCAACATAACTTGCTTACGTAAAAGCCTCACTACACTCGCCAGTGAGACATTTAATCATATAAAACTCCAGCTCAGTGATTTTTTATTTTATTTATTTATTTCAAATTAAATTTAGAAAATATCTGCAAAATATATTCTCTCAAATATATTGCTTGAGTGCATAAAATAAAAACGTCCAATTCAATGTAGTGACAGAGGACACTGACGGGCACATTCATTTTTGTTTTCAATCAGCGATACTTCATCACACACGCACATCACTCCCGAGAATTTCTCCCTTCTCGGAGACTGGAAAAACAAGCAAGGAGTTTAATCCTCCTGGTGCATAATCTTATTTACGAGGCGCGAAGAGGCCCATTTACTGGCTGATCAATCAAATGTAGCCGGCGTAGCGCAACCTCCTGCCTTCCGACCTCCATGCGCAATGACGTCATAAAGCACCTTTGAGAGCAACGAGGCTAGTTTAGTTTCGTCGCGAGAAGTTCAGTTTCCGTGATTTACGAGTCGGCGCAATTTTTCCGCTAGCCGCTAGAACAGATTCCCTTTTAGCGCCGACGTCGCTGCGCCGCCGCTACAATCACAGCACGCGATCGGTACGACCCCGACAGCTTCACTTTGCTACCGCAAACCCGGCTTTAAATTCCATTTCTGTGATTTATGCCTATCCTATTTTCTTTTTCCAATAAATAACCCCATAGTAGCCAATGTGCCACTTAAAAATCAATCAAATCCCGATACTTTTCATTGAGATCACTTTCCAAATTGTGCAAGCCTATTTCTCGGCGCAGGGGGATGCGGGAGGGGGGAGGGGCGTGCTAAGCGAGTGACAGTGAAACATTACCGAGCCCTAAGTATGTCATTTAGAGGCCTCCGTCATGAAAAGCTCTGAATTGTAAATTGATAAGGAAGACGTATTGTGCCCGGAGTACATCATCCGCTATCTTAACCATAAAAATGATACTTGTACCCCCACTTGCCCTAGTCCACCATAAATCGCTCCCTCCCAACATTTGAATGGAAGCCATTGTATGATTTCATAAGAGGCATGTTTCCAGGCCCCGGTTATGGCGCTTCGCTGGCCGCTATAATGTATTGCCTCCAGTGTGTGTGTGTG
Source organism: Syngnathus leptorhynchus (assembly GCF_054491065.1). NCBI lineage: Eukaryota > Metazoa > Chordata > Actinopteri > Syngnathiformes > Syngnathidae > Syngnathus > Syngnathus leptorhynchus. Next base: position 16,570,991 of record NC_141199.1, on the reverse strand, counting down.
TGTGTGTGTGTGTGTGTGTGTGTGTGTGTGTGTGCGTTTCTGAGTGCGAGTCCAGACTAATAACAGAGTTGTGTGGTTTCCCCCTGCAGCAGGCGGCCAGCTTCCAGCTAGCGCTAGCTTGCCATCTGTCCCCCCGCTCTCCCCTGTGACCCAGCACACAGCCCCCAATATGAGGTGATTCATCTTTTTTTTTTTTAAACCAGCCTTTACACTCGCACATTCATGTACATACCATTTTGTATTGATTCAAGTGGTCCCCCATTAAAAAAAAAAAAAAAAACATGACCTTGACCTGGAGTTGCCTGACTTCTTGCCCACGGTGTCTTCTTCATGATTATATTCCAGCATCTCTGAGCGTCTGGAACATGCCCTGGAGAAGGCCGCCCCGCTCCTCAGAGAGATCTTTGTGGACTTTGCACCGTTCCTCTCCCGGACCCTGTTGGGCAGTCACGGACAGGAGCTCCTCATCGAGGGCACCAGTGAGTAGCTTATCGGACTTTTAAGGCATTTGGGTCAAATGGGAACCCCCAAAATAGGGGCTTGTGGGATTTTGTTTTATTCGTTGAAAAATAGTTCCATTCTTTATTTTTTCCCCAACCATTGAGGTTTCGCTAAAGACACTTTCGATCTCGTGATGAGCCGGTAGCAGCGCTTGAAGGTTTCCAGGGGCCCGGGTCAGAGGCCAGGCCCCTAATAGCGGTGTTTGGGATGTCTGCTGCCACCAAACAAAATGGAAAGTTGATTGATAGTTGCAGTGGGGGAAGGGGGGGGGGGTCACTATGTAGCTGGGGGGAGGAGGTGTGTGTTTGTACATATCCATGTCCCATTTTTTGGTCTGGGGCGGCCGGACACTCCTTGATCTCTTCAAATGTCCCCACGCTCGGCCATTAGGGATCAATAGCCGACATATGCCGGCCCTAGTCGGACCTGTAATACAAAGCTCAAATATGTATTAGTTTACATTCGCAGCATGTCAGCTCATTAGTCACGTCGATGCTCGCCGGAACCACGCCCGTATTTATTTATTTTTTTTGCCAGATAACAACAACTCTGTTTCATTGTGACCCCCCCCCTCCCCCTTTCTCAGGCCTGGTGTGCATAAAGTCCAGCAGTTCAGTGGTGGAGCTCGTCATGCTGCTGTGTTCACAGGCAAGTCTCATCTTTATCTTCTCTCTCAGATGCCCTTTGCCGTAGTTTTGATTTATCAGCCTCACCTTGAGTCCACTAAATCCTCAACAACAACAAGAGTCGGGACTACGGGCACATCCGCTCACTTATCTCTCCATTCCCGATCCGGTCCCCCTCCCAAGCGAGGCTCGAGAAACCGGATCGAAGGCACCTCTGATCGTTGATATCGGCCGCACGGGTCAAGGGTGGGCGACCCGCCCGACTCCCCTTTGACCTCGGCCCCGAAGCGCCCAGGCGGGATGATGTCGATTTTGATAGTGCTTTGCATTGATTGGCCCTTTTGTCTCCCGGGCGCTGGCGTTGCCAAGTTTATTTAGCCTGCCGCCACATTCATGAATACTAATTCCGGGATCATAAGCAGCCACGGGCGGATCGATGACGGCCGCTGTCGATAGCGTCATCGCGGAATAGCCGATTAGCATCACGCCGCTCCTTTACCGCCGTCAATCTGAATCCAGTATGGCCGTTGTGACCATTTGCTACAATACTTGGAATATAAAACCATCTTAACTGGAAAAAAAAACCTCGTTACATTTATTTATTTAAGGAAATAGTGTATTTATATTCGAGCCACAAGGATCGCTGATAAAAACCCGATAGTTTTTCTCAATTTACTGCACAGTGCTACCAAAATCCCACATCTGATTAATGGCACATCACTTGAAACCACGCTTTCCTTTTTTTATTTTATCAGCTTTAATTTGGCAAATAAATAGTAGCTGCCATCTGGCCGTATGCCGTCTCCCGCTTTTTAACCCCTTCCCGTGCCGTCGGAGTACGTCTTAACGGCAGAGAGTACGGCGAGATAGAGGCGAGAATGACAGGCTCTAATGCCGCTATTTGTCATATCTGTCAGAGTGTTGTTTAATGCTAATCTAATCAAAGGCCGAATCTCTGTGATTGTTCCAGCCAGGCCCGACTGCTTCCAACACCACCCCCCCCTCCCTTTTTTTTTGGTCCCCGAGTCTGGCTATGCTCCTTTTGCGCCAAGCCATTCCCACCTAATCTCCACACACACACACCCAGGCACACACACACACACACACACACACTTTTCCAGGGAATCACTGGGATTGGCTCGCACAGTGTTGATTGCTTCCATAAATCATCTGGGCCAAATTCTTTCACAGCTAATGCAAATGTAATTTTATTGTGAGCAAGAAAAAGGCGAACGCAGGGACAGACTTTCCTCCGGGCTAAATTACTGCATGTAATCATTTGCGCGTGTTTGTTCTCTTGTGTGTGATTGATGATGTCATTTAGCCGGCCCCTCCCCGCCAGAGCGCAGGAAGTGCCCGCTCCTCCCACAGGAAGCGCCCGGGCGGCCATCTTGAGCGAACGGAAAGGGGGGGGGGTGATGTTTATGATTGATTCCCAAGCCCACCTCATCGTCGATGCGATCGCACTCTTTCTGTGTGAAATTTTAATTAATTTCCCGCGCGTCGAGATGGAGTGGAGCCGGGGTGAAGGGTCGGGAGGCGAGGGACTCCAGAGCAGTTTTTAATCAGGGACCCCCGAGAGGCCGCCCCATCACGGCACTATTGAGGAGGCGATGGTAAACCGCTCTTTGATGGCCGGCTCTTTTCTGAGCAGCAACAACGGCCTTTCCAATTAAAGGCCCATTTTGAGCGGACATTAACTGTTGATATTGATTCCCCTCACCTACAATGGGCCTCCGTCCAAAATGGACGACTTGACTTCTTCCCGATCTTTGTCAGATTTAAATCCGACTCACTCTTTTTTCTTTAAAGCCTCAAATGAATAAATAACATCTCAGGCGCCAAGGATGGCGCTCTTCCCCCTCGGTCCGGCGCCGATATGAGGAAAACATCTCACGGGTTACCGTACCGGTCGAGCAGTGTGTGCGCCGAGGCCCATCAATCTCCCCAGTAGCTGCGTTTGTGTCCTGTAGATCAGCCGTTATTGTCCGGACCTCTGTCAGCTCATCCATCCTTCCACCATTTATCAAAAATGCGTTCGGGAACATGAGTGGCAAGGAAGGAAGGAAGGAAGGAAACGTAGCGCAGGGCCACTCGACTCGGCCTAAATCTAAAAAAAGGACCGAAAGAACTATAAATAACCAACAATTAGCGGTGACCGTAATTCTCCAGTAATCCACTTAGGGCACATGATCATTTGTTCCCAGTGGCTCCGGTCAGCGTTAACTCGTTTAACAGATGGGCAGCGCTCGGGTCCGCCTGCGGGGAGACAGACGTCGACTTCCCCAAACACTTGGCTCCTCCTGACCCTTTCACCCGTTGACCCCCAGGTTAACGGCCAGAAAGAAGTTCACGGCCTCAGTCCACTCGGTCGTCCCAAAACCAGGAAGCGCTTGCCAACTTTGAGGGCAAGGAAGTCCCGAGTCGGCGAAAAGCAGCCTAGTCGACGTGAAGCGTTCCTTCGCGAAATGTAGCAAATGTGAATCGTATGAATTATTAGAGAATTGACAAAACTTGCCTATAAAAAAAGGCAAAAAAAAAAAAGATTCTTGTAAAGAAATTTTATGACGTCTTACTTGCAAGTCTAAGTTGTTTCAAGTGGAACGCGGCCTCCGAATAGCAATAAATCAAATTCGGCGCTCATATTTCCTCCGAGCGGGGCTTTGATGGATCAGTCGCAGACCACGTTGCGCCGACCGCTCGGGGAGTCCGGGCGGAGAGGTGAGAGAAGTGGCGAGGAATGCGCTGAATACGGGGGGACAAAAATACTTTTCGGCCCATCATTTTCCCCTCCGTCTGTCAGAAGGCGCACCCCGCCGCGCGCTCAAGCGGCCGAGCGAAAAGTTCAAGCCCGGTGCGAGTCAAAGTGTTATTCTTGCCCCCCCACCCCCTTTCCTCCCCCCTTCCCTCACGGTCGTGCCACGCGGCGCTGCGTACCCCCCCCCTGCCGTCATTCTCCACTTCAGAGGGTCACGTCGTGGAAAAGCGAGATGCAGAGAAAACACGCTAACACCAACTGGCACTTAATTTTGCCAGATATGCGGGCGGCGGGGGAAGGAATGGGAGGGGGGGGGGGCTTCCTGGCAGGAAGGCAAGTCGAGAATCAGATGAGAGAGTCCTTCAAGGGGACGGACGCGTGATGGAAAATGCAACTTCATCAAAGCCTGCGCGACGACGCACTTTTTCGTTGTCGCTAATTGGTTTGCTAACAGTTTTTGCGAAATAGTCGCAAGCCTTTTTTTTTTTTTTCAAAGTTCATTCTTAGTCTCCCATGCTGGAAACACCTGCAAACCGTTTTGAAAAAGCACATTTCCTTGAAAGATTTCAATTCGATTCGGCTTTGTTGTTCCGACAAACGCGCTGTGAAATTGCGTTTCGGTCGATCGACGTTTCTCGACCCGCCCGCCCGTCCGCCTCAGAGTGATGTTTTCTTACCTGGCGGGTGGCCTGCGCCCAAAGACCTTGGAATCTTTTCTTATGTTCCTCCCCCGCTGCTGGGCCGAGCACCCCGCTGGTAAAAAACGTGTTCGGGAGCCTTCGGATAAGACGGAGACGCAAAGGCTCGTTAACATCTCGGCCGTGATTGATAGTTCAAAAAGGAGAGTTCACTCTTGTCACTCCCCAGCGCCGGCCGGGGCCTCAAAAAGTTGTCGCACCCTGGACGGCTATTACGCCTTTTTAGTGAGCGTCGGGTCCCCTCCTTTGAACGACTTCTGGACCAAACATGAGGAAACAATTACCGCCAAGCAAATGTTTCACCCTTGAACTTTGCCTCGCACCTTTCGTCACCGCTTTATTAGGACATTTACAGTTTAGCTCGCATACGTAGCTAACGTCGACGTTGAGCTGCAACACCGGCTTGTGTTTTATCGTCATTAAAACGCAGTCCAATCTTTACCCTGTGTAGAAATCAAACATACAAAATATGAAGATTGTTTTATTAGTTAATGCCTTCCTTCCCTGTTTCCCTCCTTCCTTCCTTGCTTGCTTCCCCCCTTCCTTGTTTCCTTCCTTCCTCTCTTCATTGCTTCCTCGGCCTTGCAAATACACAAATACTTGTGATTATGAGCAATGCCATCAAACAGCACAAATGAGTTGTTGTTTCGGGGGCAGCAAAGACATGATTGTTTTTTTGTTAGTTTTTCTTGATTTTGAAAGCCGCGCTCGCTCTCCTCCGGAGGCCTGCTTTTCCTCAGCCTCGGTGGCGGTATATTTGGATGTTGATTATGGATAATCAGCTGTAATGACGGAAGTGCGCGGCATGTGTGCTTAGACTCAACGTCGTGGCCGCGGAACACACAACAAGCCGAGCGCCGTTCAATTTTTTCGGCCGTGACGGCAAATTTTCCCCGCGGCGTCCAATCGGGATCAAGGGGGCGGCCCACGCTCCCGACCCTATCGTCTGTCGGCGGGTCGGGTTAAAGGTGAGAGTTCACAAATGGATGCTTGTATCCTCTCATCAGGGGCGCTGGTGGTCATACGCCCCCCCCCCCCCCACCACCACCAATTGAAGCCATAAAAGCCGCTGGACAGACAAAAATCCAATATTCCATCAGCGAGCTGGCTCCTCAGATCGGGGTCATCGCTTTTTTAATTCCACCAGAGTAGCCACCTCGTAGCCAGTAATGACACCATTAGTCTTGTGTCCCCCAAATGCCGATGGCGTTGGTCAAAGCTCGTTTTCGAGCCTCGCCGGCGGACGCTCCGTTGTGCAGTTAACTCGTCCCGTTTGCAGCAAGTGAGTGAATTTGCCATAAATGTTCAAATTACATTGAATTATTATTATTTTTTTGAACAAAACGTGACCCAAAAAAAAAAATTCACATTTGTCAGCTCTCAAGCGCATTTGGCCAATCATAAGTTTGAAAATTCCGAGCGACTTTTTCCATAATACGTCTCCGTGTTCTACATTAGGATTGAGTCGAAAGCATTTTCCCCGAGCCGGACCTGTTTAACATTTAATCGAGGACGCCATTCCGCTTTGGCAGTCGTCGTGATCCAGCGCGGGTGTTTTTTATTAAGGTGGGCGCATTGTTTAGGGTAGACGCGCGCGTGCACTTCATCCGTCGCCAAATTCCGTTGACGCAATGACATCACTCGGCCCGGCCCCAAGCCAGCCGCAATTTTTGTACCAAACGTCTGCCGAGTATTTACAAGAAATCTCAGAAAAGGAAATGTAACGTTCGCTCCTCCAGAGACTCTATTTATGGCCCGACTTCCTGTGGTGTTTATTTGAAATCCGGTCTGGAATATCCCCACGGCCGCAGGCAACCTAGTTTAAACGCCCTTCAACCTTTGAGGTCGCCGAGACTTCTTTTCTCGCCGGGCCTCTTATTCCCCCGATGCACCCGTTTTGTTTGGATCGCACGGTAAACACGGTCAATGCCAATCGGATCCTTCAGGACAAAAAGCAGCTCTGAGTTTGAGGTTAAGCGCGGCGGGTGTTGTCGGCCGCACGAGTGACGGCGCGCAGGCCGTTTTGCCCCCCCCCCCCTCCCCGATTGATTGGCCGTGATGGCTTCGGCTCGCACGCGTTTCTTCACAAATCAGCACGAAAGGCGTCGGGGTTTATACGGGGGAGGTTTTGTAAATGGATCTTTCCTTCCGACCCCTCCACCTCGTCCCCGCGGACTTCTTAGGTTTACCGAAGGGCCGCTCGGTCCGAAGAAACGGTTTCCTCTGTTAGCTAGCGACATGATGACAGCAGAGTTGATGCAAGAATGCAAGATGTCTGCCAATTTGGTTTAAGGCGGACATTTTTGTTTTTGGGGTCTGATTGCGGTGAGATTTTAACCACATGTACAAGATAGCTGACTGAAGCTAAATTTAAGCTAAATTGAATTGTTATGATTAAAATTTAGTCTAAAAAAAAAAATTGCTATGCCCACATTGGAAGTCCGCCATTTTGTTTTGACGTAGACATTTTGCGGGAATTTTGCCAGGAGTTCCAAAAACTGCTTTCTGATCACTGGATCCTCAGAAGGTCCCGTCTTTATGTCTCCACAGTTGAAAGACTTCAGAAACGAGTCTATACAGTTAACAGAATGACCTTCAGAGTCCAATAAAACGTCCCGTCAAAACACGGCTCATTTGTATTAAGTGATGTGGAATATGTAGCGCAGCCGCTTGGAGGGGCACGTCTTGTTTTTCTTCAAAAGTAGTTGAGTCGTTAACTCTTTCACATGAGGTTTTTCATGCATACTTCTCCAACTCCCTGGAGAGGAAGTGAGGGAAAAGGGGAGGGCAAAAAAAAAAAAAAAAAAAAGCCAGGCCGGCTTCAGACCGGCCCCCCGTAACCTTGTTGCTTTATTATTCTTTTGACGCTCGCGTCGAAAGGTGTTGAAATGTTGGAACAGAACATGAGAGTCAGACCGACCGCCTCGCCCCCCCGCCCCCATTCCTCGTCTCGCCGTCCCCCGATGGCGGGTCTAGGGTTGTTTGGACTGACACCTCCAAAGCAAAACGCCGGTCAAAGAGACGAGGGAATTTGTATGTTGTTTTGAATGATGGATGCACTTTGAGCTCGGCTCTTTCAATCCTGCCCATTCATTCTCACGCCAATGTAACATGTTAGCGTTTCCATCACCCATCCAGTGTTTCAGCAGTGGATGATTTCAGCAGAACCTCTTTCATATATTTTGGCTTGACTGAATACCATCCAAAGGGATAATGTTGACTTTTTTTTACGCTGTGCTTGCAGGAATGGCAGAACTCCATCCAGAAGAACGCCGGACTGGCCTTTATCGAGCTGGTCAACGAAGGCAGGTAAGCAATCAGAAACAAAGGAATATCTTCCAAGGTCAAAATGTATGATTATTATACGAAGAAATATCTTCTAGGGTCAAAATGTAATATATTTATAATTATTATATATTATAATCATTATTTGTATTATTATAGACCATATATGATTATTAATTATATATATATGTATAATTTATATAATTATTAAATGTAATTATTATTCGATATATAATATCTAATTATAATAAGGAAAACTCATGCTTGCTGAACTGAGACTCTTTGAGTCGATCTAGTATTGGAAAAAAAAAAAAAAAACTTAAACACTGTTAAAAAGTTGATTTCTTCCCTGAGTTGCGTGTGCTGGCATCACGATGGTTATTGATAGCGGGCTGGGTCAGGGCCAAAGAGGCTGCTGTGGCCCCAGCGCCTCCGCTCCCCTGCTGCCCTGCGCTGAAACAGCAGGCTTGGGTTACAGTCGGACCCCCGCCCGCTTCCCTCCAACCCCCGTGCCGTCCCTCCTCTCCGGCCCTTCGTCTGTTATTGTTCCACTTTGCACACCGCTGACCTCTCGGGTCCACGCGGCCAGTTTTTTTTTTCCAACATGCGTGTTTGATTAGTAGAGATAAGCGCCGAAAGGGCGGGACACTGTCGGACGCATCTCGTTAACAAATCAATTATCGCCCGCACCCCGGGATGCCGGCGTCTCACTCTCACGTGCAAATTCGATTTTCTGCCCATTCTCTGCGCTTATTTTCACCCCTAGTTTTACGGCTGTTGCACGGCCGTTTCTCGAATCTTCTAAACCTTCCTCTCGCTGCAGGCTGCTGAGTCACACCATGAAGGACCACCTGGTCCGCGTGGCCAACGAAGCCGAGTTCATCCTCAGCAGGCAGAGGGCCGAGGACATCCACAAACACGCCGATTTCGAGGTAAGACCGCAGATTACGAAATACCAACCCGCTGTGATTTAGACACGGACAGTATCTAGTTTGTTTATTTTGACTTAGCATTTTTAGCTTAGCATAAGTGCTGCCTTAGCATTAAGTCACGTTTTTTTTTGACTTAGCACAAGTGTTGACGTCGCATTTTTCGGGGGGGCTTTGAAATCTTATGAAACACTTCATCAAAGTTCAAACAAGGAAACCACGACTCGAATGTCCAGTGGCGGAATGGGGCCCGACACTTCATATCTTTCCACTGTGTGAGAAAACACCAGCCGTGAAAAGCAAGAACAACTCGGCATCTCCTCCAGAAGTGGCCCGTCAAGTCGAGTCCGTCCCAAACAAGCTCGTGGCGGACGGGGCGCACGTTGCTAAGCAAACATTGCGCTAATGTGGCGTAGCCGCCACACCCCCTTCCCGTCGGCTAAAGCACAAACGTGGCCATTCACCGGGAACTCTTTCCCAACCCGCTCCACCTTTCTTCCATCCCCGCCCTCTGCTTTCTAGATCTGCTCGCAATCATTTCCTGTACTGTCCATTATCCTCCCGCCGGCGGTGTATTTTAGCCCCGCGACAGGAATACGGCGTCCTCGCCTTTCCTCTGGACCCGGCCCGCCATTAAAAGCTGCAGACAGACCTGAGAGGTTCTAGCCTGGAGGGTTGACTGCAGGCCTTGGCACCACCCAACACTGTCAAATCTGAAGGTTATTTCTCGCTCCATGGTCATTTTTTCCCTCATACTTTCCTCATTTAATCGTTTTTTTTTTTTTTTTTTTACAAAATGCTGTTATTGGCACTTTTCTAAATTCTACTTAATGACCTGGCGACCGGTTGTAGTCCACACGTGTTCAGGTATTAAAAGTAGGTCAATAGTTCTAAATTCTACTTAATGACCTGGCGACCGGTTGTAGTCCACACGTGTTCAGGTATTAAAAGTAGGTCAATAGTTGACTGCTTTTTGAGCTAAGACAAAAAACAGGCAGGCAGTCCATACGGAACTCAATGGTTTGTGCAGCTAGCATGATAGACAAAGACTTGCTAGCCATTGTTTGTTTCCGTCCTCCAGGGTTGGTTATGATTTCCAGCCAAGCGGCGCTATCAGCCGTACGCACCGGTCCCATCATAATGACGAGTAATAGAAAGCCGTAACTTGGCTTTAATTGACAGCGCCTGTTGTTCATCCCTAAAACAATTTTTTTTTTTTTTTTTTTTACAATTGAACCCCCCCACCCCCCTTAAATACGGGTTGCTCCTCAGTGACCCCTGAGAAGAAGTGAGAGCCCCTGATAAGTCGCGCTCTGATATTACGCTATTGATTTTTTTGCAAGCTCTGTTTCAGCCTGATGGAGTTCACGCTATAATAAAAATAACACAGCAATGAAACATACCGCCCCCCACCCCCAGCGCACCTCCCTGCCCAAGCTTAGGTGTTTGGAATTTTTTTTATTTTCTATTTTCTTACTCCCTTTTCTTGTGCTTCTAAGACAAAACACATCTTGGTTGTTCTCCACACTCTGTGACACGTCGCGTGGAACTCGGCGGGACAGAACCGAGTCAGGGACTTGAGTTATTACCGAGCTCTCAAAGCAAACTAGCGATGAAGATAACTTGACACGGGGGCCGGTGAGGTGGGGAAATCCAATTACCTTTTAAGGTTCTTTATCTAATAGGATCCTTAATGTGAAGGGAATCTGCAGATCGCAACACAACAAATGATAGACGGCGATATCTCGCCGGGGAGCCGGAAAAGAGGGAGGAAGGGCTTGTTGGAGAGATAGGAAAACAGAACGAGGGGGGAGGGGGGGGAATCGAAGTCTCTCTTTTTATGGGGCTGTTCATTAGGGATGAAATGTGGCGCTCTCAAGGCCACAAGGGCAGATAAGAAGGTCCAGATAGGGAAGCGTGAGCAAGACCCGTGTCATTTCGATTCTTTCTCATCCTTTTTTTTTTTTTTTTCTTCCCCTTCACTTTTTTTTTTTCTTCTTCTTATACACTCCCTGGATTTATCCCCCCGCTGTGAGATGGAGTAATTGAATCGGCGCTCGGAGAGATCCAACGAGAGCCAGACGATAGCACGCTAATTAATGTTTGCCGTCATTGTCCGCCCTCCGCTGAGCTTGTAAAATGAGCCACAAATTAACGACATTAACATTGAGCTGATGATTCTTGCGGCGTGTTATAAGGTGGCGCTGGAGGTTCAGAGAAAATTCCCCAAAATGAATTTATTTGATTGGAAAACTCAATGAGAGATTTCACCAACTCAATTAAGATTTCTATCTGCAAATATTAGCGACAGATTAAACGTGAAAGTAAAAATAATAGATCAATAAATACATATGCAAGTAAAAATACCAAATGTGAAAAAAAAAATAGGAAAGTAAGATGCCACCGTCCGAGCGCAAGCTGTCTCGTCCAAACTGTGACGCCGTTAAAAAAATAAAATAAAATCTCATGTCCAGACACCACAAAGCTAGTTTAGCAGTGGCCATTTAAGCGCAATATCGTTCTTAACACTAAACGGCAACTTTATAGTCCATTTCTTTTCCAAAATGGCGTTTTTAGTCGTCTCTTTTGCGCTGAGCGAGCATTTCCCGGCAGACTGCAGCAGCCGAAGACCGTCGAGGGAGCGCAACTGTCTCCGTCCCGCTGTCTTGTCAGCGTAATGAAGTCTCCCGGTACCTCCTCTGCCCCTTCTTTCATCGGGCGAGTCCGACCGAAAGATCAAACGGCGCTTTTGCCAACACATCCAAATTCAATTTGGAAGAGGACGATTCTCAAATATGAGCCAATTGTATTCATCTGCCTGACAACCCAACTGCTCGCCTTCAAGCAGTTTCATTGACAGCATCTTTTTTTTTTTTTTTTTTTTTGGGGCGCCATGATAGACAGGTCCCACCCGCTTGCGTGTCAGGAATGAAAACCGTTCTTGTTTCTATTTTCTAACTTTCCAGGTCACCTTGTCGCCATAAGCGTCACACGCAGCGTGCGAATGAAGAGGGGAGCGCCAGTTCTCCCTCTCATCATTATCGAAATGCTGCACTTGTCACATGATGCCTCTCGCTGGGTTGGGAGGGTTAACCGGCATAATTGGCAGGAGAACACAGGCTCATTACGCCCTATCAGTCCTCTGTTTATCAATTAGAGTGACAGAGGAAGGTTGCCGCAGACAAAAACAGCCCAGATCAGCTTTAAGGCCGTGTTTGAAGACACGAGCGCGCTTGATTTGCAATCTCTTGACGCTCGGCGGCACATCCGCCGGGCCGTCGCTCCGCGAGGGTCTCCAATTTCTCACGTGCGTTGACAAGTCCTCCCGCGGGGTTTCGCTTTACAACAAACGCGGTCGGTCCGGACCGTGGCGGGGAAAGCTTGCCTTTTTCTGATTGCCCAGAATGCAAAATACATGGACAAAACACAAAAAGGGAGGGGGTGGTGGTGGTGGTTTAGGTCAGGCAATCGTTATTTTATTTTCGGGAAAAGAAAAGAAGACGACCCTCTCGCACTTGATTCCCCCTCCCCCCTCGCCCCCGGAGTTTCCAAATTGCAACATAAAACATCACCGGGGAATTCCGACAATGGGCTCGGAGAAAAATGAGGGTTTAAAAGAACAATGGCGAACAAAAGTCAGCAAATGACAATGGCTGACAGCCGCTTCAATTCTGGAATGATGCTGCTGTCATCCCGCCGCTACCCACTATTGATTTTTTTTCCCCTCCCTCCCTCTCTCGGGGGCTTAAAAAAAAAAAAAAATCTAATCCAGTCGAAAGAGATTCCGGCTAGCGGCCATCAAGGTTAACACAGCACAAAGTATCTTCCTCCTCCTCCTCTTCTTCGTCTCGCCTGGTCTTTAATGGAACGGTCAGCAGCTTCTTCATCTCCTCCCCGCAACTCCATCACTCTGCATTTGCCGCCATCTTTGTCCAAAAGTAACCTTGGACTGTCCGCTTCAGCACACTCCATGTGGCCACTGAGGTGTTTTTTTGGAGGTGCTCCCTGTTCTTTCCACCTCACAGTCACTTCCCGGAGCCCCCACCCCCTACCACCCTCCCTCCCCCCCTCCTTTCCAAAATACATCCACTGTTATTTATTTGAGCGCTGAAGGAATTGCGGGAGACGCGCATCTGCGTAATTGACTCGATTAACGCCAACTGTTTTTGCTTTGGTCTCGGCCGAGACGACTTCTGCCGGGCCGGGCCGGGCCGGGCCGGGCCGAGGAAGGTGCCGGCCTCTATTAAAGTGTCGCCAGGTGTCACGGCTAAATCGTATTCGCTTTTGCTAAATGTCAGGATAGGCCCACATGCTGTTTATTATCATTCTGTCCAGCAATTCGTCCGGGGGAGGCCTCGACAAGCCTAACCTGACAAATTTGGGAGTCTTCACTCGGTTCGAAAAAAAAAATAAAAAATGCTCCCAACACCAATTTGACAGATCAACAAAAAAAAAAAATCAGTCGGCAAGTTTGCCAAGCCACCCGGAACATTTAATTGAGTTTGCGTGCTGGCTTCAACATCCCCCCCCCCCCGAAAAGACTGGCGCGTTTGTCCTTTCCGTCACGTTGACCCACCTTCATTAACATTTTCAAGTCCACTTTATGGGGAGTGACCCCGGGTAGTTAACTGCTATTTCTTCTCCTCGCTTATAAACAAGCCTAACGGTGTGGTTTCACGGTGCTTGCCATGTGTTTTGGATGGGGGGAGGGGCGGAGCGGGGGATTTTTGGAATCGGAACCATTCCTACCTCGACTTTTGCTCAATGGAGTGTTTATGCTCCCGCTGCACCTTTGGCAAATCCCAGACAAGCGGAATGGAAATGTTACCATCGCCGGTAGACGCGCTCGCATCATCATGCTGGTCACATGACAGCGGCAGCCACCATTTTGTGGCCGTTTACTCCTCTCGTTCTTAATCACGCTTGCCCCCGGGGGGGTCAAGACCCGCCGCCGTGGCGCACAAAGAGACATAGATTGATAATTAAGGCGCTTACGCCGGCAGAAAAAGCCTCCTCTAATGTGATTTATATCTATGGATCTTCTGTCAGATATGAAAAGGAAGCAATTTATGAAGTGAACTTTTGGGGGGAATGCGTTTTTAACCAGCTGCCATGCATCATTGTCTCATAAGACTAATTTTCTTACAGCAAAGTCGACACCGGAGTCGCGAATCGGTTCCAAACAGGAAAGACTCGATCCCGATAACATATTCCGACAGAGAAAAATGTCCCGGCTATCGTGTGATTGGCTGTGCCGCGGGGCACAAGTAGCCATGTGTCCACTGTTATTAATCAACTTGACACCAGCACTGAAATTACCAACACTACTCTTTTTCTTTTTTTTGCCTCCTTCACTCACTCACTCACCGCAACTTTGTGCATTTTTATTGAGAAATTGCACAGAATTTTTTTTTGATAATATCACCGTTTGATTGTTTTAGTTGTTTCACAAGGTATGTTTCTTTCCCGCAGTCCCACTGCGCCCAGTACTCAGCTGAGAAGCGCGACGAGGAGAAAATGTGCGACCACCTGATCCGGGCCGCTAAGTACCGAGACCACGTGATGGCCACGCAGCTCATCCAGAAGATCGTCAACATCCTCACCGACAAACACGGAGCCTGGGGAGCTTCCTCTGGCAGGTAGGTGGTCATTGACTTCTTCTTCCTCTGCTGATTGGCTGGGAGGGTCACATGGCCACACCATTCTTTTATTTTTAAATCAGTTAAGGTATTTTCTTATGAATGTCATTTTCCTTTTTTTGCCGGTGTAATTCTTTTTTCATCTTCAAAGATATTTATAAAATATCAGAAACATTAGAAAAAAAAGAAGTGCTAAAAATAAAAATTAAGCAAAACTATTACATAAAAATACACAAAGACAAAAGTATTGGACATCATTTCAAAATAGAAGACACAATTTAAAAAAAAAAAAAAGACTTAAATAATACACACATATGCAAATACAATTTAATACGACAAAGAAATGCAGATGAACAGATTTAGAAATCCCAGATTATGACAGATTTTATTCTAATCCATCACGCTCATGGGATGACGCTTGTTAGGCAATCTCCAGACAGACGCCGCCATTTGAGTCCCCTTTTGTCTCCCCATCCATTTTATCGTCATGTACTTCCATGTCCACGTCTCTCTCTTTCCTGTTCTCCTTTTCTTCTTGTAGTGTACTCGCACAAAGGGCGCTCCGATTCAAATGGAAGCCGGCGTTCTCCACAAAGTCTCCCATTACCGACATGGCCGCTATTGATGCTTTTCCTAATGGCCGCCGATGGGCGCGCCGAGTCATTGGCGTGGGGCCTCGCAGAGCCGGCTCTCTTTTCATAAATCACAATCAGTCCGGTGCCGTTACGTCAATATTTTCGGTCAATTACTGCGAAGGTCAGGCGGCGCGACTTTCGCACCACAGCGGCCGAGGGCTCTCATTGCGGGAACATCTGGCGCGGAGAAATCGTAAAAAAAAAATACAACACCTGCAGCCCCACGTGAGAAATGTTTTCATATACTAAAGAATGAAAAAAGAAAACAGTATGAGAAAATTGTTTTGAAAAATATGCCCAAATCAGACAGTTCAAAAACAAAAAATACGCTCTTTCGACGGAAATAGATTATGAGAAAAAAAAATGCACAGTGTCATAAATATTACTCATTTATTGTGGATTGATGTTGTCGTTTATTTTTTTTACAAATAAAATATACAAAGATAGTTGCGAAAAATACGCTAATACTTTAAAAACAGAAATAAAAAACAACAAAAAAGGAGCACGTGAAACAAAATGCACATTTAATCAAAAAATAAACACCTGTAATTATATACTTGTGTAAAGTATAAAAATTAAATGAAAAATATGACATTTATTTTGACTGATAGACAAAATAGAATGGATAGAAAAAACTGCACAATTAAAAAACATAGAAATAAAAAGTACAATATTAGCTAAAAAAAAATAATATATATATATATATATATACCAATGGAAGCAATTGACAAATGTGCTCTGCGAAAAAATTTAATTGAACACGAGCACTCTCGAGGAAGACGTTTTTCGAATCAAACAAAGGCACCGTTACAACAGTTTTGTTACACGCACACACCATTTAAAAAAGAAAAAAGGCGTATTCCCCAAAGTTTCCCTTCAATAAAGAGTCGGGCAATGAAAATATTATCTCCCGGCCGGCTTCTGGGAATTGTCGCCGCCGTCTAATATCATCGTGACCCGCCTGAACGCAATTTGTGTCTTAATATCCAGCTTCCTGGCAGCCGCGGCCTCTCGAGGAAACAGGCGTTATGTGAGCTGTAATTTCCCCCCCTCTACCGTCTTCATGTTTGTGCGCTCGGCGTCCGCCGAGGATTGCCGCCCGCCAGACAAAAGGCAGAATCCGTCGTTTTCACACTCTCGTCTGTCACCCCCCGGAAAGCGCACCCGTTCATCCCTTCGCGTCCGCCCGTTCCATTTCCGAACATCGCACGCTTTGACGCGGTCGACACACGCCGTGTTTATTCGGGTCAGGATCTGTCGGACGATATAATGGAAGCTGACCAAAAATTGCAATACAGAACCAGACTTGCGGGTACTATTTTTAGTCCCTACTCAGCAGGGGTCGGTAGCGTGACGTCAACCAATCGGAGCCAGAGCGGTGCAGATTGCAGCAATCGAGGACACACAAATAAAACTCGATTGTTTTTAATGAGCAATTTTCTTTTTATGATCCACATTATGTCCGGAACCATTTGAGAAGGTGCCCGTAGGGATACAACCCACATCGCTGGTGTTTTTAGGCCTTCTTTTTTTTTTTTTTTATGGCTGCATCAGCATCCCTTTTTATTCCGCCTTTATTCTGGGGCTTCTCATCCCCTCCCCCCCCCCCCCCCCCCACTTCTTTTCTTCTCCCTCATACGAGCAGCTCATTTTCTGCAGCAGAGGCGCTCTAATGGACACCCTTAGGCTAGAGGCTTCCCAGCCGAGGGACATCCATCTTTTTGGCTTGTCACACTCTCGCCCGCCCGCCCCGGCGAAAAATCTTTGTGATATGCACTCCAATTTTTCCCCACTAAATCAAATCTTCCGCCGCTTCAGAAAAAAAAAAAGACGAATGCTCGGCGAGGTCGGTGCGCCGCCGAGGAAATCAATACGGGCAAAATTTAAACAGTATGGGCCGTATTGATCGCGAGATGGGAAACGGACGGCTTTGTAACCGCTTGGCCGGACAGTTAGCTGACCTGTAATGGACAAACTATTGATATTGGCATTACTGGATCATACTGTGCTGTGTCATTATTTTTGGCCACCTCGAGAAAGTAGCAGAACACGCTCAAACATACAACAAAGTGGATTCAGAGCCGTTTGGATGTATTTTTTCAACGCATTTGTTCTTTTACCTTGAACACAAATATTAGATATGCACCCCAAAAAAATAAAGCAAGTAAAATATTAGAAAAAATATATATTATTATTATTATTATTTTTAATTGCAACAAAGCAACGTCAAGTGCAAGAACTTATTTTTAATTTTTGATTTTTTTTTTCACAAAAATCAACTCACTCAAAATGACCTCTGCCCTCTCATGTGGGTGGAGCACGGCATCAAGGTCGCTACTTGTTTTTGAGAAAGGACCATGAAATTAACTCCGAACAAGAGCTTCACCCCGCTTCTGGCGAGCTTCCTATAGACGGCGCAAACACCACGGCGAGGACACACCACAAGACAAATGCGAGCATGAGAAGCCGAGGCAGCTTGATGAATCTCTCCCGGGACGCTTCTCCTTTCCAGACCTAAATCACAATTATGATACATAATTGTCAATGTATCGCACGCGTTCAAGTCCAGGCCTGCACTGCGTCTACGTCGCCCCCTTCGCGTGCAAATTTTTTTATTTATTTTTTTCTGCTACCGGCGGAGGGCTGGAAAAGGAAATAGGACTTGTGCACGTCAATGGAGATCATCAGCGTTTCGCTTACATTTATCTAGCACAGATAAAGACAACATCCTTTTGCCTGCTTGCAGCTCCGCATGTAAAAAGAAAAAAAGGTTGACGGTGTTTGCCGGCCCGCCTCCGGAACGGCTGCGAGCCGAGTAAATATTCCCAAGTTTAGCTCGCTTTTAAATGTTGCGCAGCGGCACCATCCATTTTCAATTATTTTACATGTTTATGAGGAAAAAAAACACTCAAAGCAGATGTTTGTCATAAAAGTCAAATCAAATTAAATCTACCGAGTTGCACTCAAACAAAATATTTCTCAAAGGAATTTAGAAGAACGGGCGGACGTAAGTCGAATCTCGGCACGGTCCGCTTAACAGCACCGGGCGATAAAAGATGGCCGCTCTCGGCTGCACTTTTGTTGCAACTCCCAGATTTATGAGTTTCATATACCCTTAAGAAAGTATATAGCCAAGGTCACGATAAAAGCTAGGCTGATCAATATCTGAATGAAAAACCATTGAGGCGTCGTCGACCCCCCCCCCCAGCAGCCCACACTCCCCTTCCCCTAGCACTTTCTCGCCAGGTGCAATATGTGGCGCGTATCGATTGTCAGGGGCCAGTAGTTAGTCAAAGGCTATCTCCTTTGACTAACACCTTCAGCACCTCCTCTTGCTCCTGATAGATAGGTACACTCAAACCGCAACTGTAATTACGCCCAGGCGCCAGCAGGCCATTTATTTTGCCACTTTTGCCCCCCCCCCTTCCCAAATATGGCCTTTATCTTGGAAATCCAGCACTTCCTGCTAGCAGCGCTGAGGAACAAATGAAGGATGAGCCTCTGTGTTTTTATTCGGCTGTTTTTGATATGATCCAAATAGCAGGCATCGCTAAACTGTGTTGTCACAAAAACAAGCTCCTCAAGAAGTTCACCCTGCCAAGATTTAAAAAAAAAAAAAAAAAAAAATCATTATTTTTTAATGATGTCTGGCTTGGATCAAACATTTTTGTTGCCCCTCAAAGACTACTTTTACTTACTCTAAATGATGGTTGTATATTTCTAGTTTTTTATTTTTTTTTATCCCCCTCAGTTATTTATCCCCATCTAACCTTGAGCTCCTCCGCCATTTTTTTTTTTTTTTGTCTTACTTTTCGGGGTGTGACGGACACGCGGGGCTGAGCCGTCCGATTTGTCACCTCCGTTCAAGAGCATCTCTGAAAGCTGGAGGTCAGGGGATTATTAAAATGGGCCAGTAATGGCGGAATTATACAACCCGGGTCCGACGGATGCCCCTCATTACCCGCCAGCGCCGCTGATAAATGGCCATAACGGCCTGTTGTCAAAAACACCAAGGAAAAAATGTGACGCTTCATCAAAAATACAGATGGGGCCACTTCGGCTTCGCCGTGGATTTACAAACTGTCGCCTTTCTTCACACTATCACCTTTGATTATTATTTACGACTTCATATCTTAAACGTCGTAGTTTGAGGTTCTTGAGAAAATAGTCGTAATTATTGCGTAATTGTCCACCCCTTTTTTTTTTACGCTGGATTTTTACGAGGGTAATTGCTGCTAATTGCATGAAGCCGCTGATAATTAAGGCTCAATTTGCATGCTTTCATTTAGTGGCGGGGTACCGGGAAGCTTCCCACCCACCCCGGGGAGCCCTTTGATCGCTCGCATGCAACATCTCCGCGTCTTCTTTTAGCCCAGAGTGCTTTTTCAAAGCTCTTGAATTCAATTGGTGCTAATTGCCATGTCAAATCATTTGTAAGCCTTCCTTATTTTATTTTAGGTGGAAAAATTGGAACATTTTGTATAAAATGTACATACAAAAAAAAGTACGTGCGATTGTCTCGCACTTTAACTCATTCAGTGCCATTGACGGTTATAGACGTCAAAGATATGAACCGGGTTGGCAGTGAATGAGTTAACATCTTTTCCTAAGTACATGCTGAAATTTCAGTTTGTAAAAACACAAGTCAGCTGTTTTGGCTAACGTCTCTGCTTAAGCGCACACTTTGATGGACACTTTTATTTTACACTGGCGTATTTCATCAAAACGCGCCACAAACCACTGACATTACGCAACCCGAAAAATGCAAGTAAACATTCCCAACAAATCAAAAGTATGTCGTCGCTAAAAACACACCACAACTACTTTTCTTGGACACCTTCATTACCAGAAACAACAGTAAAGGTTTAAATGAAAACAAAATAAGGGCCGATTGGGTTTTCTTCTTCTTTAGTTTTAGCACATAAATGAGTTTTGAAGGACAGTTTAAAAGTCTAGCGTCTGAAAAGCAAATCTTAATTTCAAAATAAAAGGAATAAGGGCGCTTACAAATACTCGGCTAACCACTGCGATTCGACGCGCCGGTAGCAGAAACGGCAATAAAACGTTTATTCAAACAAAGTAAGAGCCCTTTCCTCATTTGCAGCAAATGGTGTCGTTGGCTAGCCGCTATCGTATTCCGTGACCCCGACATTACCTCATCCCCCCCCCCCCCCCAAAAAACATTAGGCAAGGTGAATTAACATACACACATGTAGATGCTCTCTTTAAAGATCCGGGAAGGGAAATCACCCGACTGGGACTTAATCACAGCAAACAATCTCGGGCGGGAAGGTGTTTGCCCCTCTATTTTTTTTTAATTTGACTCTTGGCGACAGACTCGCCGGAGCGCCGGCTCTTTGTCAAAAAAAAAAGCCTGGCAGTGATCGCCCTGCATGACAAATCCTCAATCTCACCATTTCTGCCCAACACGCACTATATGCAAATGGCGGCAAAAAGAAAAAAAATGATCCCCCCGCATTTGAGCAATTTGAGAAAGGGGGGGGGGGGCGCCAATAGCGAGCGGCATTAATGTCAAATAAGCGAGGGCCGGGGAATCGGCGCCTCTCGTTGACCGTACACCCAAATTAATTTAGTGGAAAAGGTTATGTATGACTGTTTGTGCCCAAGTGCAGTCACTTGTGGTGATATATGAAAGCGGCTTCGCTCGCTCGCTCGTTCGCTGCCAGAAAGGTCATCTCGTATCATTTACATAGCCACGACATTTGCCGTACTCGCTCAAACGTTCAGCGACGGGAGGAAAAATATTCCATTGCGTTTAAAAGGGCCGATGGTAGATGGCAAATAATTTGTCTTAAACGCCGCACAGCAAAGGCCAAGGGAGGACGTTGAAGAAGCGTAACGCCTTTGTGTTTAAGGCCAGCGATTTTTCATTGACCAAAAAAAAAAAAAGAAAATAAAGAGCAATGGTGCCATTAAAACTTCAGTTGCGAGTAAAGAGGAAAAGAAAAGAAAATAACGGACACCACTGTTGCTTTTATATTGGGAGGACGGGTGTCGGCCATTTTGTTTTGAAGCAGCCATTTTGGCAACAAATTGTCATTGTCTCATCATAACGGTTAACCAGGAAGTTTTTTTTTCTTTTTTTTTTAAATTTTAACAGCTAACCTAATTGAATCTGTACGGGCAATTAGCTTTTTTCTTTTTTTTAATACAGATTTGTATTGTAATCACAAAGGTTATGTTCTGGGGCGGCTTTGCCACAATGTCCTATCCGGTTGTAATTCTTATCTCTTTGCATTATTGATTAAATCTGAACAGGGATAGGGACAAGAGCCATTATCGCTCGTTCTCTTCTGTGGTAACACTTCGTGAACCTCAACTTTTTAATGATCTGTCCTGTTAACATCATTGCTAAAAGTGTATAAACCCGCCTCTCCGCTGTATTTCTTGAGTGACTTAACGAGAAGGATGTCCAGATGCCTTTTTTACGAGGCCACTAATTAGTAATTACACAAAAGTGGTCGGCGCAATCCAGCTCACGTCGCCCCCCCCCCCTTTTGTTATTTTAATTGTTGTTATTTTGAAGCACGGCGGCAGCGCCGGCGCGGCAGTAAATCGTGCCAAGGACACGCCCGAGCGGGATGAACGAGCGCTGAATAATTTATGGCCTTTGCGGAAGCGCAAGCGGTCGAGGTATCTTTCACCCTCTGTCGTCATTAGGACCCCCATTGTCACCCCCTTCCCTCCCGACACTGGCAGAGGTTGTCCCGTGCCCACCCCCACCGTACGTTACCATCCGTCCTATGACTAATTACTCCGGCTCACCGCTCCTGATGGATTCATGTGCATTGTGTGAGGCGCAAATAGGACACCCCCCCACCCCCGACCTTCTTTCGGGGGAGATGAGAGACATGTTGTGTCCCGATCCGGAGCTCAATAATTATTTTCCTTACATGAATCCCATGGCGAGCAGAATGATGAAGTACGCGCACTATCGCAGACAAACACACTGCGGGGGACATGAAAGGTTCGAGACACAAAATAGTCAGCGACGAGAGACAACCCGGACTGGTTTGCTAGTTACTTTGTCACCTCGAGATACGAGCAGACATACTTTTTACAACGTCCGCAAACTGCACGGTGGCAGTGAACAAAATGGCGGCATCTTAGCAAACCGTTTTTCCCAAAAAAAGAGGCTTTAAGCTGATTCCTGCCACTTCCAGTTCAATTTGACTATCAAACTTAACATAAAACTAAGACATGTGGTATCTTTTTTTTAAACAGCCTAGCTTTGCCTGATGGAGATTCCGCATAGCTTCATGCTAACAAACAATGCGAGACACCATTAGCATCTTAGCACTTTGCGCAAAGAATCGCCTCCATTTTTTTTTTTTTGCCCCAGCCTTTATTTGAAATACTGTACAAGGATGCTCACAGAAAGAATGAAGGAACGGGTCTAATCTCCTAGAAAGCTACTTGGATTCAATACTAGTAATTATAGTTACCAGTCTGCCCTTGGCAGAGGTCTTAATAGTTTTATCCTTAATCTTAAGGGTGATGCCTTTTCAAGTTTCTCTTTTTTTTCGTTTTTTCCCTCCCAAACAGACATCAAGGCTTTAAGAGGCCCGTTTTGGAGGAATTGTCGTCATTTTCTCCCGCAAAGCTCTTTTAAAGGCCGCAGTGTGATCGTTGCCATTAGAGAGGAAGATTTGTGAGGCGCCCCCAGCTGGAGCATAAAGCACGCCGGGATTCTTCCCTCAGCCGCCGCGCCGCTAAAACTATAAACCGTGTCCCCCCTGCAAACCGATAGCACACAATACACACGTGACGTGATTTGCAAAAAAAAATAAAAATTCAATTCATCGTAGCTAGAAATTGTAGTCTATTTTTTAGCATTATTCAAGTTCATGCTACTGGGAAAAACAAAAAAGTTTTAATTCAAACGTCTTGTTCCTGTCGTTTATTTAACTCATCCAAAATGAAGCAACCTTTGATATTAGATGAACATTTGTTGGAATACAAAAGTTGATTTAATATCAATAATATTATTTTATGTGGTTTAAACATTATGAATACTCCACATACATGTTCGGTATTTTTCTAAATGTCTGAAAATAAACAATTCTTAAAGATGAAATATATTTTATTTGAAAGTAGTTCTTGTAGAACTCTGCAAATTTATAGACGTATTTTTTATTTTTTTTTTACTACCGCAGCAGATGCACCTGATTATCAAAATAAAACCTTTTCCAGATTCTTATCAAAAGTTCTCCGAGCCAGTACCAAATGTCCCACAGATGGGTACCGGTTCTCAGCCGGATGGGCGACCACTGTTCCGAAGTTTTTCACCAAAAATGACACACAATGGCAGCTTTATGAGGCCCGGGCCGGCATTAGCGCTCGGGCCCGGCCGTAGCACGCTGGCTAGGTAATTGCTAACACGTGTGCTCGTACCTCTCGCTGTCTCGCTGCAGCCGGCCCAGGGAGTTCTGGCGCCTGGACTACTGGGAGGACGACTTAAGACGGCGACGCCGCTTTGTCAGGAACCCCTTTGGATCCACCCACTCGGAGGCCACGCTCAAGGCCGCCGCCGAGCACGGTGAGTCACCTCCATGTTAGCTGCTAGCTGTTAGCGGCAGGTGCCCGATTGGATTCACTTGTGATCTGAGCCGCGACTGGTTTCACATTGTTTATTTTTCTGTTTCTTTGCTGCACAACAGTGGCCGGTATCAATGGTAAGTAACATTTCTATTCCCTTTTTACTTTCTGAATATTCATATGGGAATAGTGTGGCTCAAAGGTATACACCGGTTTTGAGTCCAATTGTGTTGAAGGAGACATTGTGCTTTTTCATTTGATTTTTTAAATGTAAACTGGTGAGCCAGGGCAAATGGAAGAAGAACGTCAACACCAAAATGCCAAATTACACATTGGCAATTTGGTACATGCAGCAATTGCCTTTCTGTAGAATAAAACAAATTTGTAAAATGGGTTGTCAAAAGGCAGAAGGCGGCAGGAACGTAATCCGACATGCAACAAATTTAATTTCTTGCATTTAAGGCTCCACACACTTCCTGTTTGGGGGGAAAAAAAAAAAAAAAAAGATGGCATCGAGGACTCACTCACGGCAGGTGTTAGCTCCCCCATACGATTCCTGTCAAGATGGCAAAACATGGCTAGCTTCTTTTATTATCACCTTTTCCTCATAGCACAACATGGCAGGAGTCAAAGTACGCCGCCTCCCTCCCATCCTGGGAATATATCATTAAAATAACTCTTGACTTTTTTTTTTTTTTTTTTCTCTCCTTTGTAACCTTTCGTCTTGTTTTCGCCGACCCGACATTTGTTGCGGAAGCGCAACTGGAGATGAGAACGTCGGGCCCTGCTTGCCGAGCGCAGAGCGCAAAGGTCATATCTGGCTGTAATTATGTTCATCACACGCAGAGGACGAAGGGGAAGGGGAGGGGGTGGCCAAAAGAAACGCACCCTCTCGCTTCCCATCAGGGGACAGGGATGGCCCTCGATTCGGATTTTTTTTTTTTTGCGGGATATCCGCATTACGAACAACTGTCGTCATTCATGGCATGCCAAGACGGTCGCAAGACTGCCGGTAAATCGGGGTCGACTGTTTACGTCTGGAAATTACCACCTCGCCACGGCCGGGGAGAGGGGGGGGGGGGGTCCTGAAGAGTAATGTCTCTGTTTAGTCATCGAAGGACTCTTTTTTTTGACACTGATTACTTTTTTTTTTTTTTTTTATTGTGAGATTTATTCATTTCATTTCAAATGTTTTGATTCACTGTTATATGCTTTTGTTTTTATTGAAACTCTTAACACGAAAACAGCTCGGTAGATTTCAATACGGGCAATTTGAATCGATATATTCATTAAGATCATGGAATAATACTGTAAATGGGCATCTTAAAATGTTGACGGAACAAGCCTCGCAATCTAGGAAATGACATCATGTGAATATTTGTCACCATCCAGCACTTTTGTATGAACATGGTAGCGTGCAGTTGTTTAGCGCAGGGCTGCGTTTCCAAGTGAAAAGTGTCAAATTTGAAATCCATCTCTGTTTTTTTGAGCGCCCCCCCCCCCCCCAAATCTTTCATGCCCACTGGCCTGGTGTGAACACACAGTCATGTGGTACGTATTAAGACGGGGGGGGGGGGGGGTACTGGTAGTAATTTCAGCACAGCTAACTAATTCACCAGGGAGGCCTAATTACAGGAAGAGCATTCTAAATATCAGCCGGCTGCATATTTTCCATGACAAGACTTTTTTTTTTTTTTTTTTTTTTTTTCACGAGCCCCCAACTCTTCAAAGACGCACGTCGCAGCTGTGCGTGTTTTGTTTTTCCTTTTGCCCTGACTTGATCTACCTTGGGGTGTTGATAGAAGGCAACACAACAATGTTTGCTGACTGACTGGATTAAAAGGGATTACACGTGTATACACACACTCACACACACACACACACACACACACACACACACACACACACACACACACACACTCACTCATGTACTCTTGTTCAAATGCCGGGTTTTTGTGATTTGCAAAATAAGACCAAATTGTCATTTCCGTATTTCCCACATTGTCACCGATAACCTGAATAACGTGGTTGCACAAGTGTACACACCCTCACTTACAAGTGGGGGATTTAAGTTTTGAAAGTGATATTGGAAATGGAAATCAGCACACACCTGCTGCCATTTAAAGTGCTTCTGATGAAGCCCAAGGAAAGTTCAGATGTTCTGGTGAGCTTTTCTTGACAATTTTTTTGCACGTGAGCCAAATCGTATTTATTTATTTATGTATTTATTTTGTTATTTTTGTTTGCCATAAACCGTGTTGAGACACGTATATCAACTTTTCTTTACTTAAATTTGCAAAACTGTTTGGTTGTCATTTTGTTTGCGTTTTATTGTTCAAAATTTAAATTGTAATTTTTTTTACTTAAATAATTTGGTATTTGTTATAGTCTATGTTTTGCTAAATGTATTTTTTTTTCTTATATGTACTTCACCGGTGTTAGTCCTTACATTTTGTTTTGATTTATTTTGTCATCAATCTTGATTTGTGTTAATATTGAGTTTATTCTTTTGCATTCACTCTCTATAACATTTTGTATTTGTCATATGTTTTAGAATTCATTTTTAATTTCAGTTTTACAGTTGTCGCATGTCAAACACCAACTGAATTCCATTTTGGTTTTCTTAGTTTGAATTGTTTTATTCCCCAAATTGTGTTTATTTTTGGACATACTCGAATTGTTCAACGGTGAGGCACGTGAACTATTTCCCTAAGTCCTCCAACAATGTTTACCTTTTGATGCCAAATATGTGAAGTTAACAGTCCCGTCATATGCTACGAGCAAAGAGTCGGTGTGTTCGAGTTGGCAGCCTGTCACAACAGCTCTGCTAATTCTCTCATTAGTTTGTCATTTTCCACCTTGTCATTTCACCTCCATCATGCCATGCGCCAGCTCGTTGTGAACTATTGGCAACGTTTTGGGCTTCGAAATGTTTGCGTCACCGGGGACATGTTTACAACTGATGAGTTTTGTTTTTTTTTCTAAGCAGAGATTAGCGACTTGGAGCGCATGCTCGCATTTTAAGCTACAAACCACGAGGTGCTTCGGATGTTGTGCCGCGTGTATTCCAAAAAGAGATCCGAATTTGAAATATATATGAAATGAATATTTTTAAGGCGGTGTCCAAAGTTGGAGGGTATTGAAGCATGCCGCATTCCTGGATGTCCTCTTGTGTTGTCATACAGTGTCAGAAGATGACGTGCTGAAAGGCAAGCGCTCCATCAAGAGTCAGGCTGTGGCTCACCAGAACTCTGAGAGCGACGCCTCGCTGGACGTCGACGACGACACACTGTCGTCTCTGGAGGAGAAAGATCTCGAAAACTTTACCGGTACGAAAAGAAAAACAAAACAATTGGTGGCGGCCTGGTGGGGTTATGTGGTGGTTCTTTTCACATGAAATAAAATGTGTAAAAAAATTAAATCATAGTTGGGACAGCCGAAAAAGTGCAAAAAAACGTTTGTAACATTTTCAATTGGGTAATTCCGCAAAATATGATGTTTTGCTCATGTTAAAATTGTCATCAAAGAAGTTTACAACACTACATGTCCCTTGTCTGATCCTCCAATTTAAAAGTAGAAAGTCAGCAAATTCTTTTGGAGCAAGCAACTTGCTTCTTTTGTTGATCTAAAAAAAACATTGTTGCCATAAATGTCAATAATTTGAATTTTAAAGCTCTATAAATGATCATTTTAGCCCAAAACAAATACAAGTTGTTTTTCTTACCAGGGTTAAATTCTGTCTGTCTATCCCCTATGCATGGATTTCAAGTTTTAGTGTTTTTATTCTGACAAGTGTTCCTAATATTCTGACAAGCTCACACAGAATATCATCCATGTAGAAATGGAGGGTGTCATTATGTGGTGGTTTTCTGTCGTCATACGTTTGAGTTCATTGGAGAGCTGTTCCTAATGTCACTCCACAAAATATTCAAAAGCCTCGCCTCACAGTGCCATAACAGAAAGTGGAGGTTTCCCAGTATGACTCCATTGGTCTCTTAACATAAGCGTATCTACTTCAATCTTTAGTTTCGTATCAGGGTTGTATCCAGAGCTGTTCCTAATATATTGACCCTATCATGAAAATAGCTATTTGTAATCATTTATGCAGAAAATTAATTACATTAAATTGATACAAAAAAAGAGGGGACAAATATAAATGCACATTTTTGGGATACATTTCTACATGCACAGAACTTTTAGATAACATTTGCACTGTATTAAATTAGGAATTATTATGATGCACCAAATCCAATCTACTTTGCCGCCCATTGGAGTCAAAATAGTGTTAATTAAATATTATAGTCTGGTAATCCGATTGTATAGGGTAATCTCTTTATACTGGCTCTGTTAAAATAACGTACAGTGAGATTGCATGAGCATTTTTAAGAATTCCACTATGACGTATTTATGTCAAGTTATAGTGTGCGTGTGTGTTTTAACAATTGTTACATTGAGTCACTGCAATTTTTGAAAATCCGCAAAAGAGCTTCCTTTGCATGTGGACAATCTAGAAATTTTTTTTGCAGGGGATCTGATGCATTTTTAAAAATCATTTCTATCGGTCTATTTTCATGTATTAATCATTCCTCCTTCTATTTCATAATTGCCTTAAATCTATTCATTCGTACGATTTCGCCGTCTTTTAATTAACAAGAGATATTTTGTCCTTTTTTTGAAATGCTCCCTTTCTGACTCTCCTTATGTGCGCGTGCACGCGCATCTCCCCCCGCTGCACCGGCAGGCCCGGTCAGCGTGAGCACGGCGGCTCAGCTGGTGGCTCCGGCCGCGGTGGTGCGAGGCACCCTGTCCATCACCTCCTCCGAGCTCTACTTCGAGGTGGACGAGGACGAGCCGGCCTTCAAGACCATCGAGCCAAAGGTAAACCAAGTCACGGAATCTTTTTTTTTTCTTTTGAAACGAAACAAAGTTGCAGGCGCGCAAATGACAATAATTTAATGACAACATCGTTTTAATCATTAAAACCCAAAATAGAAAGCAAAAATCGTAATTTTAAAAAAGATGGCATGACTTGAATTTGAAATGGCACTTTTGTGGAGCTACAGGTGGGCTTCCTTTTTGTTCCTCTGTGCAGTCGCCTGCTTTTAAATATATGACTTGTACATTAACAATGCCGAACTTAAAATAGTCATGGATTCATCTCGGCGTTGTTCACACGTGGCGTAGTAACGTTCGAAATAAGGCAGTGGGACGATTTTACGTCTGCACATTGGACCGTGCACATTTCATTTTTTTGGACTGCGCCAGAAATGAGTGATTGCATTCAAATGCATTCTTTGTGTTTTTCTGCCATCAAAAAAAATAATAATAATTTAAGTCACGCCACGAGGCCTAAATTGTACACTTGCAACATTTTATTCACATTTCTCGCCCCCCACCAAAAGATAACCACCTTGGCACGATGCTTTTCATTGCATTTTTAAATAAAAGTTCCTTCACTTGGTGAGAACATTTAAAAAGGAAAACAAATACCTTCTCGTCTTTTTCCTTCTTCAGCTCCAAAACCCCCAAACTGTCTTTTTTTTTTTTTTTTTTTAACATCACAGTCAAGTCGCAAAAGAAAAACCAAACCAAAAAATACGAGCCGGGAGTTCTTTTCTCTTTTTTTTTTTTTCTTTTCTTTTATAATTTGTCCAAGCTCTTGGCGTTGGTGAGGATCTCCCTGGCCAGCCTCCACGTTTGCTTGGCGGCCGCCTCCAGGGCCGAGTGCGGCTTGCCCTGAAAGAGGTCCAGGTTAGGCAGGAAGTAGTGCGGGCAGCGTCGGCATTGCAGGCAGGA